>NC_056725.1:686752917-687117917 GCF_019279795.1 Protopterus annectens
TTGTCCAGGGGATCTGTTTTGTTTATTTATGGTGAGTTTTTGGTTGTTTTCTAATCTGATCATTTTTTTAGGGGACTAGATGTTGATTAAAGGGATAAGAGCTGGGCAGGCTAATGGTTTGTGTTTGATTTTATGTATTGTTATAAACTGAAAGTAGGAGAGGTGGAGTTCCAGCCAACTAAGAGTATGCAGAACTTGCTTTACAGTGATGGATAAAGGAGGATGAATTAATAACAAACTTGGGAATTTTGCTGTAGCAACTTTCAAGGCGGGCTCCATAAAGTATGGAGAGGATTCACGTGTTTTCTGTCTGTAAGTCTGATTATGTCTGACTTTTATTACTGCCTAGTTTTAAAATTATGGTACTTAATACCCAAAACTAGAAATCACTTTGGTCACTCTCCTGATATTATTCTGCAGAAAAAGCAACAGATCTGTATTCTTGTTTCTAATGTGCTGTAAATATTCTTGAAATCAGATTTTAATCACATATATTGTTTGGCCTATACTATCTGGTTTATGTGTATAGACAAACGTCATACACTATATAGGTACTGGTTCAACTTCAAAATGATCTTGAATCTTCTGTGATTAATCATAATCATTCTTTACAGATATTGGGGAACAATTACAATGTGTAGATGGAGAGCCACCTACTCTCTGATGTACTTTAAGCTGTATGCATCTTTGGAAGGAATATATTTCATCTATGCTTAATGATTTTCAAAAGGGGAGGGTTGAGCAGTTAATGAGGATTTTTGACAAAAGAATCTGAGAGAAGCATACCCCAGTTTTCATAATACTGTTAAAGCTTTTCAGAAAATTAGTATAAAGGGTAACATAAAATATATATGATCATTTCTATTCACAATAAATTTAATAAATACTCTATTTCAGTTTGAAACATTCCCTTTTGTTTGTTTTCTGTGTGTTTGGTTTTCTGTCGTTCTATATGCTGTATCTCCGAAAGATTTTTTTTATAATCTCTATGCATGAACCATTTAATTACCTGTTTTCAAATCTATGTCCAACAGCTCTGGGTTTGACATAGCTTTATATGTTAGGCAGAGATCACCTCGGAGTAGGCGATATGCTACGGAGTAAAGCTGGAGTTTTTTGAGGTTGTCAGTGCAGGGCATTTGTTTGAGGCCAGTAATCCTCTTTGTGAGGTACTTCTGTGGCCTTTCCAGCTGCTGCAGATGTCTTGTGAGGTACATTCCAAAAGGGGTATTGTACTCTATAATGGGTCTAATAAGTGTCGAGTAGAGGGGAACAATGAACTCTTTTTTCTTGGATGAGAACCTTTTTATGATGAGGTGTGCCACATAGAAGGGTTTCCTGACTACTGTGGCGATGTGACTATCAAAAGGGAGACTAATGTCCACCTGGGTCCCAAGGTCTCTTATCACGCATTTGGTGTTAAGTAGATTGCTGCCTATGTGATGGGTACAGAGTTTTTACCAAAGGGGATGACACTGCACTTTTTGGCATTGAGCTTGAGGCCATGGCTCTGACACCAAGCATCTGTCTCAGTGAGGCCATTCTGTAGGATGTCCAAATCATTTGGGGACTTGACTATAGCTCCTAGTTTGCAGTCATCTGCAAACTTCGTTAGCCAAAGGCCTTCTGTGTTAGCCTGTACTTCAGAGAAGTAGATACCAAACAGGAGAAGTCCCAGGACGGAACCCTGTGGTACTCCACTTGTCACTGCTTTGAGGTCAGATTTGGAGTCTGCAACTTTTACAGTGTGGGTTCTGTCAGAGAGCCAGTTGGCAACCTATCTTGTGACATAGGGATTTATACCTAGTTTAGTGAGTTTAGCTATAATTCCAGAATGGGGGATGGTGTCGAAAGCCTTGGAGAGATCAAGATAGGCTGTGTGAACCACCTTACCCTCATCTACGGCTTTGGTGACTGCCTCAAAGAAGTCAATCAGGTTCAGGAGGCATGATCTGCCTTTCACAAACCCAAACTGGGTGGGATCCAGAGTTTGGAGGTTACCAATGTCTTTGTTTATGAGTCCCATGATGACATGTTCCATGGCCTTGCAGACCAGGCTCATCAGGTTAATAGGTCGATAGTTCCTGGGATCAGTGGTGGCTCCCCCTTTGTTGAGTGGGATAACTGTTGCTGTGTGCCATTCAATGGGCACAAAGCCTGATGCGAGGCTATTATTGAACATGGTGCTTAAGTAGGGAGCCAGTTTATTCTGAATTTCGTGTAAAACGCAGCCTGGGATGTTCTCCAGTCCCATGGATGCTGTGTTTTTGGCTTTAGAGAGTGCAGCTTTTACCTGCATAGTTGTGATTACAGGGACTCTGCATTCTTCCTGTATAGATATGGGCCCTTTAGGGGGTGAGAGGGGGGTAAAGTTAGCACTGAACCTATCTGACAGGATGTTGGCAATATCTGTTGGTTCTGTAATTTTCGTGCCTTTGTGCTGCAACTCAGAGCAGATCTGGGTTTTGCCATCGAGATTCTTGACATAGCTATAGAATGCTTTGTGGTTGTCCTTGGAATTAGTGGCAATTTTGTTTTTGCAGCTAGCTTTGGAGGATCTTATAAGGGATCTCAGCTTCTTACTGAGGCTGACCAGGGAGCTCCTCCACTCATGGGATTTTACTCTCTTTTGCAACAGTTTATTCCTTCTGTTGTACATTTTGTTTATGGCAGGGGACCACCAGATTGGCTTAATATTTTTGGAGGATAGCATCTTGGTCCTGTTTAGGATAGCACGATCCATGCACTCGTGTAAGTGCTTATAGAGTGCATTTGTGTAGGATTCAGCAGTTGTAACTGTATTGTCCATCTGCATGGGTGTCATGAAGTTCACAACTTCTGTCTTAAGAAGCATGAAGTTGGCTTTGGAGAAATTTTTTTACTGTGGTTTCCTTAATGGGGGGTGGGGGCGGGATGTGGATATCAATGGTAATTAGCTTATGGTTGGATCGGACCAACGAGGAGTTGACTTCAGGTGTGGAACACCGGTCACTCATGTTGGTAATGACTAGGTCTAGGATATTGTTGCCCCTGGTGGGGGTGTGGATAAGTTGATCTAGGGCATTGGAGTTTATGAATTCCAGCATTGAGCTAAGGAGTTGGTACACGAGTAGTTTTTCCAGTTAATGGTGGGGTAGTTGAAGTCACCCATTATTAGGGTGTTTGGTTGAACCCTAATATTTTCTAGTACATCAAGAAAAGAGGAGTGGGAATCCTGGGGAATGGTGGGGGATCTGTAGCAAGCTACAATTTGGATTGCAGATTTGCCCAGAGTTAGTTGCACTTGGATAACCTCAGATGCATTATGGTGAACAACTAGCCTGGACGTGTGGATATCCTTAATGAATATGGACACACCACCACCTTTGGTGTTTCGGTCCAGGTTACATGGCCGAAAAGTGTGGTATGAGTTATACCCTAGTAGTGCAGGGGTGCTCTCTGGAGCCTTGAACCAAGTCTCAGTGACTGCACAGATATCGATGTTCTCCATTTTAAGGAGTGCCTTGAGTGAGTGCATTTTGAGATTTAGACTTCTAGCATTGAGTAGCATTACCCTCAGTTTTTGCTTGCCTGTTCCTGTTATGGTGATGAATTTGTTATTTGAACCCTGCCTAAAAAATGCACTATAGGGGCAGCAAGAGCCTTAGCCAGTATCCGGAATCCCAGGGATGACAGGTGCAGGCCATCTGTGGCAAAGCATCGTGGTCTGTTGACCATGTCATCCCAAGCAGACAGATACTGGATCCCCTTAGAATGACACCAGAAGCTTAGCCAATTGTTTAAGTCAATCATTTTGTCCTTGTACTGCGGTATCATTCTGGGCGATGGCAGAATGCTACTCAGGGCTAGGGTCATACCTGCCTGGGCTACAAGATCGGAGAGCTCTTCCATGTCTCTTTTCATGTAGTCCAGGGAGGTATGTCTCAGGTCATTCACACCAACATGGACAATGACAGAGTCATAGTTGTACTTGTTGTGGAGTGACCTGAGTGCGCGGGTTATGTGGCGGATCCTGGCACCTGACAGGCAGCTGACAGTAACCTTCTCCTTGTTTAGCCTGGTGAGTGGGACATTAGTGTACCTGACTATAGAGTCACCTATGACAAGTGTGTTGGGTACATTGTTTTGCCTTATTGGCTGTGGTTGAGTGGCACACTGAGTCTGTGGGCTATGTGTCATTTGGGTTGTGTTGGGGGATGGAGGTTGCTTGTGTTTCTGCTTTGGAGGTCTCTGTTGCTTAGACAGATTATTATTGGGAACTTCTGCGAATGTTTTTGTGTTACTATGTATGGATTTTGGTGGTGTAGATTTAGTGAGACTGTGATGAGTGTGGTGCGGTGCAAATGTTTACCTTCTCCTCATGGCTGTCAAGTTCAGTCTTGGTTGGAGAGAGCTTTACCTCCAGTTTGGCTAGATAAGTGTATCTCTCACAGGTTGTAGTGTTGGGAGGTAGGAGGAGAGGGTTGTCTGTGTACATGAGGCAATTTCTACATTGCCTCAAGATGCCCAGATTCATCAGATAGACAGGAGAGAACACTGGGAGCTGACCCTTGGACATGCCTGAATAAAAAAAACTATTTTCCTCTAGATAAGTGAGGAAAGTGAGTACAAGAGTTGTTTTTCTCTAAGCCAGTGAGAAAAGTAAGTACAAAAACTGTTTTCCTCTAGGTAATGAGGAAGATTGAGTGCTATAGTAATTAGTAGCTTATTTAGTGCTTACAAGTTCTGAACAAGTGCTGAGCATGAATAAACAAATTTAAGTGCTAAAACTATATAAATATATGGATATAGAGAGAAATGTACAAACGTGTAGCAATGCCTACTTATGTATACTACATATACACACATATGCATGTATATGTATACCTTTTTGTATACAAACATGCACATACACACACATTTGTGTATATCAGAATTCAGTTTTCAAGCATTAGACAAAGCAATATAAATGCAATGGATCATGACTACTCTAAAAAGGTGGTATTGCTCATATCTCATAATCATATCTGAAGTACTTTCATAAGAAATCTTAATTTGGGGTATTTGTTATACAATGCATTTCATTCAGGCAGTTTCATTGTAACAATGGTGATAATTTTTCTGTATTAATGGGTCCGGACAGTTTAATGATTATTTGTTGGTAAAATTCAACTTGTTTTGTAAAATATACTAGCATTATGTTGCAACACCATCTAAACTGCAATGTTTTTGGTGATGTCCAGGACTTTCCTCCACTTCAGCTGTGATTGTATACAGGAACACACCTCATCCAGGAAAGGGATGGGTGGGGTTTAATAAGAAATTCTCTCAAATGCATGACACTTTGTTCCAGCATTCCAGCACTGCTTTAGGCCTCTCTGAATAACATACAGAATTAATAATTATGATATCATTTTCATAGCATAGAACTAATGACAATTACAGCCACACATATATAGAGCTGAACATTAATAGCAATAATTAATTGCACCTTACACTAGTCACTTTGAAAATGTTTGCAGCGATTATCGGGTCTATATTAGAACATCGAAGTTTCAGAACTTCAAATGTTCTAATATCAACCCTAATAAGCAAAAGCTGAAAATAGCGAAGTTTCAGGAAAACCAAATTCTTTCCTAGGGAAAGAATTTGGTTGTCCATTCCTTTCGCTTCGCTATTTTCAGCACGGTGGTAGAAAGTTGTGGGCCGGGTTCAGGTAAGTGTGCGATTGTGTGGACGTGAGGGTTAGGGCAGGTTAGGTGAGTTAGGGTTAGGGCGCGGGTGAGGTGTATGTGTGATAGTGAAAGACCTTAGGGTTAGGGTTTGGGTTAAGGTAAGTGGGTAGATAGTGATGTATGTATAGTTTAGTGTAGGGTTAGATGTAAGATTTTAGGTGTGTGCATGTGTGTGTGTGTGTGTGTGTGTGTGTGTGTGTGTGTGTGTGTGGATTCCTGTTTGTTTGGTGTGTTTGTGTTGTGTGTATGTATTTTGGAACAGCAAATTTTTTTCCCTAGGAAAAAATTCGCTGATCTGAATTTTTAATGTTATCAGTTTTCGGTTACTAGTGGTCGATATTAGAACATATGAAGTTCTGAAACTTCAATGTTCTAATATAGACCCTGATTATCAACACTAGCAGCAATATGGGCTTCCTGAAATCTGTTGAGGCCGTCATGATATCCTGCCTTTGAGAAGTTAATCATTGCGTCAATTATCAAAACCCTACCAGCAAACACTATGGTACCTCTGAATGTATCAACTCTGGAATGTTCAGTACTGGCTATAAAATATTAATTAAAGTTGATACCATTCCCTTCCTGAAACAAAGTCATACACCACAATAACTTTTCCAGGATGGATGCCTTCTCAACTTTGCAATGCTTTTACAACAAATACTTACCCCTAAGGATCATTCACACATTTGCACAGAAACGTTGCAGTGAACAACTTCAGAAAATGAAGCATGGAAGTGGTGGGACATGCTAACATCAATTCTAACCTTTATAAATAAAAATATAGGGATCACAAATGAAACACAGTATAATGCAGACATGCCTATGTCCTGTAACCCTTTAGTTATGTGTATTCTGTCATCAGATGTTACAAGAACATTCTCAGGGTGCACAGGGCACCTGCTGGCAGTGGCACTGTACATCACTACTATCACTTTACCCACTGCAGTTTACTTCTCATCATTTCTGACACCATGGATCATCGTATGTTGCACCATAACATATAATCAATGGCTTGGTATCTTATTGTGCACATATAATGACCCAAAACTCTTTTATTCAGTAGAACTTAAGAAGTAGGAGATGCCATTACTGATATGAATACTGTACAACATATCATGCACAGCTGGCATTATGCATGAATCTGTATGTAAAACACTCATCAGATGTTTTGTACATAAATGTGTTAAAGAAATTAGGCTTCATATCTGCTTTGTTGCCTGACTTTTACTGTCATAACTGGACAGTTGTTGACACAGTACAACCTGCAGAATACATATTACTGCCCACATTGTCATTGTCACTGTTGGCAAAGCTATAGCAGTGCTGTCTGTACACATGTCCTAGAATGAATGTAACAATTAACAATGTGAAAAAAAAACCTAACATGCTCTCACTTGTGCTGTGCTTAACTGCAGCCCCCACAGGTGGCCTTTCTTTAACAGCCGCCAACTGAGCTAACTAGGAACATTATACTATGGCACTGGTATGCATTGCACTGAACCAATATCCATGCCATTTTTCTCCATTTATGACCTGCATACTTATTTCTGGGTTTCATCAAACATACCAGCCTACATATGTAGTCATGTAAGCTTTAGTCACGTCCACCTACAATTTTTAAGTTCAAAGTAATTTGCTGCAGACAACTGTTGGCATGTATGCTGCATGTGGTCTATAGTGACATTAATGTCCCTTCTACAGCAGCATTTCTAATCCCCTGTTATGCCCTGCCATGAACAGGCTACTGATGGAAGGAACCTAAAGTTTCACCCCTGCCAGTGATCATTAGTACAATCTTATTCCAGTAATATGTGTAACTCTGAATAAATAGCCTGGCACATCATGGGTTTTAGTCTTGCCAACTGTGTTCTTCCATATATATCTGTAAGCATTTCACTGTCCAGTCCAAAAGAGCACATGACCTGTAATATATACAGCAATTAACTCTTAGTTCCCAGAGACATTTGATCATGCAAACTCTAAATATGTGGATTTACAACTTGGGTCTGTGACAATATGTAATGGACTGCTAGATATGGAGTATCTAGTCAAGAGACACTTATGTGTAACTCAGTCGAACCAATGCACATAGTGAACATACAGTAACTAGTAACCACCCAATAAATTTGCAAGAATGAAACAGCATTGTCTCTATGCAAACCACAACTGAACTTCATAATGCATATTGTTTATTATACATTACATGGGATTTACTCACCTTCTTGCCATCATAAGATTCGCATCAGTTACTCTTCTCCTTATAAAAGGCCACTGCTGGGGTCTACATTACCTTGTAGAATGCGCAAATGTAAAATAAAAAATAAAATAAATAAATACATTACCTTGTCAAAAAACTTCTTCAGTGAAAACCTGTTCACTGACCACTAAACAGTGAAATCCTACTTCTTCGAATGGCCACTTCAGTGAATTTTTTCCTAGGGGAAAAATCACTTGGCCAAACAAAAAAGACAAACTTTCAAACCCTTCAAAGTGGGGGATTTTGCCCCCTATGCCACTCCTAACTTAATATGCTAACTCCATGATCGCACTAATGTAGGGAATAGGGCAAATTGCCGATGATGGCCAAACATTTTTTCCCCAGGAAAAAAAATAGCTGAAACAGCCATTCGTGGGGGGTAGATTTCACTACTTAGTGGTCAGTGAACAGGCATTTGCTAAAGACATCTTTCGACAATGGAATATAGACCTCCTTCTCACTACTACCCTATTGGCCTTCAATAAGCTGAGATCACTGTAACACCATGTTACAATTATTTTGGAAAGAAGTTAAAAACACTAGCTACATTTCAGTGTACAGTGAGTCTAAACTGTAGCACCCTACCTGGGGTCTATATCAGAACATCGAAGTTTTAAAACTTTGAATGTTCTAATATCGACCTGTTTTAATCGAATGCTAAAAATAGCGAAGCTGCAGAACATCAAATTCTTTCTTAGGGAAATAATTTGGTTGGCCGGTTCTGTGGCTTCGCTATTTTCAGTTCTATGGTGGAGATTTATGGGTCGGGTTCAGGTAAGTGTGCGATTGTGTGGTTGTTAGGATTAGGGTGCGGGTTAGGTGAGTTAGGGTGCAGGTTAGGTGAATTAGGTTTAGGGGCGGGTTAAGTGAGTTAGGGTTAGGGTGCGGGTTAGGTGAGTGTGCAATAGTGACGGACCTTAGGGTTAGGGTTTGGGTTAAGGTAAGTGGATAGATAGTAGTGTATGTATAGTTTAGTGTAGGGTTAGTTGTAGGATTATAAGTGTATATGTGTGCATTGATGTTTTTTAGATGTGCTTGTGTTGTGTGTGTGTGTTTCGGAATAGTGAATTTTTTCCCAAGGAAAAAATTAGTTGGTCTGAATGTTCAATATTATGTGGTTTAGATATTTTAGGTTCGATGAAATAGCATTCACTATTTTCATCTTTTGATAGCCTGATATAAATGCCCATACCTGTGATAGATGTAGGTTTGTTGTAAAATTTATGACCTACGTCAGGAAGCTTGACTGCTAGATCAGTGTAACTCCATGTTAAGATTATTGTGAAAGGAAGTTAATGATTTCTTTGGAATAGAAGGGGAGCTTATGCTAAAACCATAGAACGTGCTATATCACTATATGTCACTTTTTTATATCACTCGTGTTCATGTTAGTGGAAGGTTCCCTGACCTGGTGTTTTCTTCCTCTGGGGTAGGTTTGAGGAGCAGGCTTCCAAAATGAAATGGGTCAGTACTTGTACTGCTGATCATGCAGGGATTACCTCTAATTACCAGATGCCAAACAGAATATAATAACAATAGCTGAAGCCTTTCAAAATACTTTCTAATCCTGTGATTGTATTAGTAAATAATAATTGTAATTGTTCAGATTACTTTGGGAGTCTTATGGGAAGGTTACAAAGTACAGCACTGTATTTAATAATGAGCCAGATTACCAAGGTATCTCTCTGGAGTGGCTAGACTTGCCTTTAGAATTAGATGATCTGCATAATAAACTTTTCTGATTTTGTTTGGTACACACTGATAGGTTTATGTTATTGTATACCTTTCTCCCTAGATCATTTAAGGTTGATATAAACTTTAAGACTTGAAAAAGTTTGCATATTTTTTTATTAAAACATAAATATAGTATATTAAAACATATCTATGTAAATTATCAAACAAAAATGTTGTTATATTCTAATTTTAAAATGTGTATAAACTGTTAAAACCAATATAGCAAAGAAAAGACAAAAAGAAAACTATCTATAGAGAGAAAATATAACATGCTAATAATATATAAGCAAACTAAAAAAACTTTTAGCAACAATGCTTATGCAATTCATTATATATTTCTATCTAATATTTATATGAAGTTACAATTATTTCTTCTACTGAATGCCAGAATTATATTTATATATTTCCAGCCAAGGCAAAACTGACGGTTAATTCTATATTTTTTAGTATGCATTTTACTGGAGTTATTTCTTTATCAAAAGCAAGTGTTAGAATATTAAGGTACTGAAAAGAAACATTCTCTGTTTACTTCAATATTTAGTTTCCAAGCCATTCCTGATTCACAGCTACAATAGTGGTCTTTGGGATATAATAACCTAGGAAAGAATATGGTATTAAAAAATATATATATATATATATATATATATATATATATATATATATATATATATATATATATATATAAAATTCTACCAGACTTTACATAGTTACTCAACTTTTATGACCCAACAGTTTTGAACTGCCTAATTTTTAGTAATCATTTGCAAGAAAAAAATGTATGCTTTAAACTGTTTCCTGTTGTCTTTTATATCTACAATGTGTATTATTACACATTTATTTATTTTTACAAATTTTACAAAGAGTAAGAGAAATGTTATAAATACATTTTCATGTAAAGAGTTTCCAAAATAAACAGACATGACAAAAACAGCACATTTCAATTTCATTTTATAATATGATTATGGTCAGAAAAAGAATTGATCAAAAGTGCATCAGCAGTCAGGAATAACTATTTTACATACAAAGTAGTTTTATAAAAGATTAACAAATGAGATTTACTTAAATTACTTACATCGTTGTTTTGAAGTAGAGTAATAGTTTAAGGAAATTTATTTTCTTTATATTCTAAGTTCACAGTATTTGTGTTTAAAAAAAGTCAAATCAATAAATACCTGCAGGGCTTTTTTTTCATATTTAATGTATTGCTAAGAAAAATGGAAGAGTCCTATACTTCAAAAACAGATGCAGTTTAATTTGCATATTTTTCTGAAGGAGAAAAAAATAGGAGTATGGATATATAATGTTATTGTTGGGTTGAATGCTTACTGATCATTGTACTTCATTTTTTCCTAGTGCATACATCTAAATGTATATCCTTTTATATAGCACAATGAAGTCTCTAACCAGTGAAGAAGTACTCTAAGTGTGGATGCTAAAATATAGGAATCAAAATCTGGAAATATGATCCCTGCTTTTTTCCCAAAGTCTATATGATGTTTAACTCTAGGGTTAAGTTGGTACCAACAAAATATTAGAAGAATTATGTTAAACATGTTTACATATTGTTTTTGAAGGTAAATAAATGGTTTGATGAGAAATAATTATTTTCAATGTAAATATTTTTTTTTACCAATGAGAAATTAAATTATTGAAATTAATAGCATTAACATATTTAGCTATTAATGTAGTTTTGAGATTCACTTTTAGAATGATTCCTAAATATTTTCATTGCTGACAACTGCATACATAACATAATTTGTTTTTACTGAAGTTCAATTTATTGTGTGAAATAAGTGTTGTTATAAAATACAGTATATTTACCAGTTTTAACAAACAATGCATACATAAACAACAGTCCATAAATAACATATAGAAATTCAAACAATTCAATAAAATTATATTAAGACAATAATTAAACAAAAAATCATTCAAATACCCAAAGTTTCCAATTAATCAAATTTACTCTGTTTTTTTCTTATAACTTTTATGCAATTGGTTTGCCACTTCTCAATTTTTTGTGATGCGGTGTTGTGAACAAAATGTCACATAAATATTCATTGCTTTCAATCCAGTATATCTGATATCCTAAAACTATTTTTTCATAAAGCATTCTCCTTGTGTGTTGCAGAAATATTACAGTAAAATAAACTGAGTCAAAATTTCCTTCACAAACTCTCCACATCTGAATGACAGCAATTCAGTATTTTTGTGCAAATTTGTTTAAAACATGACTTTCAAATAATTCAAATTGATATTGTAACTATACTTTTAAGATACCTATTTGTTGAATAAACAAATGAAACTCTAAGTTGTTTACAAAGGCCAACCACTTTGCAAAATGTCAGATAGATTATTAAGAAATAGAGATCAAAGCAAAAGAAAAATGATATGTGAAAGCATACTTGTTTAATATTCTTTTGACATATCTGTTGTTTTCTAAATTAAACACGTTTTCTAAGTACCACACCTCTGTCTCCATCCATGCTTGCCTTAGCAATTCCTCCTCTAGAAGTTTCATGACCCTAAAACAATTTGACTGCTATTTCATTCATTGTCTGCTTCTCTGTGATGCTAAATACTTCCCTTATATAAATTTCTGGAAAGGTAGATAAAAAATGAAGAAATATATGATGTACCTATACACATTTTCATTATAAGGTCATTAATTCCAGAACCCCATGTTTTACTCCATATGACAATAACAACCATCTCTTGCACTACTGTCTGTTGCACTATAATCCCTTAATTTTCTGTCTAGCCAGCACAAGGCACATAGTTCCTTTTCAGTTTTGTAGTGTAAATATTTGATGTGTTTATTTAATTTACCTTTCTCATTAAGCAGAATTCCCAAGGATTTTAAGATATGTAGTGTTTCTGTTGCTTTATTTGTATTTGAAAGTCATGTTTTCCTCCTTTGGAATCCTTTGTGCATTTGTTTTTGTTGTCATTTATGCTAAAACTAACTGCCTTGAGATCTAATTTTGATCTACTTATTTGAAACTGCAACTTATATGTTATGTTACTGACAGCAATCTAATGTAATTAGCACAGCAGATTGTTGGAAAATCTCCATTTACTTTCAGGCTTCCTTATAATCAATTATCCATGAATATAAAAAAAAGCCATGTTACTAGAAGGAACATCTGCCTGACTCTTTTGAAATAGGGAACCAATATGGGTATTCTCTTGTTACAGAAATTCCTTAACACAATACAGGATTTCAATCATATTTTTCCTCTTATCAGTATTAAATGTGTCAAATATCCCTTCTTTATCATGATTTGACAAAATATGTTCATGTCAACATTGTCTAAAGCACCAGCTAAGTCAAGAAAAGCTGCAAACAGTGTTGGTTTCCTAAAAGTAGACTATATTTCAATCAATTTATGTAATAAATGACAAACATAGGTTTCCAATCTTTTATAGATATTAACAAATTGAAAGTGAGACAAACCTACTCATTATTACTTTTTTCTTCACATACTGCAGCATAATTGTAGATAGAAATTATCGATGAAGAGTCAAGTAATGTTACATGAATATAGGAAATGGGATCAGTTTTCTTGCTCCTTTTAAATATTTGGAAAATCTGAAATTAAAGTAAGCAAGACAATATTGTCAAATGTTCAACAGATTCTGTGAATTCCTTCCCCGATATTATAGCCACCAGGTTTCTTCCAATGTATTTTATTTATTTTTATTTTATTTTTATTTTACATTTGTTGACCGGGCTAGTCCAGCTGGATATATGTCCATTTTCAGTGGAGGCCCAGGGAGAAAAGCTCCACAAATTACAACAACATAAAAGGTCAAGACAAAGACAATAACAGTATAATTTGGTACATAAGTTTTAACAATTATAGTACAAGCCTAAGATTATATATTTTATATTTCAGTAGGAAAAAGGAAAAATTTATCTAAGAATAGATGAATAAGACTAATACATTTGTATTAGAAATGGTGTAGTACAAATCTTTATAGCATATTACAAAATTAGATACACCTAGTAATTTATGATAAGAGATACTAAGGTCTCACAAAAAACTAAGAAAGAAAAACACTAGAGATCAATAGAGTATAGAAGAACAGCAAACAAGGATGGATTTCTAGTGTTATTTAACACATAGGTTGTGATACTATATGAAGGTGTTTTATCATTCCACAGTATATACTATTTTACATGAGAAAAAATCCTAAGGAAGGTTAAGCTCACTAAAAATTAGTGAGACAACACAAGATCATGATCATGAGAGGCTAGGAACTGTGGGAATCTAGTTAATAGTTAGGTACTTAGTCTGGGTTAACACAGGAGCATAGCCAGTGTGATTTGAGGTAGGGTTTAAGCTTGCTTTTAAATAAGCTGACAGAGGATATTGAGGTTAGCTGGCTTGGGAGGATGTTCCAGGCTTTACCTACTGTATTGGAGAACAAGGTGTCACCAGCAAAGTTGTTGGATTTTGATATTTGTACAAGTAGGTTATTAGTTGAGCATAAGGTCTTAAGGTTATTATAGGGGATGACTAGGGATGTAAGTATGGGTGTATTTAGAGGTAAATACAGGATCTTATGGGCTACTATTAATTGATTGAAAAGTATTAAATTTAGCAGCTCTAACCATCCTAACTGATTCAGATTGATACAGTGATGAGTTCTATAGGAGGACCCAGCTGCAAATCTGGCAATATTGTTGTAGGAGGATGTAAGTTTACTCAGATTACTTCTACATATTTTGGTATAGATAGGGGAGGCATAGAGCAAGGTAGAGATGAGGTGGGTACGAGCAATAGTAACCCTGGCTGGAGGTGTAAGAAAGGGGATTATTCTATAGAGGGAACCTAGTTTCTTGTTTACTATTTTTATGGTGTTATTAATGTGAGGTTCAAAGGACAAGTTGTTATCTATTAGTACCCCGAGTAGTTTGGTGGTTGGTTCAGGAGATATTACAGTTCCATCATTAGAAGTAATAGTAAAGTTAAGTGGGGAGGTTCTGCGGGTGGGGGTAAATAGTAGCATTTTTGTTTTTTTGGGGTTAAGGATAAGACATCTTTGTAGGAGCCAGTTTTCAACTGTACTAAAGGTCATTTGGGGTAGTGACTGAAGTTCTGATTGAGAAGCAGCAGCGCATATGCGTGTGGAGTCGTCAGCGTACTGGATACAGTCAGCTTGAGGAATTACAGAATTAAGGTCATTTGTAAAGATGGAGAAGAGTAATGGGCCTAATATAGATCCTTGCGGGACCCCTAGAGTGACTGGGACGTGGGAAGATAAAGTATTTTCCCATAGTACAGCCTGTTGCCTGTTATGTAGGTATGATTGGAACCACTGTATAGTATGGTTGTCCAATGACAGGTTTTTGAGTGTGTCTATAAGGAGGTGGTGATTCACCATGTCAAATGCTTTGGACAGGTCAATAAAAACAGCTGAGGATAAGAGTATCAATATTACGATTACTGTTAATATGGTTAGTGAAGGATAAGAGAGCAGAGGTGGTGCTATGAAATGGTCTAAAGCCATGTTGACAGAGTGCTAATAAATTGTGATCGAGTAGGTACATTGGGTTGGGGGCTCTTTTGTTTTTAGACATATTTGCCAAATTTGTATCTCATTTCTTTTATTATGTATAATTGTATCATTATCTTAAATGTTAAAGCCAATTATTTCATCTACATAGCAGTCTGTGGAGCAAGAGATAGCATGCTCGCTTTTCATACAGGAGGCTGGGAGTTCTATTCCCATACCAGGTGGTTGGATTGCTGACATTGCAAGGCAGCATAAATGCTACACTCCTGAGTGTGTTGTCCTTTGGATGAG
The DNA here is from genome assembly GCF_019279795.1 of Protopterus annectens. NCBI lineage: Eukaryota > Metazoa > Chordata > Ceratodontiformes > Protopteridae > Protopterus > Protopterus annectens. The sequence goes on from NC_056725.1 coordinate 686,768,434, forward strand.
AAGTTAAACTGAGGTCCCATTTGTTGGTAGCACAGGTGGATATGAAAGATCTCCCAGCACCTATCAAAAAGAATAGATAAAGTTCCCTGATGCCTTGGCCAAATTTCCCCTAGTAGCATAAATACCACCTTGGGTCTCCTTTGAACAGAGGTAATAGCCTAGTGCAAGTAACCCAGTCAAAAATTATAAATAATTTAAGGAAAAACTTAGCACATATTTTGCTGCTAATAACAAATCTCTCACATTTCTTTTTTACCTAAACACAAAGACGTTCATTTTCAATATGTTCTTAACTCTTAGGATTTTATAGCTTGTAGCATTATAGAAAAAATATTGGAGTTAAAGGTATTTTTTTTTTACTTTTAATCACTACTGTAATCTGTGTCAACCTATTTCAACAAATCACTTTATTGGGCACCCTGAGATCCAACAAATTCCATCATTAATTTCCTTACTCTTATTTCTTTTCCTTACTTTCCTGATCAAATCAAGTTTACTATATCTTATTCACTTGATTTAATGAGCATTCATATTTATACTTATTTATACAGATTCTCTGGTGTTCCTCTTTGCCCTTTAGATTGATTATTTCAAGCAGAATATGACTGTTGGTATACAAATGCTTTCAGTTCTACAGTATACAAATAAGCAAGGTGAATTGTTTATATTTTGATCTACATTGATATAATCTAGCATTGATTTTCCAGAATAAGAAAAGTACACTTGTGTAAGATCTTAATATAACAGTAGATATCCTAATTCTCATTGTTGCAGTATCCTTTATTCTTGGGATAGTCAACCAAAGATAGCCTAATGTCTGGCCAGTATACTAAAGCTTTTATATTTTCCAGGCACTGTACATCATGTACAGATTCCTAATCCTCCAAACTGAAGTGCCCCAGGAGAATCAGAACTACTATAAAGAAAACAATAACATGCTCATCCAGGAAGGGAATAAAAATAGTACAGGGACTCTCTGGCCAATCAGTAGGGCTACAGAAAATAAGAGTAGAGCAGAAGGGAGGTTCAGAATATTGCAACAGTAAGAAGTAGGCTATCTACTGTTATAGTAAGATCTTACAAAACTGTATTATATCCCTCCGTATCACTGTTGCAGCATTATTTACTCTTGGGAAGAGTACAAAAGCTACTGAGAAGTATGGGAATTGGAAAGTAGAGAACAGCCCTCCACAAACACATGAAGGTTGGCACTAGCAAATACTGCCCTGGAAATGACATCCAACTTGTAATGTTTGGCAAAACTACGAAAAGAAGACCAAGTGGCAGCTTCTAACATGGATCTAGTATCCAGACCCTTAAAAAACGCCAGAAGAGGCCACTACCCTGGCAGAATTAGCATGAACAGAAGAGGAAAGCTATTTGCCATGAAAAAAAACAACAAAACAAAATGGCCATAGAATTCCAGGTGGAGATAGTTTGCTTAGACATTGTCAAACCTAATTTCCTGGCATGAAACAAACAAAATGTTGCACAGATTTTCTAATACATTATCCAAGTAATATCTGGGCTGTCTGTATAAATCCATTGTGGGCAACACCTTCTCACTATAAGTCTGTGGAGAACAAAAGGAGAGAAGATGAACTGATTGATTCAAGGACAAACCTTTAACCACCTTGGGTATAAAAGAAGGACTGGTATGAAAAGACATCTGTTTTTGAAAAAAAAAAAAAAAAAAAAAGGAAGCACCATGAGTCCTTGAAGTTCAGAGACCCTTTTGGTAGAAGTAAGAGCCACCAACAATACATACACAGTCTTATAATACAATGCTGCAGGAAAGAAGAAAAGGCAGGCTAAAAAGGGAACTGAATCAATTTTTCAAGAATAAAATTAAGGTCCCAAGAAGGAAGAATAGATTTTCTTGACACCTGTTATGAGGGAAGACTTTTAGAAAAGCCAAAGCTGGGGTCAGAGGCAGAGAGGCAGAAATATCTGACAAATTAACTTTAACAGAGGAATATGTCAAAGCATCATTAAGCAACTCTCACAAATAAGAAAATACTGTAGGGATAGCCACAGAAAAAAAGGGTCTGTGTCATGCTTGAGACACCAGATATAAACATGCTTCCATTTAGCCACATAGGATTTTCGAGTAGGGGATTTTCTGACCTCCAACAAAACTCAAAGCACATCCTCAGAAAATTAGTACTTGAAAGGAATCAAAACCCTATCACCCAAAGTGTCAGCTGAAGTGTGGACAAATGAGGATGAATAAGAGATCCCTTGTCTTGTGTGAGAAGATCCAGCCTTTGAGGTAACTTGTGATGACTGCCCTTGGCTATGTGAAATAGGAGGAGGAAACAGTGCTGTCCTGGCCGAAAGAGTATCACTGTCAAGGTTTTGGGTGTGTCCCACATGATCCTGTGAAGGAGCCCGGGAAGTAGAAGATGATGATGATAGGCATACAGAAACATCCCCTTCCAAGAAAAATACATACTGTCCACTCTCCAAAACAGAGTATCTGGCACTCTGGAACAGAACTGGGGAAGTTGTCTGATCCGAGGTGCAGCAAAAATATCTACCTGCACAGTACTCCACCAATGTACAATGTCTGGAAACACCACCCTATGAACCATATATTAATGAGGATGTGTCATGGATCTGCTCAAAAGAATCTGCCATTAAATTGTGCTATGAAGGAATGCAAACACCTGAAAAAATGTGTGATGGCAGACTACAAAGTCCTAAGCATGAAGAGCCAGCCTGCAAAGAAGGTAAGATTTTGTGTCTCCTTACTTGTTGATGATACCATGTGACTGTGGTATTGTCTGTAATAATCTTTAAAGGACCTGGAACCCAAAGGTAGTGAAAGGCCTGATGAGCTAGGAGTAGAGCTCTCATCTGTTTGATATTTCTATGGTCTATCATTTATTAATGGGATCAAAGACCCTGGAATTTCAGTTTATTGGAGAAGACTCCAAACCATGATTGGAGGCATCTGTGTACAGCTCCCGAGTAGAGAGATGAACCTGAAAAACCAGACCTAGATTGAGGGAAATCTGATGAATCCACTAGCAAACCTTGAGTTGAGACAAGGTAAGAATGGCATGCAGAGTGGCAGTGGTAGATTTAAACAGCTTTGAGATGCCATTGGAATTTCTTCACATAAAGTTTTGCAAAAGGAACCAAGGGAATGTCAGATGTCATGTACCCCTGGGCTCAGAGAAATTCCCTTGCAGGAAGTACTGGAAGAAGAAAAGACTGGAAATAAGCAGTCATAGAGAGAACCTTGGGAGGTGGGAGACAAGTCAACACTGGGATGGTCTGAAGGCTGCAACCCAAAAGCACTTGGTCCTGAGAGGGAGTCAACATAGGGTTTTGGAAATTGAAAGTGAACCCCAAACCTCACAGAAGAAGCACAATAAAGTGCAAATTTTGAAGCTGGAGCTGTTGGGTGGGGTGTTGAATTGCCATAGCAGGCAGACAGTTACCACATGGGACAGACATTTGGTAAATACTCATGAAGCTGTAGAAAGGCCAAAAGGCAAAGCAATGAACTGGTTAATGATCGGAAGAAACAGAAAAACAGAAAATTTTTCTGAAGAGAGGATGAATAGAGATATGAAGGTAGGCATCTTTCAAATCCATAGATACCAGAAAAGCTTGAGGATGCAAAAGTTGGGAAAGAGTCTTAAGAGGCAACATCCTTAAGGAAGGAACTTTGAGAAAGGTGTTTAGAAAGGATAGATCTAGAATGGGTCTCCATGACCTCTTCTTCCTGGGAACCAGAAACATTTTGGAATAAAAACATGTTCTCAGCTGAGACAAGGAAACAGGCTGGATGGTTCCTTGTTTCACCAGATCCCACAGAACTAATGGAAAATAAAGAAGCTGGCAAACAGGAAGCTGACAAAGGCTGAAAATGGAAGAAGGAACTTCCAATCCATAAAATAACCACTTTGGATAATGTAAAGAACCCAGACATCTGTGGTTATCTGTTTCCAAACAGGAAAGGAAAGAGCATAAAAGACAGAGGAATTTGGCCAAGGGAAAGAGGCGGTTGGATGTCAGATAGAGGTAGATTTAACAGGAAAAGAAGGTTTTTGGATTTTAGAACTTCTAGAACTCTGAGTGGGTTTGTCTGGGAAAATCCCCTTTGTAACTCTTTTAATTCTAACAGGTTGTCTAGGTTGTCTGGGGACAAAAGAAGATTTTCATGGATAGTTTCTTTGGAAGTTAGGTATACAGGAAACAAAAATTTGTTTCTGGTCTTGCATAACTTTATCCTTGTCCTAAAGGGACTGCTGAAGCAGTAGTGCCAAAAAGATTCTGGTTGTCTAAGGGTGAATTCAATGGTTTGGCCTTAACGTCCTTAGGTATGGCTTGAAGATGCACCTAAGGGTATCTCCTCATGACAAAACCAGATGCAGCTGCCCTAAGAGTATGGTTTGTCACCATTTCAAATTTATTTTTTTTATTTATTTTACATTTAACTGGGAAAGTCGAACAAGTTTCAGCAGAGGCCCAAGGAGAAATGCTCCAGATGCATGCCTTTGTAATATGGGAGGAAACTGGAGCACCCTGAGGAAACCCACAGGAACTCAGGGAGGACATGCAGACTCCACACAGAAGGCACTCCAGCCAAGAATCGAACCAGAGAACCTCTTGCTGTGAGGCAACAATGCTATTGCTGCACCACTGCATTATGCATGTCACAAACCCCCAAAGTGGGACACTTTTTTGTAGAACATGAGACGAACCATCCCTATGGCCAGTACAAAGGACAGAACTTCACTTTTTCTGTCAAAATAAAAGCATATTCTTGTAGTACTTGAGTTATTTATGCAACTTCATATAACCTTTAGGTGTTTCAGATGCAAAATAATGTTTTGTGCAAATATTAAAGAAAACTTGGGAAATATTTTTTGTTCTGAAATCTCAGGACATTTGCCATTATTTATTTTTTTCTACAGGAAAGAACTGTCCAAAGAGGGACTGTCCCTTACAAAGTGGGACAGGTGGTAACCCTATAGAAGAGGCATCAGCTGCATCACAGCTGCTTAATGGAATGATGCATAACTCAGAAGAGAAAATGCAGATGTCTTAGTGTCCGAGTCAAGCATATCAGTCAAACCCCCTCAGCTGGAAGAGTACAGCCAGGACATAACTGGTCATGCGGGCCTGACAATTAATGTCTCATAGTCAAAGTAGCAGAAGTATACACTTTTTTTGACATACTCTCCAAAGTACAGCTGTCCTTGTCAGAAGGCAAAAGCTTGGAACAGGAAAGCCATTTGGATGGCTTAGCTGTGGGCATGGAAACAACAGTATGATCAGACAAAGGAATATATAAGTATTTATGATCCTCAGAAATTGTATAAAATCTGTCTGAATTCTTAGGGGCTGGAGGTTGAGAGTCAGGAGCCTATCAAGCTGTTGTAAATGTATCCAAAAGGGCAGCTAAGACAAAAGGGACTGCATAGGATCTGGGTGAGTCCATTTGCATAGAGTTTATACCTGGGAACAGTTCCACTTAAGTGTTGTACCATACAGACCACTGTATTCCCAAAGGATAATTCTTCAAAAGGAGAGTCATGAGACAAAGAATCTTTTTCATCCGATCCAAGGGCCAGAGGGGAGTGGTCTAGGAGGAATATGCTAAGGATTCAACAGAATCTAACTCTTCATCAGAAGAATCAGAATATCTAGGTCTCTTAGAAAAAGAGGAAGCCAAGGTAGCTGAAGCAGGGACAGACAACCCTTGTGGAGGTTTCAGGGCAATAAGGGCATTAAAACCCCCCCTGAGCAAAGTCCTACTACTCTTTGTGAGGATCCTTAGCTACAGTAGACACACACTGGGTTTTCTGTTTTTAAAGGAACATCTGCTTTAAGAAATCTAACAGGTTCAGACCCCTATCTAGATTTGATGAGGGTACCTGGCACCTCTTCTCTAACTAAATTTTGGGGAATACTCCCTATGCCATTCAGATATAATCAGCCATGGTTCCCCCTCTACAGCTGTACCAAACGTATGCGCAGCCTTGACAGACATGCTGGTAGCTCTACGTCAGCCTACAACTTGGTCATAGCAGAGGGAATTGGCATCTGTACAGGGTGGTCCCCAGATTCTTCATCCAGCCTGAAGGAGATGTCCAGTGGAATCTGGACAGCAGCAGGTTCAGTACATGCTTTTTTAGCTGTTTTTCTTTAATGGTGGCTAAACTTTTTTTGGGAGATGGATTCAGCCATGGTACCCTGAGTTAGATGTTTTAGACATTGGTTTTCCAGATAAACTGAAAGGAAGGATAGATGGCTGCTGAGTGTCTTAGGGACAAACACTTAACAAATATCATGTTGACTACGGTTGTGCACTACATTCAAACAAAAAAAATACTCCTCATGTCTGTCTCTACAGGGAATCAACCTCTCACACTCACATTTTCCTTTCCTGGGCGACATGAAAATAAGCTACAAGGTGGAAAAAAGAAAGGAAGGAACCCCAATGGGACATGTATCTTTGGAAGATTCTGTAGATGAACCAGCTCGGTGAAGAGCCTACAGACCAAATTCAGAGGTAGCATTCAGACCGGCAGCCTTATGTCACATATGTACCTTACACCTTGCATATAGGACATCTGACATATAATGTCTGGAAGGCTTTGGTATACTGGCTGGTTGTTAGGCTATCCTCGGCAAGATATCCCAAGAGTAAAGAATACTGCAACAGTGATAAGAGAGGACACTGTAAGTATGTACCCTATTTTTTTGCCTTTCTTATTTAATAAATGCAGGTCATATTTGTCAGTTTCTCATACTACTTTACTTTTCTCAGACATAAAAGTATTTTCTGATTGTGTAGCTTTTTTGTCATTAATATAACCTGTGTATTACTGATGTAATCCTATCTTAGCATTTACAGCCCCAAGAAATGATTACATCTTCATGCTTGTTATGAACCAATGAGTTTGCGATTCAATTACATAGACTTTTCCAAGCATTACATCTGTCTGCATGCATTGTTTGTTCATGAGGGAAGATAACCATTTATATGATTACATTTATTTTTACCGTACAATGATTTTGTACTGCTCCAGTTTATAATGTCTCAATTATTTTGGAATGCCATCCATGAATTAGTTCTACAAAGTTCATGAAATCCCCCGTAGTTCTACCAAATGCTCTTCATCTTTCTGTCAGGTTTTTCTATACACCATATCTCAGAATATTAATCTCATTTTCACAAGTTACACAACTTTCTAGAAAATTTATTATTTTGAACTGCTTGACATAGCTTATAAAATATTTATCCTCTAATTTACTTTTAAGTCTTCTTTTTATTCAGTGACAATATCATAATCATTCTCCTGTCAAAACATAATATATACATTTGCCTTATCAAATTTCACAACATTTCCCATAAATCATGTTGCTTTTTCTTGTTAACCCCCATATCAGTCTTAACTATGGTTGTGGCATGTTCTATCCTCTGATCTTCTGTAGATTCATTTATTTTTGCATAGTTGTCTTGAATAGAATTTCACAGAACTTTATATACTTCCTCAGAAGTTACATGTTACCAAAAATTCCTGTTCCTTGGTGGAGGTTTTACCATATAACTGTTAGAAGGGACTTAGTGCTGTTCAATTAAACCCAGATGTAAATCATCTGTCATTGTAGTCATCCGGCAATATTATACTCAGTTCTAACCACTGTACAGCACCACTTTTACTCTCTAAAAGTATTTGTAAAACCATAAATTGAAACTCGTGTGTATCATCTGTCTCATTTATATCCTTAATTAATGCCTTTGTTTTAACCCTTTTCTTAATGAGACATGCAATAAATGCTTTCTTCTATGTCTAGCCTTTATTAAAGTAGAAATATATAAGCTATTTGATATATTTAATGAGGTGATCATCATCATCATCTTTCGGCTTTTCCTGTTAGGGGTCGCTACAGCGGATCATCTCTTTCCATTTCTTCCTATCCTCTGCATCTTGCTCTGTCACACCAACCACCTGCATGTCCTCTCTCACCACGTCCATAAACCTTATCTTAGGCCTTCCTCTTTTTGTCTTACCTGGCAGCTCCATCCTTAGCATCTTTTTCCCAATATACCCATCATCCCTCCTCAGCACATGTCCAAACCAACGCAATCTCGTCTCTCTTGCTTTGTCTCCAAACTGTCCAACATGAGCTGACCTCTAATATACTGATTCCTAATCTTGCCCATCCTAGTCACACCGAGTGCAAATCTTAACATCTTTAACTCTGCCACATCCAGCTCTGACTCCTGCCTTTTTGTCAATGCCACTGTCTCCAACCCATATAACATAGCTGGTCTCACTACTGTCTTGTGGACCTTCCCTTTCACTCTTTTACCCGTCTGTCACAAATCACTCCTGACACTCTTCTCCACCCATTCCACCCTGCCTGTACTCTGTTCTTCACCTCTTTTCCACATTCACCATTACTCTGAACTGTTGATCCCAAGTACTTAAACTCGTCCACCTTTACCAACTCTACTCCCTGCATCCTCACCATTCCTCTACCCTCCCTCTCATTTACACACATTTATTCTGTCTTAGCCCTGCTGACCTTCATTCCTCTGCTCTCCAAAGCATATCTCCACCTCTCCAGAGTCTCCTCAACCTGATTCCTACTCTCACTACAGATCACAATGTCATCTGCAAACATCATAGTCCATGGGGCCTCCTGTCTGATCTCATCTGTCAACCTATCCATCACCACTGCAAATAAGAAAGGACTCAGAGCTGATCCTTGATGTAATTCCACCTCCACCTTAAACGGATCTGTCACTCCCACTGCAGTCCTCACCACTGTCACACTACCCTCATACATATCCTGTACCACTCTTACATACTTCTCTGCCACTCCCAACTTCCTCATACAATACCACAACTCCTCTCTAGGCACCCTGTCATATGCTTTCTCCAAGTCTACAAAGACACAATGCAACTCCTTCTGACCTTCTCTGTATTTCTCCAATAACACTCTCAGAGCAAATATCGCATCTGTAGTGCTCTTTCCTGGCATGAAACCATACTGCTGATCACTAATAATCACCTCCCTTCTTAACCTAGCTTCTACTACTCTTTCCCATAACTTCAAGCTGTGACTGATCAATTTTATCCCTCTGTAGTTACTGCAGCTCTGCACATCACCCTTATTCTTAAAGATAGGTAGCAAAACACTTTTTCTCCACTCCTCAGGCATCCTCTGACTTTCCAAAATTTCATTAAACAATCTAGTTAAAAATTCCACTGCCATTTCTCCTAAGCACCTCCATGCTTCCATTGGGATGTCATTTGGGCCAACAGCCTTTCCATTCTTCACCCTCTTCATAGCTGTCCTTACTTCCTCCTTGCTAATCTGTTTCACTTCCTGATTCACTATCCCCACATTATCCAACCTTCTCTTTCTCTCTCTCATTCTCTTCATTCATCAGCCTCTCAAAATACTCTTTCCATCTACTCAACACACTCTCCTCTCTTGTGAGTACCTTTCCCAAACTATCCTTTATCACCCTTACTTGCTGCACATCTTTCCCAGCTCTGTCCCTCTGTCTAGCCAATCGGTACAGGTCCTTTTATCCCTCTTTAGTGTCCAATCTCTCATACAACTCACCATATGCCTTATCCTTAGCCTTCACCACCTCTCTCTTTGCCATGCGTCTCATCTCCTTATACTCATGTCTACTTTCTTCATCTCTTTGACAATCCCACCACTTTTTCGTCAGCTTCTTCCTCTGTATACTCTCCTGTACTTCCTCATTCCACCACCAGGTCTCCTTGTCCTCCTTCCTCTGTCCAGATGTCACACCAAGCACCTTTCTAGCAGTCTCCCTTACTATTTCTGCTGTAGTTACCCAGCTATTCAGTAACTCTCCACTGTCTCCCAGTGCCTGTCTTAACTCTTCACTAAACTCCACTTCACAATCACCCTTTTTTAACTTCCACTATTTAATCCTTGGCACTGGTTTCACACTCCTCCTCCTCTTCTTGATCACCAGTGTCATCCTACAGACCACCATTCTATGCTGCCTAACTACACTTTCCCCTGTCACAACTTTACAGTCTCCAATCTCCTTCAGACTGGCCCTCCTACATAGGCTATAGTCCACCTGTGTGCATCTTCCTCCACTCTTGTACGGCACCCTATGCTCCTCCCTCTTCTTAAAATACGTATTCACCACAGCCATGTCCATCCTTTTCGCAAAATCCACAATCATCTGACCTTCTGCATTCCTCTCCTTAACACCATACCTACCCATCACTTCCTCATTCCCTCTGTTCCCTTCACCAACATGCCCATTGAAATCTGCTCCAATCACCAGTCTCTCACCCTTGGGTACACTCACCACAACTTCATCCAACTCACTCCAAAATTTCTCTTTCTCATCCATCGCACACCCAACTTGTGGAGCATATGCACTAACAACATTCATCATTACACCATCAATTTTGAGCTTCATAAACATCACTCTGTCAGACACTCTCTTCATGCCTAAAACACTCTTGGCATATTGTTCCTTTAGTATAACCCCTACCCCATTTCTCCTGCCATCCACACCATGATAGAACAATTTAAACCCGTTTCCTAAACACCTGGCCTTACATCCTTTCCATCTGGTCTCTTGCACACACAATATATCAACCTTCCTTCTTTCCATCATATCAGCTAGCTCTCAGATGGCAGCTAAAATTGGGAGCTATGTACCCACTAGGTATAAACGAACATTTTTTATAATTGTATTATAATTACGAAAGGCTATTTTTTTTGCAGATTATACTATTTTGTACTTGATAGACCCAGAAAAGGACATTTTGGTGTTGTGGGACATTTTGAATGAGTTTAACGTCTTTTCTGGATATAAAATGAATGAAGGTAAACAAAGGCCATAGAAGCAAACTGTGTATCCACACATAAAGTGGTTCAGCAATACCAATACCCATACTTATGGAGACATGATTAGATGATTTGTTTTGGTGTATGGAATAAAATGGATTCTGATATGGCAGATAAGGATATGTGGGAAGAAACTAAATAAAGGACAATACAAAAATTGAGAAGCTGGAAACATTTAAATTTGGATATGGATTGTAAGATACAAACAGTGAATATATAAAGGTCATATATAAAGGTTAGCCATACTTTTAACTGTGAAAGATATTATGGATGATAATTAATAAAGAGGTGATGCCTCAAGAAGATAGCACATGCCGGAGGTTTGCTGGGAAAGAAATAGCTAACTAGGAACATTTTGTTTTCGGAACTTATCAAGCTGGCAGATTTTAAAAATACCCTGTGGAGTACTTTGTCAATAATATTAGGGAAGCAAATAGTTGTAACTAATGAAGTGATTATTATAAACTGGGATAGAGGATCTGACTTGTCTAGACATAGCAATGCCTTACTTAAGTGTAATCCAATTGGCGTCGAAAAAAGTAAATACCAGAAAACAGAAATCAAAATCTAAACCAACCATAACTGAACTACTAAATTATGTAAAGGGAATAAAAGAACTGGACATGGGATCTTTAAAAAGGAGAAGGAGCAAATTATATAGAAATAAAATGAATTTGTGGGAACAATACATGCAGAATAATGTTCAGGAGGATAAGTGAGGTTTCAGGGAAAGTAAGAATTGAGTAATCTGTGTAATGTTGGAGAGAATGAAAATCATTAAAAAGAAAACATGCATGTTGCATGACAATAAAAATGGAAAGTTCTATTATGATTTTATTTTATCTTAATGTATGTGTACTGCTGTCATTATTTCTAATGCAATAATTTAATAAAGGTGATAAGATACTATAACAAAAGGATTATCACTAACCATGGAATGCTGAACTAATACTAATGTCTTGTCAGTATTACTGACGTTTTTTCTCCCTGTTATAAACCCACATTGATCCTTGTGCATCACACCTAGCAGTAGTTGCTTCAGGCTATTCAATAATAATCTCATTAAATACTTGTAATCAAAAATTTAAATTGAAATGGGCATATATTACACCCAGGAGACTGGGTCGTTTACTTTATTTTATGGCTCCACGGATATTTCAGTATCTACCAAGTGTTAAGGTTTGTCTAAAAAAAACTTGGGGAATCTATATAAAGTTCAATCCATGATTAGTTCATAAAATTGCTTGGGCAACCCATCCAGCCATGGAAATTTATCCCATGCCTACCTATTAAATATTTCTTTTACTTCATCCCTTGTGCTTGGTAGCATGAGGCATTTTGCTTACACTTGATTAAATTTAGTGTTTTACATTTCACTTAGTTGATTCTCTAACTCCCCTCGATGGGCTATTCCCAGCGTAATTTCCATATACTTCCTGGTAGAATCCTCAAAACAGTTCTTTATTACTAATGTGCACACACTAGTCCACCCTGATTTATTTTCTATACCATTGACAATTTATAATTCATCTCATATTTGATGCAACCTAATAGAGATTTTTGTTATGCCTGTGAATTCTCAAAATACTTCATTATATTAGCTTTTTTAAACTTCTCTTCTCCAACTAATATTATCTGAATCTCTCCCTTAATCACCAGGTCCAATCATCATAATAAAACCTCTTTAATTATCTGGTAGCACTTCTTATAAGTTTCTATTTTTTTCATCCTGCAGCTCAATTAACAAATTCAGCCGTATTTGCAAATGTTCCATTTTTTTATATGCTCATATCACCTTAGTTATCTGCTGAGTCATTTTGAGAATTATTTCCTTGCACATGTCCCGACTACTCAGCAAGATCCTGGTTCTGCTACTTTTTATCTCCTCCTGTTGAGACCACTGTTTCTGCAACCTTTCCTAAATCTTGGAGTATTTGGTACTAAATGTCCACATTTTAATAATTTCTACAAATTCCCTTTCACAGTTATCAATTAATGACTGGATACAGCTATTAGATATCCGTACAGTTTAGCAATTCCATGCATATGTTCTACTATAATAATCTTGTCTGTTAATATTTTATCAACTGGTAAAAAACATGCAAACTTGAATCCACTCACCATTTTACTTATCAAGATATCTGCTGAGACCACCATTTTACAATAACTTGCTAAAATTACTACTTATCCAGTCCTCCTTGAATGTCAGTGTTTGAAACTATAATGTTCTATTCTCCCAGAACCAGTAGACCAACCTCATAAAATAACATGATCTTTCCTAAGAATCACCTTGTCTCTGTTAATATTTGTTCCTGATGAGATATAAATATTTACTGCAATAATAAACTGTGTATTAAACCTTAATTTTACTGTCACATACTTTTCACAATATTAGATTTACAGTCCATTACCTTAGGCTTAGCACCCCTAGCTTTCAAAATGGCCATACATCTCCTTTGACAGACTTCTTTGCACCAGCCTCTCATGCTCCTTTAGGCTCAGAAATGTCATTTGCAAACAAAACATGAGGTGATACTTATTTTTGTATATGCCAAAACTTGAGCTTTCTTAAGTGGATTGGCTATAACATTTACAGTTCAAATCAGTACTTGTATAATAATGCATATAGTAGCTCATAAGGAGGGTGCTCACAAATATCTTAATTCTATGCTCTGGTGCATTGTCAACATTCCTTTATCCTGAGTGGCATCTGGCCCACCTTACTCTTTATGCCTGCATTCATCTTCATTCATCACTCTGACAGCATAACAACCAAAATATTTTACAAAACTGCAAAATAAGAAACACACCAAACCTATTATAAGTATTGGCAAACAATTGCAGATTCCAATATAGTGCCCTTGTGGCCAGTACGTGTCACTTACTACATAGCAATTACAGTAAACGATCAATAGAAATTAAATTCATCACCCTTATAAAATCTATGGCATGTCCTGCAATGACTCATCTTGTCTTTTCCCTATAATCCCCATGCAGGTATTTTGGGTCTATATCAGAACATCGAAGTATTAAAACTTCGAATGTTCTGATATCGAACACTATTCAGCGAACACTAAGAATAGCGAAACTGCAGAACAGCAAATTCTTTCCTTGGGAAAGAATTTGGTTGGCCATTTCTGTGGCTTCGCTATTCTTAGCACTGTGGTGGAAAGTTACGGGTTGGGTTCAGGTAAGTGACTTGAAAACACACAAACCCAGTAAACAACAGAAAAGCAAGCTGGAACACAATGAGAGCAGGCTAAAAACTGAAAATATTTTACTTGGATTTATTAAATATTTTCAGTTTTTAGCCTGCTCTCATTGTGTTCCAGCTTGCTTTTCTGTTGTTTACTGGGTTCAGGTAAGTGTGAGATTGTTACTATGTTAGGTTTAGGGGTGGGTTAAGTGAGTTAGGTCTAGGGCGCGGGTTAGGCGTGTGTGCTATAGTGACAGACTTTAGGGTTAGGGTGCGGGTTAGGTGAGTGTGCGATAGTGACGGACCTTAGGGTTAGGGTTTGGGTAGACGGTAGTGTATGTTTAGTTTAGTGTAGCGTTAGATGTAGGAATTTAAGTGTATGTGTGTGGTTGCTGTTTGTTTGATGTGCTTGTGTTGTGTGTGTGTGTGTGTTTCGGAGCAGCAAATTCTTTCCATGGGAAAAAATTCGCTGTTCTGAATGTTCAATATTTTCATGTTTAGATGTTTTGGGGCCGACGAAATAGCGTTGGCTATTTTCATCTTTCGATAATGTGATATAAATGCGGTATTTTAACTTACTGTTGCAGACATGGATTACAAATATTCATACAGTGTATGACATAACTAGCAGTTCACACCATTCAACTGAGACATATATTTCTTTATGCAAATTATATATTCTTTTGTTCATCTGTTATGTAATCATCACAAAAGATTTGTGGTAAGGCTCTTTTACACTACCACAGTACATATCTCTGTTTCCAGCCTGAGCAGACATTCATCAACAGTCCATACTCTGCTGTCATAGTGAGTCTTCTACATAGGAAGGACATATGTAATAGTTCTAATGCATTAACTATCCTGATGCTTCAATGCAAAGCTCCTTTAAATTCCCCTAGTGGACATCACAAACTGTTTCCAGCCTAACTAGCCATTTGCCAAAAGTCACAAGGTCCATCCACTAATCATAATGATTCTCTTAACACAGGAGAACCACAAGTGATCCTTACATATGTAATTATTTATCTATTTTTATCATGCACATTATTATAGCTGCCATTTAACAGCTCTGTAGAACTTCACATTACAAAATTAAAGTAAAATTCCAATACACATTTAAAAGTCCAAACTCTCTGAATATCCTACCTAGGTATTAGGCTAAGACATCTGTGGGCAAAGAAGAGGAATGATGGTAATACAGCAGAGGAAGCAAAACAGAAAGTCAATAGCTTTAGTATGATTGGATGATTGAAATTACTGAGGTGATAGTTCCAGAAAATACTAATTTGAAGAGAATGCAGAAGTAAACAGAAGAAAAAAAGCCAGGTACACCATCTTAAATTTGAGCATCTATATCCTACAGTTTCATTGATATGCTGAAAGCATTTATTTCCTTGTGGGACCCAAACAATCCTGCTCAGAGAAAAAGCACTTATCTTTATAAATAAGTTTCTGATCTGGTTACATCAAAACAGGCAAACTCCTTTCTTTAAGAGTATATTGCCTAGGTGCTGAATTTAACTATACAGCTGCTCCAATAATTTTGTTCACCCATTCTGTTTGGATGTTTCTCTAATAACTCAGACCTCGGAGCAAGTGATAGCTGTCAATCTGTACCCCTCCTTTTTTCTCAGGAAGTCTCCCAAATCTTCAGTTTTTATTGTGGACTCTGCCATGTAACTCCATCAGTTTAATTTCTTACTCCCTCAGTTCTGACTTGATTAGTTACAGCAAACTTTTTCATCCTTTCTTTTTCAGTCAGGAGTAAATGTCTCAAGACGGCCTTTTCTATCTCAGCCAATGTCTTCTCCATTCTGTATGGGAGAGACTTCATTCTGTCTGGGACAGCTGGCATGAAGGGAGGACATTTTAAAGTTTTGAGAACACAGTTAAGTTCCCGAGGTGTTGTTGGATTATTGACTCTTTAGGAAAGTTCATATGTCATTCCTGGAACTGGATAATCCATGCAGTTAACACGAGGGAGTGAATACCCAGGTGATGCTTGGCAGGTGGGTGGGACATCAGATCTGCCTGTGGATCCTGAATTCATGGTTGCTTCTTGGTATGAGGTCATAGCAAGGCAAATCATATTTGCCTGAACCAAAGTGGTACAATGAGAATCACAGCAGGTTTGTATGCAGAGGTTTTCTCCAGAAACTTGATGATTGAGGTAAGAGGAGGAATGGCCACTGACAGACCAGAGCATCTATGATGGCTGACCCTTTGGAAGGATTAAGGGAATGCAGCTGCTGCTTTTGCTATAGGATGGGGAAGCAAAGACATCACAGCAAGGGTGACCCCAACAATGGAAAATATGCTATGCTACTGCAAAATTGAGAGGCTACTCATGAAGTATTAGTAGAATGGATTAGCTGAGACTGCCCACTGGGGAGCAAACTTCTCCCAGAATATTGTTGTTATTAGAAAGCGGTGTGAAGGTATCACCTACTGTTACACTCTCATAACCTCTGTGCTTGCTGATATACCAGAATACTGGCATGTTGTCTGAGTATTCACTCAGATATGGCAATCACCCTTAGAGGTAGGTAGTCCCAAATGGATTACAATGCTAGGAGAACTGCACTTAATTCCAGGATACTGACATGAAGATTGGTCTCAGATTTGACCAGAATGCCTCCCTGAACCCAGAGAGGAAGTGTTTGTTGTGACTATTGCCAGTGGATTGGGAAGGATGAGTTGTCATCCCAGAAAAAAACATACGAGATTCCAGCCACCAGGGCAGATGTTTTCTGCAGATCAAAGATAGACAAATTGGAGTGCTCATAGCATGAGATATCTGGGACCATTGGATGCTGAGATTCAAACTGTAGCACTTTCATGAAAAGTCATGTTTGTGGTATTAGAGGTATTAATGAAGCCATCAGTCTGAGAACTTTTTGAGAACTTTTAGGACCAAGGACCAGATGGGTGTGACATCCATGTGGTGATCAAGGACAGTTCATTGTCAACACAGGTTCCTAGATCCCTAACAAAGGAATCAATTTTCCAGATCAATCATCTAGATAGAGGAACACATGGATGTCCTTGAGTAACAGCTGAGCTATGACTACTGCCATACAGTCGGTTGTTGTGGTGAGAGAAGGATAAGGTTAGAAACTGGTAGTAATTAGCTCCTAGCCAGATGTGGAGGAATACCTTAGACTCCTTGGCAATTTTTATATGGAGACAGGTGTCCTGGAGGTCTACTGAGCACAGTCAGTCATTCGTCTTTAAGCAAGGCAAAATTACTTGCATTATGACAGTTCTGAACTGGGTATTCTTGATGTATTGCTTTATGCTGCTTATATCTAGGATTGGCTGAGGGTCCTTGGATTTTTTTTAAATAAAAGGAATCTTGACTAGACTTTGGACTCATTCCATTCTGATGGGAACTCTTGAAAAGCCCTTTTCTGTAGTACAGTAACAATCTCTCTTTTCCATTTCTGCACTGATGGGGTGGTGTGTCTTGAAGCAGCAGAGATTGCTGTTTTGGAATGTAGGAAATGGTATAGTGCCATATTGTTATGCCTGGCCTGCTTCCACTGTTATTGCTTTTCCACCAGCTGCATTATGAAGCAGTTTCATGGAGAGGCTGGAAATTGTTAGCATTGTAGCCACATGAGATTCAGCCTATTTTATGGATTCAGTAGAAGATGGTATTCTCAAAGAGTCCAAAGTTTGTTCAGATACTTCTTTTCAGAAGCAGGACACTCTAGAGCAAATGTGTCTCAGGCACAAACATGCTTACCAACTCTATCATTTTACAGCTCCTTCCTTTGTGGCTGCCATTACAACAATGGAGTCAAACAGAAAACCCTTACTCCAATGCTTTTTGTCCTTAGAGGTGATGAATAATTTTATCTGGTTTCTCCAAGATAGTGTCACTGGAGTTGGGCTCCTGTTAGGCCATTTCTGCCAAAAGGTTAATCAGGTTGACAGCAAGGAGGGACCATCCAGGAGGTCAAAGGGTAGATTTGAAGGCTTCATCTAGGAAGGGGGCAGTGTCAGAAGGCCAATATTCCCTTAGGTGCATCATTTCTAGTATTTCAAAAAATTTAACATTCTCTGGAGGGGCTTTGGTCTTATGAGCAGAACTCTCATTCCCATTCCTTGATCCTTTATCTACCAGATTCACATGGCAGTGGACTGAAGATGCACAACACAGGTTGCTAAACTTGTTGGACATACTGCCTCAACCACAGTAGAAGGCCATTGCAGTAGACCTCTGTCTATGGGTTGCTGCAGTCTATGACCTACTAATATGCCAAAGGCTAGTGTTATAGAGCACAGGAAGAAAGACAATGATTGTATGTAAGACACCATGCTGGAGGGAATAAACATATCCCAGCAGGGGTGTATAAGAGTTCAGATATCACAGAGAAATAATTTAAATAATACAGTAGAAAAGTTCTGACATCAATACAGGAAAAAGACTAATCTAATCTTCCTATTTCCTAGCTATATTTAAGAGAAAAGACAGTTCTGAAATAAACTTACATAAAGAATGCAGGCAGAGTGCTGGTGAGTTGCCCTCTGATTCTATCTGTCCTTAAATTGATAACCCAGTACCACTGATTAATTTCAAATTACATAATTTCTTTCTGGTTCCCAGGCTAACAGAAACTCAGAGGTTAATAGCCCTTATGAACTTGCAGCTGGTCAGGAAGCCAGAGCAATAAAAGAAACCGTACATGTAAACTCTAGCCATTAACTCTGGTCTCAAAACAATAGGCAGAATGCCTCCCTCTAGAAATCTCAGCTTGGAGTTTTAGATCAAAGAATTTCACAATGCTTGACTTATCAGCTTTCTTACAGCAGAGTGTACTGTTGTTACATTTTTTTTTCATTTCAACATCCAATACAGTCTTTTCACATTTAAGAGAACAAGCCTGTGTCTTACATTAATATTTACAAATGACAGAATTATATACAAAATGATATCTAGCTAAGCCGGCAGCCTTCACCTATCTTCACAAATATCTAAAAAGTGTAATCAATATTCACCTTTATTAGCAAATTTGGGGAAGAAAACTGGTAGACTGATATTGACTTTGGCAGAAAAGAGGGATTGGTTCTTAGTGCAACCATATCCTTGTGAAAAATGAAGTTGTTAGAGAAGGGATAAGAAAGGGATAAAGAAGAAAGATTTTAAAAGTTTTTTTTAAAGTTTTAAAAGAGATATCAAATAATTGACCACTTATCTTGCTTGAGAGCACTGGTTACCATGCCTAACTCGCAAAGTGCCAAACGAGATCTGAGGAAACAGGGATAGGTGCATTGTGGGTAAGGGATAAGCTCAAGAGTTTTTGGGTCTATATTAGATCACCAAACACTTAAAAAAGTGAACTGTGATTAATTGACCCCATGTAAGCGAAAGCTTACAATGTCGAACTGTCAGAACAGCGATTTTTTTTCCAAGGGAAACAAAATCGCTGTTTCAACAAAAAAAAATATAAAAAACAAAACACTTTAAACATTACATTAAGTGGGGGGCTTCACCCCCCACACCTTCCCTACTTAAATATACCAACTCTGAGACCGCACTACAGTGCCAAAAATGGCAAGGTAACAAAGCGGCCAAGCAAATTCTTTCCCAGGGAAAGAATTCACTTAAAAGCCACTTCTATATTTTGCCATTTCAGTCTTTGGAGTTCGACCAAGACACATTCAAAAGAATGTGTATTCGGTCTTCTAACAGGAACCCAAGTTTTTTGGTTACTACAAGCTATGTTAGCAGCTCAGTCAGTTCCAAGAATCAGAACCGAACCCACAGGTTCAGGAAAGAATGAAAATTGACAACATCAGATCAATATTTTGACATGACGTAATGATGATTGGGGTGCCTTTCCTCTGAATAATTGAAAGAAGATAAATCACCCATAGGTACATCACTAATCCTCCATTACCATCCTGCCTTTCCACTAAGGTTGCTGAATGAGTTGCGTTACTCTTGTCCATACATGTTCTTGACACACATACCATGCTGCCTGATGAGCAAACTGTTCCCCATGTGGTCTCCTTTTGTTGCTCCAGTAATAAATGTTGTCTACTGCCACATTCACCTCTGGTTCTTAACTGCAGAGGTCCACTTCTCCTATATGTCTTTATCCTGCTTGTGCCATTTTATTTTCTTAGCATTAAGCTCTGTCTTCTTAGTACATCATTGCACATTTTGCATGCATGCTATGTTCATTTTCTCTATCCCATTATATGAATGCCCTCTCATGCATGCAGCATGCTTGTTTTATGTATAGTTGCAAGCATTTCTTGAGTTCCACCAAAAATAAAACAAATGGAGAAATACCCACACTGGAAGCACAAAAGGAAGATAATAGTATGCGCTTTCGTTTACTAAAATAAGTAAACTTCTTCAGACAATTTTACAAAGGAAATAAATGCCCTTAAATACAATAATTCATCATGACATCATTTTCTTAGCAAACCACCCATCTTCAATTTAAAGTACCAAATCATTTTCATTAAAAAATATTCCACATCATGCATAAAACATATTTAAATCAGAATAAACCTTAACCTATATACAAGTAACTCTATAAATTGCATTCCAACATTAAAAATATATAAATATTTTAATCTATCTGAGTAAAGCTTTTAATTTCAAAACATTCATAACAGAAACTGAATCATTTCATCCTGGCGGAACCAAGGCATTTAATTTCAGCTGCCACATAAGTTCCTTTTCCTCAAGTTTCAATTCGATTGTTCCTCCCCTAATGTTCTCAAGAATTTTTTCAATAACCAAAAATTTAAATTCATGCTTAGGAAACAACAAAATATGCCTAGCCAATGCATTATTTACGTTTCCTTTGTCAATGGCATACAAATGCTCATATATTCTATTTTTAAGGGGTCTTTCGGTTTTGCCCACGTAAAAGGCAGAGCACTTTGAACATGAGCTTAAATAAACCATCCCCCCAGGTGTTAAAATTAAATTTATCATTGATATGATATTTTTTACCATTAACTATAAAAGAGGTTGTCACGTTAATGAATTTGCACCAATGGCAGGCCTCACATTTAAACATCCCACGATGTGGGGGGATGACATTTCAGGTTGTTACACTCCAAAAGGACTTTGAGGTTCCTGCCATTCCTAAACACTTCACAAGGACAGTCCCCCACATGTTTATTGATCGAATGATCATCAAGCAAAAAGTACCAATTTTTAAATATGATAGATTTCAAAAGGGGGGCATCAATTGAAAAGTGGTTATAAAACTCAACCTACCTACATCAACAACAGAAGGACCAACTGATTTTGTAGCATCACCGTCACCCATAAATGGGTTCAATATTGAATCATTGGAAAAGACCTCCAAATTATTTCAACCATAATGTTCCAACTTAGCAATACCATCACATTCTTTAATGTTCAATATTGGTTTAAATAACCCACGGGACCTTTTAATAGAGACCTCATCAATAAGGTCCTCCACCAATTTACTAGGGTACCCACGTTTAATAAACATGTCCTTCAATAACTTGCATTCGTCAATAAATTCACTCTCCAAGGAAACCATCCTAGCGGCCCGAACAAGTTGCCCCTTAACAACCCCGCTCTTTTGATAGAAAGGGTGGCAACTGGGGAAGTGTAAGAATGCATTTGAGTATCTTGGTTTCCTAAATATCTTTGAAGTAAACCCATTTAATAAGGGACATTTAACCAATTCCACATCAAGGAAAGAAATACGGTCAACTTGAAATTCCCATGTGAATTCAAGAAAGTTCGTAAATTTGGTAATTTGTTCAACAAATGCTGTAGCAGAGTACTTATCACCCTTCCAAAGGATAAAAATATCATCCGAATAATGGGTGTACCATGCGGCCCTTTCTTGAAAAACAGGATCTTTAAATAGAAACTGTTTTTCCCAGTGTGCCATCACCGTGTTTGCAAAAGTGGCTCCACACGGAGACCCCATGGCTACACCCGTTTTCTGCAAGTAAAATTCTTTGTTGAACAAAAAATAATTATTGTTCAAAACCAGTTCCAATAAATAAATAATTAAATCAATCATATGCCCATCCACCTGTTGTTCCAACAAAAAATCCCTAACCCATTCGCAACCAAGGTCTTGCAGAATAGAAGTGTATAAATTGCAAACATCAATTGTTAAAAAGATCCAGTTCTCAGAAAAAGGAAAACTATTAATAGCCCCTAAAAATGCCCACGAATCTTTACATATCTGTGTTTAATTTTTCAGGGCTTCCTTAAGCTTAGCATCAACAAATTTTGCACAACCATAGGTGATAGATTGACTCCCATCAATGATGGGACGGAAGGAAGGTTTAGTCAAATTTTTATGAATTTTGGGTAACCCAAACAGGGTAGGTGTAATTGGATAAGGGATAACAAGAAAGTTCAAAAGATCAAGATCAATCAACAAATCATTTATGAAACCTTTAATTCTATGGTAAGCCCCATTAATTTCATTTAGGGACACCTTAACATTGGCCTCATTAGTGAACATTAACCTCATGCTTGAAAAATAATCTTTGTTATCCATAAAAACCAACCCACCCCCCTTATCAGGTTTAATAATGCAGATGTTGGCAAACTTTAGGTCATACAACACATCCTTTTCCGTTTGGGTAAGGTTATTCCCTAGTGAACTGGATTGGCATCTAGTATCCAAAAGTGTCCTAAAGTCATTTTCACATATTTTTTCAAATAATGAAATAGAAGGATGCAAAGCTGGATTGAATATGCTTACAACCCTAAAGTCTTTAATAAGACCAGAATTGTTGCCTAATAACACATTCAAATTCAATTTCCTGGTAAATGTTTTCAGATCAATGAGTATTCTTGCTAAATCACTTCTAGTTGCAGGGACAAAGGTAAGTCCTTTAGCAAGGATGTCAATAAGCAAAGGGACAGGAGTGAAAGAGGAATAATTAAAAATCTTAAAATCCTGTGTACTATCCAATATGATCTGTACTGTTCCCTGTTGAGCATTAGTTGGACTAGTATGCCCAATGTAACTGGGAGAAAACACTATCTCCTTCTCCTGTTCTGAAATTTCTTCTTCCACTGATGTTGTGGCTGAGAAAGGTTCTGCTGCCTCCCAGTGTTCGTTTTTTTTGCGTACCTGAAAACCCTGATTCTGATTTGAATCAGTAACATTATCAGTGTTATGTTTAATGCCATTACTATTCCCATGTTTATTAGCAAGCCTTTCACTTCTCCTAACCAGAGATCCTTCAACGCTATCATTAATCTGAATACCATTGTTGTCAACTCCTATTCAAAGGTTATCTCCAAGCACATCCTGTTCCCTAGTAAACCCTGCATTCACATTAACAATAACATTAGAAAGGGGTGAAGGGTATGCTAAACCCTTCTCATAGGCCAAAGAATCCCTACTGAGTTTCTTCACTTTATTCTCCTTAATTTTCATCAAAGCATTTTCAATACTCAAAAAATGCGTAAAAAGTCAAATTTATAATGTGAAAATTCATTATCCAGCCTAATACTAGTGTCCAGTTCCGCCAGTTCACTTTTCAAAGTGTCAATCTGTTTACAATAGTCCTTAATTAAAAGTTCCATGAATTCAACGCCTTGCCGTTCAAATAAACACAAAAGTTCTTTATGAAATGATGAGTTTAAAATAAGTCCGGTCGGAAAACGCCATTGCTTGAGTCCCTTAGGGACTTGCTGTCTTTTCACACACTCAGACAGATATTGCACCTCAATTTGCAATTTTTTGAATTTGAAAAGCTTAATATCAAACACTTTTAGGTTGTTAATTAAAGTATTTTCACCACCATCAGAGTTCCTGGTAGTGTCAGTTTGAAAAGATCCATTTACAAAACAGGCTGGCTCTTTGAATCAGTCATTTAAAGATGGAAGAACGGATGGAGTACTTACTGCATTACCAAGATCAATGTTAGTAGGCAGATGCTCATTTGTTCTATTGGAAATGGACATCCGGACTCCTGAGCAAGGCAAGGAAGACAAACTAAAAGCTCCTAAAGGTGAATTTCCCCGATTCTGTGATCCAAGGGCAGACCCTGATGTTCTAGGAGCCGAAAGATTAGGCAAACAGTTCAAAGTTGGATTACCGGAACTTCCGGGTCTTCGAGGCAAGGCAGTCGCAACTTGACTAGCCAAACAATCCACATGTTGTGAAAGTAGCTCAATCAAAGCTGTTAGTTTACACAAGGCATCAGGTTGGTTGTCAGGCGAATAGTCCGTAGTGCTAGGCAATGGATCCATAGAATTAAAAAGTACTTGTGATCCAGGTGTAACACAATTCTCCATAAAAAACAACAAATAAACTCAATAAAAAATGACCACCACCAAAAAATAAAACAAATGGAGAAATAACCACACTGGAAGCACTAAAGGAAGATAATAGTAAGTGCTTTTGTTTACTAAAATAAGTAAACTTCTTCAGACAATTTTACAAAGGAAATAAATGCCCTTAAATACAATAATTCATCATGACATCATTTCAATAGCAAACCACCCAGCCTCAATTTAAACACAGATATGTAAAGTAAAAACAAAGAATAATGCTCACAACACTCTGTTCGCCTGATAATAAACAAAACTTATAAGATACAACAAAAAACCAGGCTTAAATAGTGGGAAGTATACTTGCTATGTTGAGTTCAAGTCAGTCACGTAAAGTGACCAATGCTCCACACAGAGAAACGGAGCTGTAATCTGTGAACCGCTCTACTTTGCGAATTCTTAATCCAATATAAAACAGAGTCAAACTCACCATAGAGTGTTCATTTGAACCTACTCATCCACTGGGCAATAGCTTGTAGAAAAAACACGCGACCAGCATGTAAAGATCAATCCAAGCGTCCAGTAGAAACCACGTTTATTAAAATAATTAAAACACAGGGCTAGCGCTTTCAACGAATCTTCATCAGGCCACTAACAAACAAACATACTAGCATCCCTTTTATAGCAAAATGCTAAAGTCAACTTCTGATGTCACATCCTGCTTGGACATACTGAGGTCAACTCTGATGTCACATCCTGTTATACATAAAATATTCAAACTGATATCACTTTTGTAGTAAAACGCTACAAACAACTCTGATGCCACATCCTACTAAATATAAAATATTTTAAAATGTTTTAAAGTATTTAAAATATTTAAAATATATATGCAGACATTTTGTAAACAATGTACAATAGAAATGTTCTGAAACAACATTTTACCCTACTTTAACTGCTGCTGCATATAACATTCAAAATGTTTTAAAATATTTTAAATATCTATATACACATCCCATAGACAGTATGCAGCAAATAAAGTGTTTCAAAATAACATACTATCTTCCTATAAATACTGCTACTTATATGCATACTAGCAACAAAGATGGCACGCATATTTAGTATTCAATAATGAGCGATATAATCCCATTTGAAACACTTGTATGTATGAATACATACTTAAAATAGGGATCAGATTAATAAAAATATTTATATCTACACATGAGCTATTTAGCATAATTATAAATGCACAAAAATAATCATTCAAAAAACTGCATCTAAGACTTGTACAGCGTGTGCTTCTAAATATCATAATATCTGTAACTACATAAATCATTCAGATCAGAAATGTGCACACACAAAGATGTTAAAAACAGCTGGTATTATAATAAACATAAAAATATATGAGACTGAATGTGCAAAATCAGGTGAAATATATGTGCTGAAAGAGAAAGAAACACATGGTATATCAACATCTGTCATAACAAATGGCCCCTAATAAGCCTACAGAGCAAAATGACGAAAACAACAATGGATACAGAGATGGAAATATATGATGTAATAAAATGTTATAAATATGAAAATAAAACCAGCCAGAAGTTAATAATCAAGGGGGGCAAAGGGGTGAAAAGCATCAATGGAATTTCCTAGCTTTAAGTATATGTTTGATGGAGACTCTGTCATTAAGACCTGGGTACAAATCAGCCCTAAGCCTGATGATCCATTTGGCCTCTATCTGTTCCGTGGTGTTAAAAATATCCCCTTTTCTGCGAGATGGAACATTGTTTTGAATTACTTGAAACAAAAAGCTATGTTGTGTAGATGTACTAAGTACATGCTTAGACAGAGCATTGGAAGAACATGTGACTTTGATTTTATATAGGTGTTCCCTAATTCTGTCTTTTAACTTTCTGTCCGTCTTCCCTACATAAAACGCAGGGCAGTGTACACAGGTTGCCAGGTACACCACATGGCAGGTCTCACACATGGCAGAAACTGTGAAATGAAATTCTTGTCCTGTAGTAGGATGATTAAATTTATCAGTTTCTTTTATGAATTTGCAATAATTACATTTTTGACATTTTCTAGTCATTTTATGATTACTAGTTGTATTTATGTCAAACCTATTCGGACCACATAACATTCTGTGTAAATTCAACTTATTTTTATATGTGAATTTTGGTTCTTCGTCCAATATCTCAGAAATAACTGGATCTGTTAACAAGATGTCCCAATATTTTCGATATATGCTTTCAATACTATTTACATCTTGTGTAAAATGTATCGGTATTCTGATAACTCCACTGCTAGTTTTGGTGATGCTACTATCATCTCGTTTACTAGAGAAGTAGGGAAAAGCCCTACCTTCTCTCAATTCACCTATGATGCCTAAGGTAGCATCAACTTCTGTTACCGTGTATGACCTGTCTATAAATTTATTCCTCAAGTCTTCTATGCCTGTTTTAAAGCATGAGTCTTCAGAAAACAGCCTAGATACCCTCATGGCTTGACTTTTGGCGATGTTACCAAAGACGTGCTTAGGATGCATACTACTTCGATGGAGGAAGTTATTTCTATAGCAATCCTTTCGAAAAACTCCAGTGTTAAGTATACCATTTGGTAGTTGTTCAACATATACATCTAAATAGGGTATGACGTCTTTGGAACTAACCATAGAAAATCTTAAAAAACTAGTGTCTTGATTTATTTTATCATAGAAAGACCTCAATTGTTCTTCATCACCTTTCCAAATAAGGAAGAGGTCATCTACAAACCTGGTGTAGAATGAGACATTCTGACGAAATTCCTCCATCTGAAATAGAGAAGAAATTTCCCAGTAAGCCATAACCAGGTTGGCGTAGCTATTGGCACAAGAAGTGCCCATATCTACGCCATCCCTCTGAAGATATACTTGACCATTAAATAAGAAAATATTATTTGTTAATACAATTTCCATCAATTCCATGATGACTTCTATCCTTCCTTCGGAGAATGTGCCATCTCTAGTAAGAATCCTACTTATGCTATTAAGTCCCTCATGATTAGGAATAACAGTAAAAAGAGAGCTGACATCAAGTGTCACAAACAATTTATGCTGGAAACCATCACTCACCGAGGTTTTCTCATAAAGTTTAATTAGGAACTGTTTAGTATCTTTCAGTATGTGTGTGTACTTGTCCACTATAGGTCTTAATAAGGACTCTAAGTAGATGGAAATCGGCTCGGTGATCCAGCCCTTCCCTGCAACAATTGGCCTCATAGGTGGATCCAAACCATTTTTGTGAATCTTGGGTATTCCCTGTATAATAGGTATCGTTGGATGTTCCACTACAAGGTATGTGAATAATTCTTGATTAATCTTACCCTCATTCAACATAACATTTAACCTACTAAAAACATCTGATATAATCCTATTCACTCTACTATCATTGATTTTCAAATAAAAAACAGACTCATCCAGCATATTGCACATTTTATCAATATAGAACTCCATATCCATGATAACTACAGGACCACCTTTATCGGCTGGTCTTATCATAATGGTCCTATCACCTTTCAAGCCATTAAGTGCTTTCCTTTGTACTGGTTTCAAGTTGCCAAACCATCTCTTCTTTCTATTATTAGCATCATTTTCATATAATCCTTGCTCAACCAGTTTTGAATAAGCCTCGATAAGTGGGTGGTTACATGGAATGTAAGTGCTTGGTTTTCTAAACGGATGGGGTAAACTAGTGCTATTGCGAAAATCAACCTTCATTTGGAGGTTTCGTATGAACATTTTCAAATCAATAATGCTATTTGTGATATCACTTCTACTAGAGGGAATAAACGTTAGACCCTTCTCCAAGACATACTTTTCTTCTTCCGTTAAAAGCTTGCTTGATATGTTCCACACTATTGATTCTTGGTCCCTTGCCAAATCTTTTTTAGTGTAGGACCAGCCTGTACTGGTCCTGCTGGTCTCTTTTTCTGCCTTCCCCTGCTCATAGACCGTTCCCTTGCCCCCCCCACCCCCTCTCCACTGATTGGCGATGGGGAAAGGGACTGATTCAGTACTCATACTATTGAATCTAGTCTTGGCGTCCATGCCCAGGCTAATCTTATCTACTGTCTTCATTCATATTCTTATTAACATTATCGTCCTCATTCTCTATATGCTCACATATATCTATCCTTGTATTAGCATCTTCAAATACGGATATATTGTGAACATTACCAGCGGGGGAAGAGCATGTATCATTAGTACCATCCTGGTGTATTATTGCTGTGGTAACAATGGTATTTTTCTTACCCCCTGTCTGTTTATCTATAACAATAACATTAGAACCATCAGCATTGGTATCTGGTCCATCTCTGGCCAGACCAATATTGGTATTGTCTTTCATTTCATTGGGAAAGCGTGAGTTCTTCCATCCCTTGGCTCCATTTTCCACTCTGGGCCAAGTAAAGACATGGCCTTTTTTAAAATCGTCCATGTCCCTTCTAAGTTTATCACGTTTTTGCTGTAACAGTTTTTTCTCATAAATGAAAACGCTGTCCAACATTTTGTCAATAGATGCTTCTACCACTGGTCTAGGGTACATGGTAAATAAACTCTGCTGTTGCTTCTGTAATTTCTCCCTCAATGATATTTCATGAGGTAAGAAGTAATTGTTCATTAACTCCATGTACTTCAGGCTAGTATCTAAATTTAACTGTTGCCATGAATATAACAAATCTTTGTACACAGTACCTGTGGTTGGCATCTTCAGGATCCTTAAACCCCTTGGAACAATTTTGCGAGTAATGCATGCTTCGAAGTGTTGCCTCTGCAACTGGAGGCGTTTCAGTTTAAGAAAATCTCCTTCCATTTCTTGTACTAGAGTTTCAAGCCCTCGATAATCTTCTTTGCAACTCTGTTCGTCATATGTCTCAGCCAATGGACTGAAAGATAACAGTGGATTAATGTCACTTATAACAGCATCTTCAAATCTGCTCTTAATATTAGATGTACCTGACTTGGTACTTCTAAGCATATCAGGATTGTAGGGTAGTTCAACTGTCGAATTTTGACTGCTTCCCTCAGCCATGAGTGCGTGAGCAAAAATAAGTCACGTAGATTAAAAACAAAGAATAATGCTCACAACACTCTGTTCGCCTGATAATAAACAAAACTTATAAGATACAACAAAAAAACAGGCTTAAATAGTGGGAAGTATACTTGCTATGTTGAGTTCAAGTCAGTCACGTAAAGTGACCAATGTTCCACACAGAGAAACGGAGCTGTAACCTGTGAACCGCTGTACTTTGCGAATTCTTAATCCAATATAAATTAGAGTCAAAATCACCATAGAGTGTTCATTCGAACCTACTCATCCACTGGGCAATAGCTTGTAGAAAAAACACGCGAACAGCATGTAAAGATCAATCCAAGCGTCCAGTAGAAACCACGTTTATTAAAATAATTAAAACACAGGGCTAGCGCTTTCAACGAATCTTCATCAGGCCACTAACAAACAAACATACTAGCATCCCTTTTATAGCAAAATGCTAAAGTCAACTTCTGATGTCACATCCTGCTTGGACATACTGAGGTCAACTCTGATGTCACATCCTGTTATACATAAAATATTCAAACTGACATCACTTTTGTAGTAAAACGCTACAAACAACTCTGATGCCACATTCTACTAAATATAAAATATTTTAAAATGTTTTAAAGTATTTAAAATATTTAAAATATATATGCAGACATTTTGTAAACAATGTACAATAGAAATGTTCTGAAACAACATTTTACCCTACTTTAACTGCTGCTGCATATAACATTCAAAATGTTTTAAAATATTTTAAATATCTATATACACATCCCATAGACAGTATGCAGCAAATAAAGTGTTTCAAAATAACATACTATCTTCCTATAAATACTGCTACTTATATGCATACTAGCAACAAAGATGGCACGCATATTTAGTATTCAATAATGAGCGATATAATCCCATTTGAAACACTTGTATGTATGAATACATACTTAAAATAGGGATCAGATTAATAAAAATATTTATATCTACACATGAGCTATTTAGCATAATTATAAATGCACAAAAATAATCATTCAAAAAACTGCATCTAAGACTTGTACAGTGTGTGCTTCTAAATATCATAATATCTGTAACTGCATAAATCATTCAGATCAGAAATGTGCACACACAAAGATGTTAAAAACAGCTGGTATTATAATAAACATAAAAATATATGAGACTGAATGTGCAAAATCAGGTGAAATATATGTGCTGAAAGAGAAAGAAACACATGGTATATCAACATCTGTCATAACAAATGGCCCCTAATAAGCCTACAGAGCAAAATGACGAAAACAACAATGGATACAGAGATGGAAATATATGATGTAATAAAATGTTATAAATATGAAAATAAAACCAGCCAGAAGTTAATAATCAAGGGGGGCAAAGGGGTGAAAAGCATCAATGGAATTTCCTAGCTTTAAGTATATGTTTGATGGAGACTCTGTCATTAAGACCTGGGTACAAATCAGCCCTAAGCCTGATGATCCATTTGGCCTCTATCTGTTCCGTGGTGTTAAAAATATCCCCTCTTCTGCGAGATGGAACATTGTTTTGAATTACTTGAAACAAAAAGCTATGTTGTGTAGATGTACTAAGTACATGCTTAGACAGAGCATTGGAAGAACATGTGACTTTGATTTTATATAGGTGTTCCCTAATTCTGTCTTTTAACTTTCTGTCCGTCTTCCCTACATAAAACGCAGGGCAGTGTACACAGGTTGCCAGGTACACCACATGGCAGGTCTCACACATGGCAGAAACTGTGAAATGAAATTCTTGTCCTGTAGTAGGATGATTAAATTTATCAGTTTCTTTTATGAATTTGCAATAATTACATTTTTGACATTTTCTAGTCATTTTATGATTACTAGTTGTATTTATGTCAAACCTATTCGGACCACATAACATTCTGTGTAAATTCAACTTATTTTTATATGTGAATTTTGGTTCTTCGTCCAATATCTCAGAAATAACTGGATCTGTTAACAAGATGTCCCAATATTTTCGATATATGCTTTCAATACTATTTACATCTTGTGTAAAATGTATCGGTATTCTGATAACTCCACTGCTAGTTTTGGTGATGCTACTATCTTTCCCTACTTCTCTAGTAAACGAGATGAGATTGCCCCCCTTGATTATTAACTTCTGGCTGGTTTTACTTTCATATTTATAACATTTTATTACATCATATATTTCCATCTCTGTATCCATTGTTGTTTTCGTCATTTTGCTCTGTAGGCTTATTAGGGGCCATTTGTTATGACAGATGTTGATATACCATGTGTTTCTTTCTCTTTCAGCACATATATTTCACCTGATTTTGCACATTCAGTCTCATATTTTTATGTTTATTATAATACCAGCTGTTTTTAACATCTTTGTGTGTGCACATTTCTGATCTGAATGATTTATGCAGTTACAGATATTATGATATTTAGAAGCACACACTGTACAAGTCTTAGATGCAGTTTTTTGAATGATTATTTTTGTGCATTTATAATTATGCTAAATAGCTCATGTGTAGATATAAATATTTTTATTAATCTGATTCCTATTTTAAGTATGTATTCATACATACAAGTGTTTCAAATGGGATTATATCGCTCATTATTGAATACTAAATATGCGTGCCATCTTTGTTGCTAGTATGCATATAAGTAGCAGTATTTATAGGAAGATAGTATGTTATTTTGAAACACTTTATTTGCTGCATACTGTCTATGGGATGTGTATATAGATATTTAAAATATTTTAAAACATTTTGAATGTTATATGCAGCAGCAGCAGTTAAAGTAGGGTAAAATGTTGTTTCAGAACATTTCTATTGTACATTGTTTACAAAATGTCTGCATATATATTTTAAATATTTTAAATACTTTAAAACATTTTAAAATATTTTATATTTAGTAGGATGTGGCATCAGAGTTGTTTGTAGCGTTTTACTACAAAAGTGATGTCAGTTTGAATATTTTATGTATAACAGGATGTGACATCAGAGTTGACCTCAGTATGTCCTAGCAGGATGTGACATCAGAAGTTGACTTTAGCATTTTGCTATAAAAGGGATGCTAGTATGTTTGTTTGTTAGTGGCCTGATGAAGATTCGTTGAAAGCGCTAGCCCTGTGTTTTAATTATTTTAATAAACGTGGTTTCTACTGGACGCTTGGATTTATCTTTACATGCTGGTCGCGTGTTTTTTCTACAAGCTATTGCCCAGTGGATGAGTAGGTTCGAATGAACACTCTATGGTGATTTTGACTCTGTTTTATATTGGATTAAGAATTCGCAAAGTAGAGCGGTTTACAGGTTACAGCTCCGTTTCTCTGTGTGGAACATTGGTAATTTTACGTGACTGACTTGAACTCAACATAGCAAGTATACTTCCCACTATTTAAGCCTGGTTTTTTGTTGTACCTTATAAGTTTTGTTTATTATCAGGCGAACAGAGTGTTGTGAGCATTATTTTTTGTTTTTAATCTACGTGACTTATTTTTGCTCACGCACTCATGGCTGAGGGAAGCAGTCAAAATTCGACAGTTGAACTACCCTACAATCCTGATATGCTTAGAAGTACCAAGTCAGGTACATCTAATATTAAGAGCAGATTTGAAGATGCTGTTATAAGTGACATTAATCCACTGTTATCTTTCAGTCCATTGGCTGAGACATATGACGAACAGAGTTGCAAAGAAGATTATCGAGGGCTTGAAACTCTAGTACAAGAAATGGAAGGAGATTTTCTTAAACTGAAATGCCTCCAGTTGCAGAGGCAACACTTCGAAGCATGCATTACTCGCAAAATTGTTCCAAGGGGTTTAAGGATCCTGAAGATGCCAACCACAGGTACTGTGTACAAAGATTTGTTATATTCATGGCAACAGTTAAATTTAGATACTAGCCTGAAGTACATGGAGTTAATGAACAATTACTTCTTACCTCATGAAATATCATTGAGGGAGAAATTACAGAAGCAACAGCAGAGTTTATTTACCATGTACCCTAGACTAGTGGTAGAAGCATCTATTGACAAAATGTTGGACAGCGTTTTCATTTATGAGAAAAAACTGTTACAGCAAAAACGTGATAAACTTAGAAGGGACATGGACGATTTTAAAAAAGGCCATGTCTTTACTTGGCCCAGAGTGGAAAATGGAGCCAAGTGATGGAATTACTCACGCTTTCCAAATGAAATGAAAGACAATACCAATATTGGTCTGGCCAGAGATGGACCAGATACCAATGCTGATGGTTCTAATGTTATTGTTATAGATAAACAGACAGGGGGTAAGAAAAATACCATTGTTACCACAGCAATAATACACCAGGATGGTACTAATGATACATGCTCTTCCCCCGCTGGTAATGTTCACAATATATCCGTATTTGAAGATGCTAATACAAGGATAGATATATGTGAGCATATAGAGAATGAGGACGATAATGTTAATAAGATTATGAATAAAAGTCTGAAGACAGTAGATAAGATTAGCCTGGGCATGGACGCCAAGACTAGATTCAATAGTATGAGTACTGAATCAGTCCCTTTCCCCATCGCCAATTAGTGGAGAGGGGGTGGGGGGGCAAGGGAACGGTCTATGAGCAGGGGAAGGCAGAAAAAGAGACCAGCAGGACCAGTACAGGCTGGTCCTACACTAAAAAAGATTTGGCAAGGGACCAAGAATCAATAGTGTGGAACATATCAAGCAAGCTTTTAACGGAAGAAGAAAAGTATGTCTTGGAGAAGGGTCTAACGTTTATTCCCTCTAGTAGAAATGATATCACAAATAGCATTATTGATTTGAAAATGTTCATACGAAACCTCCAAATGAAGGTTGATTTTCGCAATAGCACTAGTTTACCCCATCCGTTTAGAAAACCAAGCACTTACATTCCATGTAACCACCCACTTATCGGGGCTTATTCCAAACTGGTTGAGCAAGGATTATATGAAAATGATGCAAATAATAGGAAGAAGAGATGGTTTGGCAACTTGAAACCAGTACAAAGGAAAGCACTTAATGGCTTGAAAGGTGATAGGACCATTATGATAAGACCAGCCGATAAAGGTGGTCCTGTAGTTATCATGGATATGGAGTTCTATATTGATAAAATGTGCAATATGCTGGATGAGTCTGTTTTTTATTTGAAGATCAATGATAGTAGAGTGAATAGGATTATATCAGATGTTTTTAGTAGGTTAAATGTTATGTTGAATGAGGGTAAGATTAATCAAGAATTATTCACATACCTTGTAGTGGAACATCCAACGATACCCATTATACAGGGAATACCCAAAATTCACAAAAATGGTTTGGATCCACCTATGAGGCCAATTGTTGCAGGGAAGGGCTGGATCACCGAGCCGATTTCCATCTACTTAGAGTCCTTATTAAGACCTATAGTGGACAAGTACACACACATACTGAAAGATACTAAACAGTTCCTAATTAAACTTTATGAGAACACCTCGGTGAGTGATGGTTTCCAGCATAAATTGTTTGTAACACTTGATGTCAACTCTCTTTTTACTGTTATTCCTAATCATGAGGGACTTAATAGCATAAGTAGGATTCTTACTAGAGATGGCACATTCTCCGAAGGAAGGATAGAAGTCATCATGGAATTGATGGAAATTGTATTAACAAATAATATTTTCATATTTAATGGTCAAGTATATCTTCAGAGGGATGGCGTAGATATGGGCACTTCTTGTGCCAATAGCTACGCCAACCTGGTTATGGCTTACTGGGAAATTTCTTCTCTATTTCAGATGGAGGAATTTCGTCAGAATGTCTCATTCTACACCAGGTTTGTAGATGACCTCTTCCTTATTTGGAAAGGTGATGAAGAACAATTGAGGTCTTTCTATGATAAAATAAATCAAGACACTAGTTTTTTAAGATTTTCTATGGTTAGTTCCAAAGACGTCATACCCTATTTAGATGTATATGTTGAACAACTACCAAATGGTATACTTAACACTGGAGTTTTTCGAAAGGATTGCTATAGAAATAACTTTCTCCATCGAAGTAGTATGCATCCTAAGCACGTCTTTGGTAACATCGTCAAAAGTCAAGCCATGAGGGTATCTAGGCTGTTTTCTGAAGACTCATGCTTTAAAACAGGCATAGAAGACTTGAGGAATAAATTTATAGACAGGTCATACACGGTAACAGAAGTTGATGCTACCTTAGGCATCATAGGTGAATTGAGAGAAGGTAGGGCTTTTCCCTACTTCTCTAGTAAACGAGATGATAGTAGCATCACCAAAACTAGCAGTGGAGTTATCAGAATACCGATACATTTTACACAAGATGTAAATAGTATTGAAAGCATATATCAAAAATATTGGGACATCTTGTTAACAGATCCAGTTATTTCTGAGATATTGGACGAAGAACCAAAATTCACATATAAAAATAAGTTGAATTTACACAGAATGTTATGTGGTCCGAATAGGTTTGACATAAATACAACTAGTAATCATAAAATGACTAGAAAATGTCAAAAATGTAATTATTGCAAATTCATAAAAGAAACTGATAAATTTAATCATCCTACTACAGGACAAGAATTTCATTTCACAGTTTCTGCCACGTGTGAGACCTGCCATGTGGTGTACCTGGCAACCTGTGTACACTGCCCTGCGTTTTATGTAGGGAAGACGGACAGAAAGTTAAAAGACAGAATTAGGGAACACCTATATAAAATCAAAGTCACATGTTCTTCCAATGCTCTGTCTAAGCATGTACTTAGTACATCTACACAACATAGCTTTTTGTTTCAAGTAATTCAAAACAATGTTCCATCTCGCAGAAGAGGGGATATTTTTAACACCACGGAACAGATAGAGGCCAAATGGATCATCAGGCTTAGGGCTGATTTGTACCCAGGTCTTAATGACAGAGTCTCCATCAAACCTATACTTAAAGCTAGGAAATTCCATTGATGCTTTTCACCCCTTTGCCCCCCTTGATTATTAACTTCTGGCTGGTTTTACTTTCATATTTATAACATTTTATTACATCATATATTTCCATCTCTGTATCCATTGTTGTTTTCGTCATTTTGCTCTGTAGGCTTATTAGGGGCCATTTGTTATGACAGATGTTGATATACCATGTGTTTCTTTCTCTTTCAGCACATATATTTCACCTGATTTTGCACATTCAGTCTCATATATTTTTATGTTTATTATAATACCAGCTGTTTTTAACATCTTTGTGTGTGCACATTTCTGATCTGAATGATTTATGCAGTTACAGATATTATGATATTTAGAAGCACACGCTGTACAAGTCTTAGATGCAGTTTTTTGAATGATTATTTTTGTGCATTTATAATTATGCTAAATAGCTCATGTGTAGATATAAATATTTTTATTAATCTGATCCCTATTTTAAGTATGTATTCATACATACAAGTGTTTCAAATGGGATTATATCGCTCATTATTGAATACTAAATATGCGTGCCATCTTTGTTGCTAGTATGCATATAAGTAGCAGTATTTATAGGAAGATAGTATGTTATTTTGAAACACTTTATTTGCTGCATACTGTCTATGGGATGTGTATATAGATATTTAAAATATTTTAAAACATTTTGAATGTTATATGCAGCAGCAGTTAAAGTAGGGTAAAATGTTGTTTCAGAACATTTCTATTGTACATTGTTTACAAAATGTCTGCATATATATTTTAAATATTTTAAATACTTTAAAACATTTAAAAATATTTTATATTTAGTAGGATGTGGCATCAGAGTTGTTTGTAACGTTTTACTACAAAAGTGATGTCAGTTTGAATATTTTATGTATAACAGGATGTGACATCAGAGTTGACCTCAGTATGTCCAAGCAGGATGTGACATCAGAAGTTGACTTTAGCATTTTGCTATAAAAGGGATGCTAGTATGTTTGTTTGTTAGTGGCCTGATGAAGATTCGTTGAAAGCGCTAGCCCTGTGTTTTAATTATTTTAATAAACGTGGTTTCTACTGGACGCTTGGATTTATCTTTACATGCTGGTCGCGTGTTTTTTCTACAAGCTATTGCCCAGTGGATGAGTAGGTTCGAATGAACACTCTATGGTGATTTTGACTCTGTTTTATATTGGATTAAGAATTCGCAAAGTAGAGCGGTTCATAGGTTACAGCTCCGTTTCTCTGTGTGGAACATTGGTCACTTTACGTGACTGACTTGAACTCAACATAGCAAGTATACTTCCCACTATTTAAGCCTGTTTTTTTGTTGTATCTTACAGATATGTAAAGATTCTTGGGCATTTTTAGGGGCTATTAATAGTTTTCCTTTTTCTGAGAACTGGAACTTTTTAACAATTGATGTTTGCGATTTATACACTTCTATTCCGCAAGACCTTGGTTCTGAATGGGTTAGGGATTTTTTGTTGGAACAACAGGTGGATGGGCATATGATTGATTTAATTATTTATTTATTGGAAATGGTTTTGAACAATAATTATTTTTTGTTCAATAAAGAATTTTACTTGCAGAAAACGGGTGTAGCCATGGGGTCTCCGTGTGGAGCCACTTTTGCGAACACGGTGATAGCACACTGGGAAAAACAGTTTCTATTTAAAGATCCTGTTTTTCAAGAAAGGGCTGCATGGTACACCCATTATTTGGATGATATTTTCATCCTTTGGAAGGGTGATAAGCACTCTGCTGCAGCATTCGTTGAACAAATTACCAAATTTTTGAACCTTCTTGAATTCACATGGGAATTTCAAGTTGACCGTATTTCTTTCCTTGATGTGGAATTGGTTAAATGTCCCTTATAGAATGGGTTTACTTCAAAGATATTTAGGACACCAACATACTCGAATGCATTCTTACACTTCTCCAGTTGCCATCCTTTCTATCAAAAGAGAGGGGTTGTTAAGGAGCAACTTGTTCGGGCCGCTAGGATGGTTTCCTTGGAGAGTGAATTTACTGACGAATGCAAGTTATTGAAGAACATGTTTATTAAACGTGGGTACCCCAGTAAATTGGTGGAGGACCTTATTAATGAGCTTTCTATTAAAAGGTCCTGTGGGTTATTTAAACCAATATTGAACATTAAAGAATGTGATGGTATTGCTAGGTTGGAACATTATGGTTGAAATAATTTGGAGGTCATTTCCAATGATTCAATATTGAACCCATTTATGGGTGACGGTGATGCTACAAAATCAGTTGGTCCTTCTGTTGTTGACGTAGGTAGGCTGAGATTTATAACCACTTTTTCAATTGATGTCCCCCTTTTGAAATCTATCATATTTAAAAATTGGTACTTTTTGCATGATGATCATTCGATCAGTAAACATGTGGGGGACTGTCCTTGTGTAGTGTTTAGGAAAGGCAGGAACCTCAAAGTCCTTTTGGAGTGTAACAACCTGAAATGTCATCCCCCACATCGTGGGATGTTTAACTGTAAGGCCTGCCATTGGTGCAAATTCATTAACGTGACAACCTCTTTTATAGTTAATGGTAAAAATATCACATCAATGATAAATTTAATTGTAACACCAGGGGGTGGTTTATTTAAGCTCATGTTCAAAGTGCTCTGTCTTTTACATGGGCAAAACCGAAAGATCCCTTAAGAATAGAATATATGAGCATTTGTATGCCATTGACAAAGGAAATGTAAATAATGCATTGGCTAGGCATATTTTGTTGTTTCCTAAGCATGAATTTAAATTTTTGGTTATTGAAAAATTCCTGAGAACATTAGGGGAGGACCAATTGAATTGAAACTTGAGGAAAAGGAACTTATGTGGCAGCTGAAATTAAATGCCTTGGTTCTGTCAGGACTAAATGATTCAGTTTCTGTTATGAGTGTTTTGAATTTAAAAGCTTTACTCAGATAGATTAAAATATTTATATATTTTTAATGTTGGAATGCAATTTATAGAGTTACTTGTATATAGGTTAATGTTTATTCTGATTTGAATATGTTTTATGCATGATGTGGAATATTTTTTAATGAAAATGATTTGGCACTTTAAATTGAGGCTGGGTGGTTTGCTAAGGAAATGATGTCATGATGCATTATTGTATTTAAGGGCATTTATTTCCTTTGTAAAATTTTCTGAAGAAGTTTACTTATTTTAGTAAACGAAAGCGCTTACTATTATCTTCGTTTTGTGCTTCCAGTGTGGTTATTTTTCCATTTCTTTTATTTTTTGGTGGTGTTCATTTTTTACTGAGTTTATTTCTTGAGTTCCACAAGATTCTATGGAGAAAAGTAGCCCTTTACAAGATCCATGGCTATCCACTTGACTGGGACATTAGCAACAGCTATAATTATCAGAGAAAATCCATATCCAGGATATGGTGCAGTTTGCAAATATTCTAGACAAGCGGTACAGAAGCTTTCAATGACTATCATTACAACAGGCCAATAAAACCTCACTAAAATTCTAATTTTGCTTTGGCGATCTTTAAGTCTCCTTTCAGAATACATTTATATGCCAGTTTCAACTCAGGTGCTCTAAAAGATCTTGGAACTAGCAGCTGGGACAGTATTTCTTTTTAGTCTTCATTAATCCTGTACAGTAAGGCATTTTTTTAAATCAAATATGAGTACTGGATGATTATAGTCTGTTCATCTATTTCTTCTCCTGTTCTGGCTATATTTTCTCTGACCTTGAATAATGTATTGTCCTCTCACTGTGCTTTCTTATAATTTTAATTTGCTTATATGCAAATCTAACAAGTACGGAACATTTTCATTAGTACACTGACATAAACCATAAGGTATAGCTTCTTCACCTAGTAATACAGGTTTCTTTTCCTATTCCTCCTCCTGCAAAAGGCAATTTACACTAATGTTTTTTTCTACTTTTGGTTTTAGCAATTCCATACTTTTATCCCAATAATATTTGTCTCTTTAGGCAGCAATTGCTGAGAGCTCTGTTTCTGACTAGCTCTCTGTTTCGACTTTACAAAGGGAAGTATAATGCCTTATACAGGTTCTGTTTCTCCCTTCATCTCTTTCTCTCTTTCTTCACAGACATCATTATTTTACTGTTTTGAACCTTTTGACAAGATTCGATATCATGCATTGTGGGTGCTTTGCTATGATTTTCTGCACAGACATATTCCACTAGCTTAAATGCCGTAGTAAACGTTTTTGATTATGTAGAAGACTTCACTCCATTGTAACCTATTACACAGGCCAAAATACTTAGAATCAACTTCCATTCTTCTAGATTCTCAGCTGACGATATCCAGGCTTCATCAGGTTAGTCAGAAATGCCTCCTCCTTTGCTTCAGAACACTCCTCAGAGCAACTGCTCCAGCTACACAATCACCATGCATCCAGATGCCAGCTTCTCTGACTAGCAGGAAACTAGCCATACTTTTATACACTATTTTAATGGAATAACTATTCAAAATAAATTATCAGTCTGAGTGAAAGAAATAATACCCTTTACACTGTCTGCAACAATATTCTGTTTGAAGTGCCATAATATAAACAACACTGACACAAGTTTACATTTTGACAAATCATAGGGCAAGAAGCCCCACACCATTACATTCGAGATTACCCTGCCTTAAAACCCTTAGTTGCAGGTCAACTAGATGATTTGTGAGTCCAAGTTTGGCTATATGCATTGTTTTGTTTTGTTTTACAGTTAAGTTAAATGGCAATAAAGACAGCACCCACCTGTAAATGGTAGTATTCCAATTCTGTTGCTTATTTAACAACTTTAGAGACATGGTCTGGGACCAGCAAAAAGTCCCTGCCAAGGATATGATAATTCAGTGACAAGGGCACTCACTTGATCATAAAGCATTTCCTCTGAATGGATTATGACTGAGGTTTAAACTCTCATAAGCTGTAATATCTGCATTATTAACAGCATTTTCATCAGGCTATAAGACATTTACGGAGGATGGTGAGGCAATGGGAAGAATTAAGCAATCTAACCAGCAGCAACTGAATATGCAGGGAGATGGAGATCCAGCTGTACAGTTGAGGAAAATTGGCTAGGCTTAAAATGGCCCACAAGAGCCGATAACCTGGTACTTACCTAAAAATATAAGGAAGAACATCATTTTAACTATGTGTACAACTGCAACACTGTGATGTGCAAAGTAGTGATAACAATAAAAAAAATGAATAATAAAAAAGACGGTGAGAAAATTAACAAGCTTGGTCAAAAAGCAGGTAGATTAACAGTTAATACACAGGACAGATTTATAACAATTTTATTTTTGCCATATGGAAAGTGAGCAACAGTATTTGAACAAACATAGGAATAGGTAGCTGATGTCTGTTTCGGTTATCATTTTCACTGGGGAAATCTGCCCTGATGAGGGGAAAAGTATTTTTCTTTGTGTGTGTGTGTGTGTGTGTGTGTGTGTGTGTGTGTGTGTGTGTGTGTGTGTGTGTGTGTGTGTGTGGTAGGGATGAGATTATAATGTTAGGAAAAAAATATTACATCATGCAGTGTGTCCAGTGAAAAAATGTTGCAGTATTTTTTATGCAGAGTAGTGAAATGCCATTCACTAAAAAGGATGGGGACACAATTGTGGGGAGAGTTATGCATCAAAAAGTAAGAAAATTGAGAAAATGAACATGGACTATAAGCATTAATGGCTACATTTTCTATATTAACATGTAATGTGAATAGTCTTGCAGTACAGAGAAAAGACAATAATTATCTTACATACAGAGAAGTTTGGCAACAGCAGTGTTTTAGGAGATGCATTTGGATAAGGATAAATATGTAAATTTGATAAAGAAGAGATTTTTTGGAGGCAGAGAACCCAATTGAATACAGGAGAAGAAGAAGAAGAGGTGATGATTATATTACTAGGATTAGGGACCTTTAGTAAAATTGCTTAAGTAGATAAAGTCACTTATCCTTTTACAAGTAATAGAACAGGACCATATTGAACAGATTCTATCCAATTCAAAATTGTGCTCATCTGATCACAATAGCTGGTCGTGCAACTATAAAGGGTGGGGCAATGTCTCAAGACAGTGGGGCAAGAGATAGACATTTATTTCTTATTTATTGAAAATGAAGGCATTTATAGAGTTTGTTGTGGTAGGAAAAAGGACAGAGAAATACAGGAGAAATTGTGAATGGTTGGGAAGGGTTAAATAACTGCAGAATAAATAATTTGAAGAACATCTCTGATAGGAAATGGGAACAATTGAGAAGTGCCATGATGATTCAGAAGGATGCAGAGGACAAAAATTTACCGTTACTACTAGTAAGCCTGGATGCAGAGAAAGCTTTTGATAAGGTAAGTTGGGTATTTATCTACAAGGTAATGGATGAATTCACATTTCCTCTGAAATAACTGAATGGAGTGGTGGAGGTTTGAAATGGTAAATTAATTTTGTTTAGAGGAACAAGGCAAGGATATTCTCTTTCTCATTGTTGTTTACAATACACACAAAGCCATGGTTATGAGGCAGGGAGGTGACAGAAAATAATAGAATTGATGCAGATAACATAATATATTTGCCAAATCCAGAACAAAAGTTGTTCGTGAATTGCAGAACATTTTGAGACAGTTCCAAGTATTTTTAGGTTATAGATTAAATGCAAATAAAACAAAAGTGATATCTGTAAACTATGTGCCCACACATGTAGTAGTGCAAGAATTCCTGTACCTTTGAGAAGCATGAGGAAATTAAATACCTAGGAGTATGACTTAGGAAAGCCTCACTGAGAGTCATAAAGGACATGTGGCAGGAAGCTAAGCAGACAATAATGTTAAAGATAAGGAAGTGGAACATCTTGATTATGAACTTAGCAAGATATCCAGGCAGTCAAAATGTTTTTGGTTCTTTTAATTCTATGTATTGGCTACTCATACTTTTTCAGATGCCAAGTTATGGCAAACAATAAAGAAGGAACTGAAGAACTTCTGGGATGGAAAGAGGGATATAGTGATCCTAGTGATCAAGCTAAGGCACACTGAGTTGTCTGATTAAAAGGATACTTTTAAGGCTGTAATACATGCTACAAGTAAAAAGGTATATACACTGAAATGGAAAAATATAATAATGAGGGACTATCAGAGATAGCATTATAGATTATATTAAACATTTTTTTGGGGGGAGGCAAAAATAAGCAGGTAGAATATTATATAAATATTATATAAAGTAGCAGATAGTATACTGGAAAATAAGCAAGTTAGAGGATGGGATAATGCAATTTTGCTGACATAGCCCCAAATAAAGGGATAAAGACTAGTCAAGAAACAGTGGGAAGTAACTGGAAGAAGTTAACCAAGGAAACTGGAATAATGGAAGCAAATTACCTTGGGGAAAACTAAGCAAATGGAATGTAGCAAAAAAAAAACATTTGGATTACATGATAGGAACAGGCTCTGGTATACTCAGGATATATTCATGAGTTAACTAGGCTGACATGATTCTAAGCCAGTATTCTCCAGAATCATCCCTCCTGGTGGGCATAAACTTTCAGCTTAAGGTTTTTCTCCATTTTATTTTCTTAATAGGTGGAAATGTATTTGTTATCCCCATAGATTTGGCAACCACAAGCATCCCTTTGGCTTAGGGTTGCTACCTCTCCCATTTTTTTTCGGACTATCTGGACATCAAATTGATTCACTGGTAGCCCAGAAAACACTGTACAAACTCCGGTATTCTGTTTCAAAATGGAAACAGGCTACCGGAGTTTTTTACATCGACTGAGTTACTATGCTTTAGGGTTGCCACCTTTTGTTGTGGCTAAAACTAGACTAAGGCCACACCCCTCGCATCATCAGTAACCCCATCTATTCCCGCCCTCTCTCCCACCCACATGCCACCCATTTTGTGACGTTACTATGATATGACCTGGTGGGGAATACCCTCTTTTCCCATTCCTGATGCCTGCTTTTGGCTGATTTACTACACTTTTCTGTAAAATAAACATACTAAAATCAGCTGATTTACAAACTCTCATAGGCTGTTTCCCTTTTTGAAACAGAATACCGGAGTTTGTAAAGTGTTTTCTGGACTACTAGAGAATTAATTTGATTTCCACGTAGTCTGGAAAAAAACTGGATGGGTGGCAACCCTACTATGCTTTTTTTACAGAAAAGCATAGCAAATCATCTGAAAGCAAGCGTCAGGAACAGAAAAAGTGGGTGTTCCCCATCAACTGATGTCATAGTGATATCACAAAATAGGCAGGGCAGGGGGTTGGAACTGGCAGAGTTACAGGTGATGCAGTGGACATGGCTTACTCCAGTTTCAGCCACAACAAAAGGTGGCAACCCTACTTTGGCTGCAGTTGCAATAGACTGAAGTAGCTACTCTGTGGTCATCACCTTGGCACAAATACAAATACAGGTGTAGTAAATATGAAACTTCCCACCCATTTCATAGGACTGTTATCTCCTTAGATGGGAAACCTGTTGCTTATTTGATCTTTCAGACAGCAAAAATTATAACTTAGGATCCATTTGACATGGGAAAAATTTATGTCAAATATGCTTGCTGTACCCACCACTATGGTACAAAACAAGGCAAAAGAGACCACCACTCTCTAAAATAATGAAGATTGCTGAAT
This sequence comes from Protopterus annectens, assembly GCF_019279795.1. Classification (NCBI taxonomy): domain Eukaryota; kingdom Metazoa; phylum Chordata; order Ceratodontiformes; family Protopteridae; genus Protopterus; species Protopterus annectens. The sequence continues at coordinate 686,813,388 of NC_056725.1, forward strand.
AAAAGGAAGCACATTGGTACAGACTGCTTTTGTATATAAAAGTACTGGAACATAAACTATATAATGAGACTTTTCTGTTAGTCTTCCCACAGAAAAAAAGATTCTCATACCAATTTTTATACAGTCTACAAGTACATGCAAATAGCTTCCATCTTTCCTGATTCATAGTGGGAAATGCCCAAGCTTTTTCAAGTTATTTTGGAATGTCTTCTATTTTGCTGCAGTACAGTCATCAAAACTGATCTTTTAGGCATAGGCCTCTCTGACAGGGACACAGACCTCTTATTATAATTCATTCCAATCATAAAATTGCTTATTAACAATTCCTGTGGAAAGCCTTTCTAGTCAATAAGCGTGTCTTGTTTAAATTATTTATTTGCTTGCTTACTATTTGTTAACTGGGTAGATGGATTTGTCAGCTAACCATTTTCAGCAATGACCCAAGCTTAATAAGCAGAACACAGAACACTTAATCAATTAAGTTAATAAATGTAGTTGACACAAAGTTAATTTACAGCAATACATTTGCACAATTAATGATAATTTATGCTTCAATATAGATAAAAGGGTAGATTAACTGAGATTTCAAACACAGATACTTATGTACAATCAGTGAACATATGTCACAACTGTTTTATAACTTTTTGACACATCATAGGGCAAGGACCTACACACACATGTTGTAAAATAATCAACATGGAGTTTTACGATTCCTGTAGGCCAAGAAATCATAACTTTGACAATCAAATCTTTGACTGCATATTAATTAATAGGTAGTTACTAGGCATGCCATCAAAGAGATTATTGAGGAGCATAGCCCAGCCCAGCTTCTCAGTTGTCACAGGGCACTGTTTGGTTAAGAGCCTTGTTCAAAGTCACACAGTAGGCAAATAGAGGCTGGTGAAATCAAATCCTGGTCTACAGGACACAGCTAATTAAAATCTCAAACCTTCAGTCCTCTGCACTCATTGCCAGACTGTATGTACCCATTTCCCTGAGTGCTTCTTAATGACTGGTTTATCAGAAGCATGTACCACTTTGACACCTCCAAGGAATCAGACAGCAGTGGGAGTAAATGTGAAATACTGTATTAGGATCTTAAATAATGTTTTTCATTTACTCCCACCACTATGAGATACTCCTGGGCCAGATTCAAAAAGAACTGCTCTCAGTGTAAGCCTCCCCATTTTCTGAATGACTTGCTCTTCATATAAGAGGCTTACTTCCATGTAAGGCCTATCTATAAACAGGCTTACAGTGGTGGCCAGAATCCAAAAGACCTGCTCTCAGCCTGCTGTCAGATAGCAAGCCTTTTGTAATTGGTCCCTGCACGAGGCTATTAAAACTCATGTACTGTATTTCCCTTTCTCTGCACAGTATTTATTGCAGTTAACGTCACTGTAATGCTGTCTTGATACTATGCAACCTTGCCCCAATACTCTTGATATATGTATTCAGACTGTTTCATTATCTCCATCCTACGCAAATGAGTTGCTTACTCAGTTTGTTATTAATTATTTTCAACTACAATTTCTTTATTTTCTTTCACCACTATAAAATATTTTTGTTTTAGTCTGAATATTATTAACTTATTTAATTTTTATTGTATCACTACTCCTTGTCTCCTGTTCCTGAGAAATGTACCTTGATCATCTGCATCTGGAATTTGTTTTGTTATTTTCCAGTACCAACATCTCTGTGCTTAACCTCTCTCTCTCTGTCTCACACATTGCTGTATGGTTCTTTACTTTGTCTTGGTTTTGATTTGCTATTTCCCCAGTTATCCTTTGTCAAGCCCTTTATATCATAAAACTAGGTGTACTTAATTCAAGATGTCATCTTCAATGCAGAGAGCAAAAGCAAAATCTTTCACTCCTTTTTCTTCTGCCAAATCAACTATTTTAGCATGATTCTTTACAGCTAAAATGGGTGTCAATATAATTGCTCTTAATTTAATTTGTAAACAATTCATTCTAATAAAGTTCATACACTAGTTCTATCTTCTCTCTTCATGTCACAAATTAAATACTTTGTGTGGTTATGCTCCTTCTCTAGGTGGTTTGTAACAACTGTTCCTCGAGTGTGCTTTTATTTTCCGTGCCAAAGAATGAGCATCTTGTTGCTATTTTCAATTTTATTGATAAATGGTATTGAAAATTATGATTTTATCTTAGCTTCATTAAAGTATGACTACAAAAAAGATGTGCAATAATTAACACATAATACAAAATTCTTTTACTTAACATCTTTGAACATTTGAGCTTGTACTTCATAAAGTATAATATTCTCCACTCTTGTAAACTTAGTCATAAATTAAGGTTAAAAAGCTAAAATAATTTAAAAAAAAATCTTGGTATTTTCCTAGTTCTGTGTCATAGAGGGATGAGGCCATAAGTAGAACCCAAAAGACCCATGCTCAACTACTGGCTTGCGTGCTGGAAGAGCAGGACAATAAAGGGTGGGAGTGACAAGCTTACACCAGCTTGTTTACCTTTGAGAAGGAAATGGTGGTCCTAGTCAGTCAAATTATCCCACCCTTCACAAGAGGAGGCCTGCAAGACTACAATACCCATAGAATCATGGGATACAGGTTTGGTGTTCCAAACCAGTGACTGTAGCCTTAGTAGATATAGATATGAGAGAATGCATATGCCATGTCATGGCACAAAATCCCACTCCAGTAATTCATGTGCTTATAATGGCAACTGTGGGCAGAATTAGGGACCTAAGCAAAATAACTCCTGATGGGTGTTTGTATTATAGTTCCCACAGAAGGGAAGGCTCAGGAACGGCAGGCAACAGGGGAGAATCTGGCAAAGAACTTATAATTAAAAAATAGCCTTGCTCAAATAATGGAAATATGAAAAAGAAACAGAAATAGTATACAAAATGCATTGGATAAATCACAAGTTAAACACAATGCTGACTGAGACATTATTTACTATTCTGAAAATTGTGTTATTAAACCTAAATCCTGTCATCTCTCAAGTCCTAATGGGTAAGGCTCCAAGCATATCTAATCCTGTCATCTCTCAAATCCAACAAGTTCATTTGAGGTAAGGCCCTCTGCATACCTAATCCTGTCATCTCTAAAGTTCCATAGATCTCTTTGAGATATGGCTCCATGCATTACTTATGGCTAGCAATTCTTGCAAGTATTCATGAGGGTGCTCTGTATACACTCCCTTATGACCTTGTGTAATCAGTTGAAAAATTTTTTTTTTTTAGTCCAGAAGCAGGGAACATGGTAGATGATATACTACAGTTGGCTCCTTATTTGTTCTGCTATACAAGAACTGGTAGGAAATTTAATGACTTTTAGAATGTGTCATATATGGAAAATACGGATACTGCTGTTATGGAATCATGGTATGGTATCTATTGTAGACAATACTGGGTATCATCTTTTTAGGAAATAAACCAGTGATGGGTTGTTATTTTATGTTAGTAATAGATTTAAATATTTTATAGAGAAATCTAATCTATGAAATTATTGTGGTCACTGTAAATATTCATATGCAAATGCATCAAATCACAGACTTCCATAAAGTCCCAAGCTAACCAAAATTAAACTTAATGATTCTATGAGCATCTTGAAAGATGTCTTGTATAAAAATTCCAGTTTGCAATCAGACCAAAATTCTTTTCACACAGTCTCATCTCATTTATCTTTAAATCAGCCTGGACACAATTTCATGGAAAACTTGAGTAATTATGATTATATTCAAAATATGATGTTTCCATTTATGGGGTTGGCTATTTGGGACATAGACACCTGTACACCAGGATAAGTAATGACTAATACTATGGCTACCATCCTTATTGCTAATTCTGACATTGACTCAGTAATTTCATTATTACAATGATGTAACCCTCAGTATAAGACATTTTTCAGTCTATAGCTGGAACAGCTGACATTAGAGGCTAATTTGCATGTCATTCAGTTTAGCAGTGATAGTGACTCAGCAAGTAGCACACTTGACTTTGGTGCTGGTAGATCACATGATTGTGAGGTTTATTATTACATCAGATGCTTGGATTCGTTTTTGAGTACTGACACTGCAGAGTAGCATGGGGGTGCACTCCTATGTGTCTACTGTCCTTTGGATGAGATGTTAAACAGAGGTCACATCTACCTCAGTTAGTGGTAGCTATGGCAAATGTAAAAGATTGGCCTGCATGTATCAAAAACAGTAGGGGAAGTTCCCTGATGCCTTGCTACATTTCCCTAGTCAGTATGAATACTACCTCGAATCTCTCCCAAAAAGAGGCCACTGGCCTAGAGGGACTAACAAAATACAAATAACTAATTAACTAACTAAATAAATCATCAAAATGTAAAAAATTTAATTTTGGTAAGGCAGGCTAACATTATCCTTATAGATTAAATGTCCAACTCATAAACTCTGTTGATAGACTTAAAAGGCCTAGAAATAATTATTAAATTTCATTCTTCTTACAAGTATCTCTAAGACATACATAGGAAGGTATTTTTGACAATATAAATATTACTTAGAGTTGAATCTAGATAGTATAATGTATTATTAATGTTATATCAGAATTTAGGCAACAACTGTGTGTGGCTACAGTTTTTTTTATGTGCGTGTGTATACACACACACACACATATATATATATATATATATATATATATATATATATATATATATAGATATGGGTCTAGGACTACTCACTGAAAGCACATTTCACCGAATGAAATGTATATGCCTTCTCCCCACTGTGTTGCAACCCTGGAGTTAGAATAAATAGTTAGGGGGTGTGTGGGGGGCACATCAATTTACTATTATTTACTATTACTATTATATTTAGGAATCTAATTTCTTTCAGTGAAATGTGATTCAGTGAAATATGCTTTCAGTGAATAGTCGTAGATCCATATATATATATATATATATATATATATATATATAAAACATATATATATATATATATATATATATATATAAAACATATATATATATATATATATATATATATATATATATATGTATATATATACAAATATATATACGGAATTCATTTCCGAGGGATGAAGGAATTATTTTCAATATCAGAGTTTGAAGTGTGGATTGATGAATGTTTTGATTTATACAAATTTAAGACAATTAATATGTCTGCAACCTCCTAAAGGGTGTTCAGACCTAGTGCTTAGCAGTACAGCAGCAAACCTTGAACATAGACTATTGAAGAGCAGCAAGAAGCCCAAAACTCACTCAGTTCTGCTCTACCTCCTAAAAAGTTATACAGCCTTAGAAAACATTTTTCATTTAAATGCATATTGAAAAATGTGAAAGTAAATTATACAGCTTTCTGTAACCAACACAGAAATGCACTTAAAAATCTGCATATGACATGTAGATGTAGCTAATCTTATACAGTCAGCACTGATTAGTTTGCCATAATCCTTTTCACTGTTTCTCATACCTTATTTTTGCATGAAATAATTTAACCTTTCTTTATGATTAACATTGTGAAGCTGCAGATTAAATAAACTTTTGATATATGCTTCAGGAAAATTATGATGCCCATTGTTTTTCAAAACTATGGGAGAATTGCACCAAGTTAGCCTGTGGAAGAGAGAAATGGCAAGACAAATGTTAATTTGAACAGCTAATACCATAAAGAAGTTTGAATGATAAATGTTTACATTCCTTGACTCCCTGTATAAATGTATTCTGCAGAACTGAAAGAACATGCACCTTCACAAGTGTTTCCAGTAGGTGATAATTGGAATCCCTCAGAACACATGCAACGATAAGACCCCTCAGTGTTCAGGCATTCTCCATGAGGAAAACAAAAGTCACCTTCGAAGCACTCATTAAAATCTGAAATGAGATGAAGAAGTTATAGATTTGAGCTAAGTTGCTTCATATCAGAAATAGAATGCTGATGCAAAGGGAAAAAAGTAAAATATTTACTTTCTTCATTTCTACATAAAAAGCCAAAAAAGATCCTCTTCCTGAAAACTTTTATATTAATCCCATTTCTTATTGAGTCATTATATTCTGCAAGATGAACCATGCTATCAGCCAGTGCAAAATACTGATTTGTACTTTTTATAACTGCATTAATATGATATAAAGCAATGATAATTACACTTCTCTAATGCGGAGTAGTCCTCCTAGACTGCATTTGAAAGGAAATATCAGTATATAAAATGTAATATAGATAAAGAACTAACAAAAATATTATTCGAATAATATAGTGTAATCAAGTACATTCAAAACATATAATTAAATATATTCCATAAGTAAGATTTGCTTGTTGAAAAAATGCAGGTAAGAACTCAGGAAGTACAAAAGTAAAGGCTATCAAGTACAGTATAGCTTTAGGGAAACATTAGGAGGCTACTGGCAATCAATTAAGGGATAAGGTCTGGAGAGTATGAACTATATTGTCAGAATCCTATGCAGGACATTTATAGTCAGTAATCATAGGATCATATGAAGTTACTAGGCTACTGTCCCTGAGGTCCTTATAAGCCTAGCCAAGAATTTAGCCCATGTATAGATAAATCAGCATGAGTCAGTTATGCTGGGAGAGGCAGAAAGGAGGCAGTGATCCATTTACTCAATTAATTGTGCAGAACATTAAACAATTTACTAGTTTCAGTTAGCAATTTTTCCCGACTATATACTGAAATGAAGGACCATAAGACCACCTAAAATTTGATAGTCATCTCAACTTAACTATTAAAAAAGTACATGCCAAACTGGGATCACGCTACCGTATCAAACCATTTCTTACCAACAACACAAGATCAGCCATTGCTCGCTCCCAACTTTTATCCACCCTACTCTATGCATCTCCCATTCTGACTAATCTCAACAAAACTGTACTAAGCAAATTGGAAGCCTACTATAACAGAATTGCCCGATTTGCTGCAAATTGCTCATATAGAACTCATCACTGTACTGCTTTGAGACAGCTCCACTGGCTTGAACTGCCCAACCTTCTAACCTACAATCAGCTCTGCCTCTGTCACTCTATCTATTACCTCCCCAATGTGTCCTGCCCTCAAAAACCTAGTACATCATCACTCAGCCAGAAGGCCTCTTAGATCATCAAGCAAACTACTACTAGAAGTCACCAACAGCTACAATAGCTTTGGAGACACACTATATAGTAGTTAAGTGGGTAAAAAATGGAACTCTCTCCCCACTAGCATACAAAACACATTGTCCAAAGCCTCCTTTGAAAACCTCATTAGGCAACATCTCAAGCAAAGTTGGCAGTGCCATGACTGCTCCCCAGGCTAGTGAAAAGTACACATACTAAACATAGAGTACTGATAATAGTTTTCACTCTTACAGACACTGGTTAGTGTACAATGTATGCATTCTACCAATCTTCCAAATTTCAGCTGTACACAACAAATCTATTAATTACCTTTATTTTTAAATGAATATGTTCTTGTTTGTTCTCTGCACTGTAACTTTTGATGCGCAGCATACCAGTGCAAAAACATGTTTATTGTAATTTGTGTGTATACGTGTTTAAATATCTAAATGTACCTGTAATGTTTCTATATGGAGCTTTTCTCCCTGGGCCTCTGCTGAAAAAGGACCTTTTTGGCTCAGGCACCCCCGGTTAACAAATGTAAAATAAAATTAAAAAAAATATATAAAATGTTGACTCATTCCCCTGAAAGTTTCAGGGGTTAATTCTGAAACGATTGAGTATAAAATTCTTTGGATTGTGCTACAAACTTTAAATGTAAATAAACAGATGCATCCTAAATATTAATAAAAAAGTAATTTCATTTTATTTTTGTCACAGCATTTAAATTAATGAAGATATCAGGTCTCACTTTTATACAGAGATGCACATGCTTTTTGAACATGAAGTCATAACAGCACTATATATATTTTTCTCTCTGATCATTTATAAATGTATTACCCTGAATACAACTGATAATTGTTCTTTTATTTTAAAGTGAATGTTATGCAAACATTGCAGGTTGCCAGTTTCTAATAGCAAATCTGACCTTTAGTTAGCCTTAAGACAAATGTTAGTATTACAACATGGCAACTTTAGTGTTATACAGCACAATGCATGAGTCAGTAGATGTAAATGGAAGCCAAGAAAAATAAGTTTTGTACATATATGTCTGCCTATACATATAGAAACTATATTTTGATATATTTAAAATGACAGAAATTATGTTTTTGGAAGCACTGTGTGTATACATTTGTTATTAACCAAATGGTGAAAAAAATAGCTTTCTTTCTAGGACTAATAGTGGCACATACCAGCATAAGACAATTCCCCGGATTCAGCAAGCCCTGCATGGCGTGCAGGAGCTCCAGCAGGCAATATGTCTGCCAGGTGATCCAGGAATAACCTGTAGGGATGTGCACGAGTGCTCCTGCACTAGTCCTGCAAGGACTCAGCCCCTGTATGCAAATTACCCCATTTGTAGGAGAAATCCATGCAAATGAGGGGAATCTGTGATCCAGGAAGCTGGAAACCGGCCGTGCAGGACTAGTGTAATCTACAGAAATGTACTCCACCAGTAATGAATGGAGTACATTTCTGCAAACTACAAAATGGAGCCATGACAGCTCCAAATAAAGGGTGGATATCATGTAGAAAGCATAACAATGGCCAGCTATAAGGCCATTGGCATGGAAAACAGTTGCAAAAATAAAAAAATCAACTTTTATTTTTTTTAGCCAATCTCAGCGGTTTAAGCATAGGGCAGCGTCGCGAAAACAGGATCAGGCAGAAAATAAGAAAAAAAACATAAAATAAGCACTGTAACCAAAATCACTATTTTGCCATTATACTCAATGGCAGGCAGAAGACGCATGGCAAGTGAATAGTTTTTGCTAAGGGGGAGGGCTCAGTGTGGGACATGTAACTATGCATCAGCAGGCAATCCTATGCAAATGAGGGGAATTATACTGAATCCCAGATTTCCCCTGCATGCTAGTCAGCACCCAAGAGCAGGAATAGCTTGGTGCAAGCCTAGGAGTTAGCTGACATCCTAGGGGTATGTGTCAGACATACTATAAGCAGATTGGAGCCCTGTGGCTCGGGTTTGCTCTTAGCTTAGCTGAGCTAAGCAAGGCGGTGTGTCTGAGGCTGCCTAGCACTATTTACATTGTCTAAGCGGGTGTGCGCACTGGGTTTTAAAGGGAAAAAAAGTAAACCAGGAAATTGCAGTTCTGTGCACATTTGAGCACTGTGTTTGCGCAGCATGCCCCCAGGCTTAAACAGGAAGGCAGTGGGAAGAGAAAACAGCAGTAGGAAGGTAATCTAGGATAACTAGCATAGCTGGCAGGTGAAATGTATCAGAATTAGCCAATTACACAGGCAGGAAACCAGACCAGCCCAGAACACTATTATAAACTATGTAAACACCTTTCCCTCTGGTTTTTCCCACATACTTTACACCACCGGTGTATACAAGTGGGGAACTTTTAACAAACAAAACAACAAAATGATAGTGTCTGCAACTGCTATCATACAACAACATGTGGAAGAGGATGAGGGTGGTGAGGATGTGAATCCTGTTGACCAACCCACAGTGAGGAGATGGAGAAGAATGTACAGACCCAGGGTAACCTACTAGTGGAGCACTATAGGTAGACAGGGACCTCCTTCAGCAAATTGTTGAGCTGTGCCGGCCACTCCTGACACACAGAACTAACAGAGGAGAACCCATCCCAGTGGATACCAAGGTATGCATAGGCCTATGAATACTAGCTACACATACCTTCCAAAGGCCAACTGGGGATATGATGGGGATCTCACAGGCATCAGCATCCAGGGTACTCCACCAGTTTCTGGATTCCATGTCAGCACATGCCAGTGAGCACGTATATTTCCCCAACACCCATGAGGCGTTGGCCAGCAATATGCATCTGTTCCACCAAATAGCAGAATATCCTGAGGTAGTGGGTGCTATAGACTGCATGCACATATGCATCAAAGCACCACCCGGTGAGTGGTGTAGGGTCTACATCAACCGCAAGAGCTTCCCCTCCATCAACTGCCATGTCATGTGAGATTCCCAGGGCATAATAATGAATGTGTGTGCTGGCTGCCCTGGAAGCTATCACGAATCCCACATCTGACACAGCTGTGCCAGAGCTTTGCCAATGTGGACATCCCTTATGGTCACCTAGAGGAGGATGCTGGTTATGCACTGTAGCTGTGGCTGATGACACCCATCAGTAAAGCACACACACCCGAACAAGAACTCCATAATGAGGCACACGTACAGACCAGAATTATAATAGAGCATGTGTTTGAGATGCTCAAGTCATGGTTCCAGTGCCTGGACACATCCGGTGGAGCCTTGCAGTACTCACCAGCTACATGTACCCAAACTGTCATCGTATGTGCCATGTTACACAATATGATCCTGCAGAAACAGCTGCAGCAGGAACAGCATGGGGCAGGGCCACACATCCCCCCATCATTGCCAAGGCCTGCACAGGCACAGAGTGACTCAGAGGAGGAACAACCTGAGCCTACCCCAGTAGGCAGAAGGAGGCATGCCCAGTATGCCCTGTTCTTGGCAAAGGGGCAACACATAGCACATACACTGACACAGGAGGGACGCAGGGAATGACACCTCTCTCTGACTCACACATACAGTAAAAGGGATGCAAAACATGACACTACCTGTGCTGAACCATGTGTAGGGAATATACTATGTGCATCCGACATAGGCAGCCCTTCAGCACCACCCTCAATACTGGCACACCCACAAGGTAAGTCACTCAACTTACCAATTGTCGAATGTAGTAATATGTGTTGTTACCTGTATTTATGGTACGGATGTGAGCATGCAAGGTAATCAGGTGGCTGAATGTGATGCCAGCAGATAGTAGACACCTACAGTGGCAGCATGAGATCTGTAACAAATACGGGTGTCACCATAGTAACCACTATTACACATGGTAACAAAATCCACTGCAGGAAATGTGCTAGGCCACATGTGTGTCCATATGACACACACATGCCAGTCAGGGAGGTTCACATACCCAACAACAGTCACAGCCAGCAGGACAGGTGTAGACAAACACAAACAAAGGCTGTGCTAAGGCCACTGAATGATGCCTATTAATAACCACCCCCAGGCCTACACAGACAGACTGCATCAGGTCAGGCAGTAGGATGCTAGTTCTGAAGGGTAGGAAGTCAGAAACTAATATGTAGGTCAATGAAACATAAGACCTGTAGTACAATGACATGCCTCTAGTCAGCATGATAGGTTAGAAAACATAATGAAATGGAGTACCTGACATACCAGTACAGTCATAGCAAATGTGTACAAGTGTTAGGTGTGCCCCCCCCAATCCTGTGTAGACAGTAGTAACAGTCAGGTGTGCCCCCCAAAATCCTATGTAGAAATGTAGTAACAGTCAGGTGTGCCTCCCCAATCCCATCTAGACATGTAGTAACAGTCAGGTGTGCCCCCCAACACTACTTAGACATGTAGTAACAGTCAGGTGTACCCCCCAATCCTGTGTAGAAATGTAGTACCGGTCTGGTGTGCCCCCCAATTTGATGTACACACATTGTAACAGTCAGGTGTGCCTCCCATTCCTATGTATAAATGTAGTAACAGTCAGTTATGCCCCCCAATCCTGTGTAGCAATGCAGAAACAGTTAGGTGTGCCCCCCATATCCTATGTAGACATGTAGTAACAGTCAGGTGTGCCCCCCCCAATCCTATGTAGAAATGTAGTAACATGTATGCGTAGGTATAATACCAGTGGTGCACAGATGCCCAGAGGTGGCTAAGGTAGCAGGATAGATTGTAGCATGTGTTTGTTAGGTTGGTGTGTGTTTCATATTGTGTAAGAGTGGTCAGTATGCATGCATGTTGAGGTATGACCTGGTTGCCATTGCTCACTACTGCTGATGACAGGGCCAAGTCCTCACAACTGCAGTGCCAAAGACAATTCCCTCCAGTATAACGCATGCTATTATGCTAGTAAGCCATTGTAAATGTATGGTGGTAATATGTGTCACCATCTGAAAGACTGACATGGCATGGCTGTTGGGCTACATATACAAACAGTAGGGGTAAGTACCCCAGACATACAGTATATAATGTGTAACTATGAAATGGACACACCCTTGGAATTGTGCATACAGGTATGCATCACATTATCTGGGCCTATAGTAGGAGATACATGTGTCGTCTGCCCAAACACTTGCAAATCACAAAGGTGGTAGGACTGACGTACTGGGAAACAGCTGATGTACCTACACATGCCAGCATAACTGGAATACCCATGCATATATGTGCATCAGATGAAAGTAGTGTCCATAGCACACATGCACCCAGCTCACCCAAACACCACCCACAGGTACCTCTCTGTTTGTACCCCTGCTGTTGGGAATGGATACAATATGACGCCACCTGTATATGACAATAGTGAAAGAATGCAGCATGCAGTGCAGGTGTCCCATGCAGGTGTGTCCCTAGCCATAGGTAATACCCTGCCAGCATCCACACCACCTGATCAAGACTGATAGAAACTATTGGCATGAACACCTAGCACACCTACCTTGTCACCTCAGGGGAGTATACTGTATGGTGGTCTGAGACTGTAGAACTGCCAGAATGCAACGGCCTGCCACAGCTGGCCCGCATCACCACCAAATGGCCTACAGGCCTCTGGCAAAGGCCTGTGTCTCACACGTACTGCTGATGTATGTTATGTCATGGACACCCAAATAACAACATAACACACTCCACATAAGACATATGCAAGGCCATGTGGACAAACTACAGTAACATGTCCACCATGTCCCATTGCATGAACTGTGGACCAACACCAAAACACAGCTGTGATGAGGTGATAACCTTAGGGAAAGTATCAGAGAATGTATGCATAATGTATGGAAGAGGATAGAATAATAGAGGGGGGGTGGGAGCATGGGCAGCATGGAATGTGCAAGGTCCAACACACAGCTGTGTGCACACACTATTCTTGGATGCAAACACATAAATGGGTGGCTACATATCTGCCCATACACCACAATAGGGGTAATGCCCTGACTCATGGCCCCTGCCTCTAGGTAACCTGTGTGAATCTGTGCAGCTGTGAAGTATTGCCACAGCAAGATAAGGCCATACTGTCATGCTGATGGATGTACAAGTATGGGATCCTTTGCCAGCACTGTACCAAGGTGCTGAACCGGATACACAGACCCAGCAGCAAGTGTCTGCAGCTCCCCCTCCAGAATGGCATAACTTACCATGAATATGTAGGCATCTGCCCACAATGCCGAACACAGCTGCAGTCACCTTTGTCCCCCAGGACATCACTGTGAGCAAAGAATGTCCACCTGACAGTACACCAGGACATAAAACATCACAGTGTATAACAGCACATGTCTGAATATCTCTGCTAACACCAGTACCATGTAGCAGAAGCAAAACAGATGCACTCACCTACAGTACACACTATCCCCTGCACAGTCTGTTCCCATATGATCTACTGATACCCTGCAGAAACATTTTGCTACCTGTAGGTGTACAAAACAAAAGTCTGCACTGGAGTACAAATTACCTAGAATGGATCCACACATTCAATACATAAGGGCATACTGGGCATGCTCACACACTTAGAGAAATGAAGGCAATGTCAGACAACAACATACTAAAAGGTCATACTGGGCATGCTCACACACTTAAACAAATGAAGTCCATGTCTGCAAACAACAGTGGACCATACAAATCTGACAGTTGCAGATGCTAGTGCATACACTCCTCAGTATGCACCAGTCATGCTTTGCACACACAGTGGATAGGAATACAGACATATATCCAAGGACAACACACTATAATAAGCCAAAGTAGACATACATAGATATGTGGAAGAGAGTGACAGTGACAAAGAGCCATCCATCAGGAGGTCTGTCCCACCCAGCACACAGCCAAATGGGTACAACCACATGATGTGTAAATGTCACTCACTGTCAACATTAGCCACCAGTGTTCATCAGCATTACAAACTATGTGGCACAAGTGGTAGCTGTGCAACATGACTGTACAAGGCAGTACTCATCTAGCAGCTGTATACATGTACCTGTGGAATATAACCCTGTGTGTGTCCGCATGTGGTGTGTCAACTTCTAGATGAATGTGTTATGACCCATGCACACACACTGCCCTCCTCATAGCCCTACTATGACAAGCCCGCTGTCATCCACTTTGAAATACAACTTCGGGAATGGAGTAGCTCAGTAATCTCTGTGGCGCATCCTAAAACTGCGTAATGTTGTAGTGTGATAAGCTAGTTAGGTAGGAGATGTAATCCCAGACATGGCAAGTGTGTGTGTCTGTGTAGGGTGCAATGCTTTTTAGGCTAGTCACGCTCACTACAATTCAAATGTTCTACTTTGCCAAGGCTGCTAATGTCATTCACTGTGAAATACACCTTTGGGAACAGTGTAGCCCAGTAATCCCATGGTGCGTCCTGTAATGGTGTAATGCTGTAGTGTGATACACTAGTTAGGTAGGAGTTCTAATCTCAAACATGGCAACTGTGTGTGTGATTGTGTGTCTCTGTGTAGAGAGCAATGCTTTTTAGGCTAGACACAATCACTAAAATTCAAATGCCCTACTTTGGCATGGCTGCTGATGTAATTCACTGTGGAATACACCTTTGGGAAAGGTGTAGCCCAGTAATCTCCATGGTGCATCCTATAACAGCGTAATGCTGTAGTGTGATATAGAACTCTGGTAGGGGTTCTAGTCCCACACATGGCAAGTGTGGATGTTTGTGTGTGTGTTTCTATGTCTGTGTAGGTAGCAATGCTTTTTAGGCTAGTCACACTCAGTACAATTCAAATGCCCTACTTTGGCAAGCCTGCTGATGTCATTCCCTGTGAAATACAACTTTGCGAAAAGTACTCCAGTAATCTCCATGGTGCATTCTATAACTGTGTAGTGCTGTAGTGTAATAAACTAGTTAGGTAGGAGTTCTATTCCCAGACATGGTAGGTGCGTGTGTGTTTGTCATTCATATCCTGTGTGGAGGTGGCTGTGAGTGTGTAACAACTGGACTCATTGTGGAGCAGATTTTGCAAATTTCTTATATGGTGACCCTAGTATATGTCACAATGTCCACCTTACAGGGATAACGGATGTGAAATAGCCGAGAGGCTGTGGTGCCAATCCATAGCCCTACATAGGTTCATAGATAGGTACTAGGCTATCAGCCTGAGGGCCTACATAAGCCTAGCCAACAAGGTTCCCTGGCTTGCGCCACCCAAGAAAGTTATTTACCTGTGCCACTGTCATGCAGAGACACAGAAGTGATCCCGAGGGTGTATTTCCTATTCCCCATCCACTCATCAAGATTTTTCTTGAACAGTGCTAATGAAGAACTTTACTTGACATAGATGGGTAGCCTGTTCCAGAGTATGGGAAGTCTCTGGGACAGGAATCTATCCCTCCAGCATGTCCTATTTATTGTGGTGACAAGGTTTAGGTCCCTAGAGCATGTAGCTCAGAGGGACTGGGATTTCTTTAGGTGTAGCATGTCCAACAACTCTGGGTTTGACATAGCTTTATATGTTAGGCAGAGATCACCTCATTGTAGGTGACATCAAGACCTGGCAAACAAAGTTAGCAACCCTTGTATTACCAAAAGAACACTCTCAACCCATGTCTCATATACAAACACACTTGCCTAAGCAACAACCGCTATTGTTGGTAGTGCCCTGCATATTGCCCACAGATAGTAACCATGGTGTGACTGCAGTAGACTACAGAGGGCATGGCACCCTATCCATCAGCCCAACAGGCATGTACATGCAGTCAGTGCACCTTTACTATATTCCCCACTGGACACCTGCAACACCTGTGGTGTCATCAAATGTGACCCAAAAAGGACATACCATGCCTTAAACACATGCCCTGTATGCACAGAAGCCACTGACACCAGGGAATACCTGTATCATGTTATCAATGTAGGCACAGGGTCAACCTTCTGTCCATTACCAGTTCCCACTACATGAAGCCAGGACTGGCACATCTGATGATAACAATCTGTGTACACAACATGGGCCAGACACCCCAAGTACAGTTCCACATGTCACTGTACATGTATGTGGGACGTGTGCACATCCCAGACACCGCCCATTTCATGGACTGAAGAACACATACATGGCAAGCAATGCCCACACACAATAGTTACCCAGATGACTGGATGATAAATACAATACCCACCTGTGTGGGCCAATCCAGACACTACACCCCTGAGCCACACTGCAGACCATTGTCATGTGGCCTGATGCCATGGTATACCCATCACCTAGCTTTGTATAGCCATCTGGCACAGTCAACCACTACACACTCGTGAAGCAATGCATCCATGCATGTCAGTACTGGCACCCTGTGTCTGTGTGTGTGGTGTATGATGCTTATGACCACATTCACACTCACTACAAGCCCCATTGGCATACTGAAGCATGCTGTCTGTAAGACATCTCCACATACCCTTTGCCCATATAACCTCTGGATAACCCGTGTGGTGCATGTGATACCTGCACAGTACTGTTTTGTGGCAAACTAACTAGTGAGGAGTTGTATTCCTGACCCTGCCAAGTATGTCAATGTGTGTGGGTCCCTGAGAGAGTGTGTCTGTGTTGACGCTGACACCTGTTCATGCAGACAGGCACATTTACTACACCTACGGTATAGCTATCATATCACTGTTGCAGATGTCACTCACCAGCAAATATACCTTTGGAGATCTCCTCAACATATAACCTATGTGGCGCATCCATTTACTGCATAGATATGTGATAGCAATACATAGTCAGGGGACTGATACACTGTACTCGTAGGTGTGTGACACAAACATGTTTATGTTTTACTCTCCCACCCCTCTCTGACTTATACTTGCCTCTGTCTGCCTCGCTCACTCCCTCTCTGGTGGATGTGGAGACTTACACCTGCTTTGCTTAGGCAGCAGCATGTGTTTTGTAAATGATGCTCATGATCAGCTGATTGCCTCTGCACGAATTGCAGCCCTCTTCTAGCTGATTGCATGTGGAACAGTTGTGGTAACATTCCCATAGCTAATTGCATGGAAACACACTCAAATATCTAGGAACATCATATTGGTGTTGGCCCTTTTCATTCACTGTGAGCAGGAACTAGATATGTTGTTTGGCAAAGAGCATCACAGATGGACTGGGGATTTACCTCTAACAATATACATTGTGGAAATAGGGCAAAACACAGGAGGGGGATGTGCCTAACCAGACTATAGACTGTAAGTGCTGCTATACTGCATTGGGAGTAATGTTGGTTTAACAGTGTGTGTGTGGATATGGCTGTCCTACATGTTTTAATACCTGTCATGACAGTGCTATGTTTCTGAGGAAACCCCCATCTGTAAAGTCATCTGCAGACTGGGCATTGTGTGGTGCCTTTTGTTTCTTGTGTTACCCACAGAGCACCTATCTGTGAAATGCAGAAGCATAGTGTGAGGATTGCAGACCTCATATCCCTCATAGGACATATGTTGCAACAAACCCTGTTACAACAGTAAATGTATGAGGTTATCACAGCAACATGTCAATATTGGCCCTGTGTTTGTGCCTCCAGCCACAACTTTGTCAACCTGTGTACATATGTCATGCAGTAAGAATTGCATATGTCCTGTACACCATAATTTATTGACATCATATCTGATAATAAGCCAGTAGGATATCAGACTGCGACACATGTTATGGTTCATAGGGTCATAGGATGGTACTAGGCTATCGGCCCTAGGGCCTATACAAGCCTAACCATAACAATTCCCTGGGTATTTCTTCCCACAATATTTACTTCCCTGGACCCCTGTCTTGCAGGGTGACTGACATGATCCCCGGGGTGAATTTCCTATCTCCCATCCAATCATCAAGGTTCCTTTTGAAGAGGGCCAAGGGCAGTCTATTCCAGAGTATGGGGAGTCTCTGTGTCAGGAACCTATCCCTCAGCATGTTTTGTTCATTGTGATGACAAGGTTTAGATCCCTGGAGCATGTGACTCTGAAGGATTGGGATTTCTTTAAGTGGAGCATGTCCGGCAGCTCAGGGTTTGACATGGCCTTGTATGTTAAGCAGAAATCACCTCTGAGTAGGCGATATGCCACAGAGTACAGCTGGAGTTTTTAGACGGCCAGCATATGGCATCTGCTTTAGGCCTGTGATTCTTTTAGTGAGGTATTTCTGTGGCCTTTCCAGCTGTTGCAGATGTCTTGTGAGGTACATACCAAATGGGGCGTTATACTCTATAATGGGTCTAATGAGGGATGAGTACAGTGGGACAATGACCTCCTTTTTTCTGGATGAAAAGCCCTTAGTTATGAGGTTTGCCACATAGAAGGATTTCCTGACTGTTGTGGCGATGTGGTTATCGAAGGTGAGACCACTGTACACCTGTGTCCCTAAGTCTCTCATCACACTTTCGGTGTTTAGTGTACTGCCACCTATGCGGTAATTCATGGGTACATGTTTTTTCTCAAAAACTATACCAGAAACTATACATTTCTTGGCATTAAGCTTGAGCCCATGGCTCTGGCACCAAGCATCTGTTTCTGTAAGGCCTTTTTGTAGAATATCCACATCATTTGGGGATTCAATAATGGCTCCCAGGTTACAGTCATCTGCAAACTTTATTAGCCAGAGTCCCTTAGTGTTGGCCTGTACTTCAGAGAAGTAGATGCCAAACAAGTACAGTCCCAGGACTGAACCCTGAGGTACTCCACTTGTCACTTGTCTGGAGCTGGATTTGGAGTCGGCTATTTTTACAGTCTGGGTTCTGTCAGTAAGCCAGTTGCAACCCATCGAGTGATGTAGGGATTAATGCCCAGCTTAGTAAGTTTATCTATGATTCCAGAGTGCAGGATGGGGTCAAAGGTCTTGGCGAGGTCCAGATAGGCTGTGTGGACCGCCTTACTCTTATCCACAGCTATGGAGACTGATTCAAAGAAGTCAATCAGGTTCAGGAGACAAGATTTGCCCTTCACGAACCCAACCTGGGTGGGGTCCAGTGTTTGAAGGTTGCCAATGTCTTTGTTTATAAGTTCCATGATAATGCGTTCCATGCCCTTGCAGATCAGGCTCGTCAGACTGATGGGGCGATAGTTCCTGGGATCCAAGGTGGATCCCCCCTTGTGAAGTGGGATAACTGTAGCTGTGTGCCACTCAGTGGGCATGAAGCCTGAGGTGAGGTTATGATTAAACATGACACTTGGGTGAGGTGCCAGTTAATTTTGTAGTTCATGTAGTACACAGCCCGGGATGTCATCTGGTCCCATGGATGCTGTATTCTTAGCTTCGGAGAGTGTGGTTTCTACCTGTATGGCCACGATTAATGGAATTTGGCAATCTTTTGGTATTAAGATGGGCCCTTTAGGGGGTGAGAGGAGGTTGAAGTTGGCACTAAATCGATCTGCCAGGATACTGGCAATATCCTTGGGATCAGTATATTTAATGCCATTCTATTGTAGCTCAGAGCAGAGCTGAGCATTGCCATTTAGATTCTTGATATAACTATAGAATGCCTTGTGGTTGTTTTTGGAATCTCTGGCAATTTTATTTTCGTAACTAGCTTTTGAGAATTTTATGAGGTATCTCAGCTTCTTACTGAGATCCCTCATATACTATACTTATGTATAGTAGGGGTTCTCTTTGAGGGCATAACCTGGGCATACTGTGCTTGTGTGTACAGTACTAAGGTCTGTATACTTATGGTGATTATCGACAGTGTGTGTATTGTGAACATGTACCTTGGCCTGTGTACAGACTGTGGTAGATGTCATTGTTCTTGGTCCTGTTCTATCTGATGTTACATGCTGCTCCACTGTATGTTACCCTATTGGCTTACATGTTTGTAGGGCCAAACATACACATGTCCCATACCACAGACAGGCATCGGACAACACTGTGTAGTGGCCCAGTATATGTAGGGTTAGTGTGTGAGTGGCACATATGAGGATGGTGTTGATCGGATAGTCCATATACTGTAATATTATGCTAGCTACCATATGTGGCTGTGTTCACATTGGTTGTGGTTATGCACTTTCACACACGTCTGTTACTCTGTGCTGTGACATGCCTGGTACATGTGTATTCCCAACATAAGAAATGTAGGCCAGTGTTGTGGCAGTCTGCCTGTAGCCTGCACAGTGCCTTGTTACATGCCTAGAAGCTTAGTGTACTTACCCAGCATGATGTTATGTCCAGATACTTGCCAGATGTACTGCTGCCAGGCCACCATAACAGTCATGTATGTCAGACAAAGCAGAGATATGGCCAATAAATGTGGACAGCCTGACACACTCTGGTCAGTCCAGAGGTATACACAGAACCCTTTAGTGCAAGACATGTAGACCAAGCCTGACAATGTGGATGTTAACAGCCATGTAGATGGGTATAACACATAAATACTGGTGTACATTTGCCCCCATAGGTTATACATTCACACACCCCGTCTATCCTGACACACAATAACCGGAGGTACAGAGGTGTCATGGCCACATACTACACACTAGTGACATACATCTGTACAGCATCCCACCTATTGGCTTACATGTTTGTAGGGCCAAACATACACATGTTCCATACCACAGACAGGCATTGGACCACACTGTGTAGTGGCCCAGTATATGTATGGTTAGTGTTTGAGTATATATAGTTAGGATCATTACTGTGCTAGCAGTGGTACTGTACTATGATGTCCTTAGGATGTCTGTCAGTAGCCAATGGTGCACATGTTAAAAGCAGATGTGACTTCCCACACACATGTCTGTGAAGACAACCTCTATCACAGTAGCAATAGTCTGCATATATACCTGCACTACATACCTGACTCAGATACATACATATACACAGCAAAATATCTCTACACATATACAGATATTAATACATATGCACATATACTTATGGATATCTATATATATATATATATATATATATATATATATATATATATATATATTGACAGTAATATGTATATCAGAATAGATATGTATGCACATATAGTTATAGATATCTACATATATATATATCTACATAAATAGGCAAATCTGTACACATAGGATGTGCATACATATAGAGCTATACACACACACACACACACATATATATATATATATATATATATATATATATATATATATATACACACACACACACACACACACACACACATATGTACATACGAAGAGATGTACACATGGCCATATATATGTTGCACTATACAGATGTGTATACAGACATATGCATGAATATACATGTGTATATACATGTAGATATATATCAATCTATTATATGTATATATCCATATTCCTATCATGTGTAAACCTCACGGTTGTGTATACTCTCCCAGATGTATCTCACCGTATGCATCTGCTATGTGTACATTATGTTAAAATATATGTGATGCAACAGTCATATTAATAACAAGTACTACACAATTGTGGTAGTAAAGGCAGTTGTTCAATACTAATCAATATGTGACAAACCATTAAAACTTAGAGAATCCAACAGTTCGAAAAACGAAAAAGGAACACCAGCACGAAAAAACTTCCAAAGACCACACTTGGACCAAATAAGCTTAGCGCTTTCATTCACTTTAATAACATGAACTTCATCAGAAAAAACATACATCAACCCACCCCTTCCTATTATAATAAATTAAATTGAATAACAGGAAATGATGCAATGAAAAAGTCCTTAATGTCCTGAATCAAAACAAAAAAACGTATAAACATGTAAAAATATATACGTGTATGTATAATAGTTAAATAATGAATCCTACTTAATATCACTCAGTTCAACATACATACTTCATCTATACATTAAAAAAAACATTTCAAGTTAATAACTTCATTTAGGCCAGGTGATACATCCGCTCCAAATAAGAGCTGCCAGAATGCCTCTTTGCATTCCAATCTGTTGTTTATATCCCCGGCTAATAAAACTTTGTCAACACTATCTAAAACAAAAAACTCATACTTTTTGAATGTAGTACAAGAAAGTGCATGTCTAGATAGTGAATTGGTCTTATCTTTTTTTCTTTATAGCCAAGATGTGCTTGTATATCCTACATTTTAGACTTCTCTTAGTTTTCCCTATGTAATCATTTTTACATGTTGTGCAAGTGGCTAAATAAACCACACAGTCACTGTTGCAACTATAGTACTTTCTTGCCCAAAAAGTGTGTCTCAAATGTATTTATTTATTTGGTCCGAGTGGGGTCTTTGGAAGTTTGTTCCTGCTGGTGTTCCTTTTTGGTTTTCGAACTAATCAATATGTGTATTGACAGATATATTGGAAAAACAACAGCTGCCTTCACAGTGGTCATGGCATAGTGGTTAAGTGTTTTGTCTTTAGTGTGCAGGGTCCTGGGTTCAAGACCTGCAAGGGCTGTTCATTGTTGTTGCTGGGCAGAACAAAAGCTGTCAGATACAGAGTGATTAAGGCAGTTATGAGCAGTTGTAAGCAGATTTGCGCAGAGGTAAGCACTGCTAACTTCTGGTTACAGTTTCTTATACTGATTTAGCTTCTCAATTGCTTAACCTGTGTAGGCATTGCTTAACCCCATGCACACAAGCCTAAACCCGCATACTGCTGCTTAAAAGTACTTACTCCCGCTTACCCCCATGCTAATTTATTTAAAAGAAAAGAAAAAGGAAAGTGGTGAAAAAGGGGCACAAAGAGGGAAAGACAGTGGGGAAAATAGCTAGGGATGTGTATGGAAGGGCCATAGCTGCCCATTTCTTCTACAGCAACAGCTGTGCAGATACATTGACTTTGGAGGTAGATTTGGACACTGCATCAGTCACAATGAGAGAGGGGTGAGGACAACAATAATATGTTGTAATGCCAATTAGACCGGATTACGTGTCCAGTGGTCATGTTTGTGAAATGGACAGCTATGTATGGGCGATAGTTTTTTTGGGAATAGATTATCCTTTTTTTTTTCAGGTGAGAGTGGGATGTTGGGGAGGGATAGTAGGTATATTTGGGGAGGTAGGTTGGATAGGTTAACAGACAAGACAAACAAAATGCATACAGGTGCAGTATATGACATGTGGGGGGTAAAACACTTTGATGGAGAGGGGTGTTGGGAAATTAGAAGCCCATGAGCCCCCTAGTGGAAACAGTGAGAGTGAGATCCCCACCCATGGGCATTCACCACTGCACCTTCACAGCCCCGAAGGTGGCTGTGCTGGGGGCTGATTTGGAGAGCCAGGCCAACCCTCTAGTCATGACATGCAGCCCTCGAGCTGGCATACAAGATCTCCAAACTGTTGATTGAGCTCTCTGTGCACCACAACCCAGACCTGGTGACGGGTAACAGGTTCCTGTCCATGCTTGCTACTGGAGGGGTGAGCCCCATCCCCTGAGGCAGTTCCACCTGAAGGTAGTGCAGGACCAACGGACGAGGAGGTCCCGGGTTGGGCCCCAGATGTGCTTGCGCCCGGTGCCATGGCCAGCTGAAGTGGGACAGATGGGTTCACTGGGACCCACATTCCCATACGTGCTATTGTGTTTATGGTGTATCAACATATGCAGGTTAATAATAGTCAACACATTCCAGGATTAAGTATGCATAGATATTCCCATTAACCCAGACACCAGATATGGAACAGTTGCATAGCAAATGGAGCACATGCATATATGGGACCACAGTAGAAATAACACCAGCATGCAGGTACATTGATGGCACCATGCCACCAATGTTGGAGTATTTCAACATAGCACATGCATAGAAACAGATTTAAATAATTATCAACTAATAGAACATATGTCCCAACATAACAGTAGAGTCATCACATACCAGTTGAGGTGGGTATTTATTGTATTGTTGGAGATATGGTGGGGGGGGTAGAAAGATGCCAATTAACAACTAGTACATTCCTGTAGTTCGCATTACTTTCCTGGTCAGTGCTGTTATCTGTACCTTACAAGTACACACTACCCTATTGCCTTAGTTTGGACAGTGATATGGCTGTCGACATCTATATACATGAACTGGATTTACCTTCAGTATACACCTCTTACCTGGTATACCTGTGGGGGCATTGTTTGTTAACACTAACGGTTTCTACACATACTCCCAGATTCCAGGCTGGTGTTATGCACATACCTGTCCATCTCTTTTTTCACAGACTCTGGCTATGTCTCGACCACATGCAGGTAAACCAGGACATATGTAGACTATTGCCCTCTCCAACCTTTAGTGACTTACAACACTCTTATGCAGGATTTCCTACACAGTTATATTATGTAGCACAGTGTGGGTGACAGTGATCAGTGATACCTTATTATTCAGGGCAACTGCAACACTCACAATTCCATACAATACCAGAGTAAACAGTACCAGTACAGGGTATCAAGCTTTTATTTCTTGGCACGGTGTTCGTATCCGACGTACCTGTGGAAGCAATGTTTGTTAGCACTACTTGACTGTTGCCACATAATGTACCAGATTTCACATTAGTATTATGCACATACATCTCACTCTGTTACTGTACACACCACTGATCGCAGCTTGACAACGTGGGGGTGTAAATGGGACATACGTGGCTTATTACTCTCATAAAATTTTGGTGAGTTGCTAGTGTGACAGGTTTATTTTCATAGATGTGTGACAATCAGTTATATTTCCTGTTTGCTGCCTAAACATCTGGGATCATCCCACTGATTTCCCAGGGGGACAGGCAGCAGATATGGGCAGATATACTGGACATTCTGGATTTATCTGTGCAGTTGTGGAGTATGATTCTGTATGCAACCTACTTCCACTCCCAGGATTCAGACCATGGCTGTGTCTGTTAAACTAAAACACTGTCCATCACAGTTGTGTGTGTTATAAAGATATTGCTGTATATCTCCTATCTGATTTCTATCTTATAATTCTCCTATGGTTTTACATTCTGACCTTGTATTACAACACTCTTATACAGGATTTCCTAGACAGTTATATTAAGTAGCACAGTATGGGTGACAGTGATGAGTAATACCTTATTATTCAGAACAACTGCATCAGTCACAATGCTATACATTACCAAAGTAAACAGTACCAGTACAGGGTATCATTCTTTTATTTTTGGGCACAATATTTGTATCTGACAGACCTGTGGGAGCAATGTTTGTTAGCGGTACCTGAATGTTGCCACACAAAGTACTGGATTCCACATTACTATTATACACATACATCTCACTCTGTTACTGTCCATGGTCTGGGAACAGCTTGACAACATGGGGGTGTAATTGGGGCTTATTACTCTCAAAAGATTTTGGGGAGTTGCTAGTGTGACAGCTTTGTTCTTATAGATGTGTGACAATCAGTTGTATTTCCTGTGTGTTGCCTATACGTCTGGGATTATCCCACTGATTTCCCAGGGGGACAGGCAGCAGATATGGGCCAATTTACTGGACATTCTGGACATATCTGTACAGTTCTGGGGTATGATTCTGTATGCAGACTACTACCACTCCCAGGATTTGAACCATGGCTGTGTGTGCTAAAAATACAACAGTTCACGTCTCAGTTGCATGTGCTATTCAGATTGTGTTGTCTGTCTTTTCACTGTTTTCTGTCTATGTGTCTCTCAGTTGTACTAAGTGACATCTGGGGATTACACCGGTCATATACAGACATTCCCAAACATTCTATTTATGTTGCACAGTGTGGGTAACAGTGCTTAATAAATAGTACTATTAAGTGATTGCAAATCTACATTACCATTTGATACCAGAGTATATACATGCAGTCCAGCAGTTAGACATTTATTGTCAGGCTAGGATGCTTTTATTTACATACAAACTATATGGGACTCTTCCTGCCATATTCTCTGGTGTATACAGTACTTGCCTTAAACAATACAGTTTTTATAGTGGCAATTAATTTACTAATACTTTTAGATTTATTTCATATGACAGTACATGCAAGAGCATTACTGACCTGCCTCACGTCACAACCTCTCCAGGCGACATCCATGAGCCTCCTGGTTTGTGGCCTGCTTACTTGCCGCTGTGAAGGACATAAGAGGAATAT
This sequence comes from Protopterus annectens, assembly GCF_019279795.1. Lineage (NCBI taxonomy): Eukaryota > Metazoa > Chordata > Ceratodontiformes > Protopteridae > Protopterus > Protopterus annectens. The sequence goes on from NC_056725.1 coordinate 686,839,452, forward strand.
TTAGCCATACATATCCATAATATACATCAGCTGGCAATTATTAAACAGGTAGTGGAGTGCTACTTACACACAGCTGGGACAACCCCTGCCGTCCTAGCCTCTTGAATCCACTGATCCAAGAGATCCCCCTTTTGCTGCTTCAGGTCAGTATAGTGATGCCTGACCTGCTCACCAGTTTGAGGTATGCCAGTGGCACTGGTGAGGTCACAGGCGAGACAGTCCTAGGCTTCCACCTTATACTGGGAACCCTGGTACTGGCCCTGCAGTAGTCTCTGCTCATGGTCTTTGACAAGGAGTCCTGTCATGACTCTGGACTCCTGGATGCCCCAGCGCTGCGCCTAGAAGTGCACGCCCTCTCCCCTTTCTGCCATGGTGCCTGCAAGGGGAAGCTACAACCAGTTATGAGATGTATTCCTGCATGTTGGGTTTAAGTAGGGCTGAGTTCTCACACTTTGCCGTGATTGGCCAGTTCTGAAAAGGCTAAGTTATGGGCAAACCTGCTTACCTAAGGTTGGCATTGCTTAAAGGGGTATACCAATGGGCACACTGAGCAGCTTACACCTCCTAAGCTGGCTTGTGCAATGCTTAACATTGCTTAAAATTGACTTTGCATTATATTTGCTTTTTGGCATTGATTTATTATTCATTACATCTTATATATATCTCTGGTATCCATGATTCATGTGTATGTACACTGTGTGAGGGTCCATGTGTTTAATAGGGGACTTCAACACTCTATTACAATTACACCTCACATCTGGGCTTACTTCAGTACTCCAGTTCACATATTTATGTTATGTAGTAGGTTATAGAACATATGATTGTATACTGATTCCTTTCACATGTTCAGTTTGGCTTTACTATAGTGAGGGTTTGTTTGGTGATACCTCAATCTTATGTACTGCTGTGATGGCTTGGTGGTTAACTACTGTGACTATAGTGTATGGGGTCCTGGGTTCAAGACCTGCAAGGCTGTTTATTTTGTTGCTGGGCAGAACAGAGGCTGTTGGATACAGAGTGATTAAGGCACTTTTAAGCGGGTTTGTGTGGGTTTGCACGAGGGTAAGCTATGCTAACCTCCAGTTAAATATGCTTACAGAAAGTTAGCTTCCATATTGCCTAACCTGGTGCGCATTGCTTATCCCCATGCAAACAGGCTTAAACCCACTTACTAGTGCTTACATATGCTTACTCCCACTTACTACTGCTTAATTGTGCTTACACTTGCTTACTAGTGCTTACTCCTGCTTACCACTGCACTGATTTAGACAGTAATGTCTAATGGTTACTGGGAATGTGGGGGATTTGGTAGCTGTATGGAGTTATCATTCATTACACATTTTACCTTCCATTTGTATCCATGATTCCTGTGTACATATACTGTATGGGGCACATGATTATCTGTGGACTTTGCAACATTATGACATTTACACCTCACATCTGCATTTAATGCAGTACTCCAGTTCACAAATATATGTTATTTAGTACATTATGCAACTAAAATATTGGTCATAACGTGATTTGACATGGAAAATGGAATGTGCTACAGTGGGACTCAAACCGTGAATGCTTGCTCATAAGGTGAATGCTCTGCCCACTACACTATTGCTATACTACTTCATTTGCATATATCTTCCTTTTCATCCTCTTCAGCCATTTAAGCTGCATTAACCGTAGTTAAGCAATGGGCAAACCCACTCACCTACAGTTAGATTTAATCAGTTTCATAAAAAAAAAAAAAAAAAAAGAAGAAATGGTATATTTATATTGTTTGTGTTTACTATTGCTGTTGAAGACATGGGGAGATGTTGCTGGGGGTATGCAGACACCTATGAGCAGTCTCGCTCATTCTTTTGGGCTTTCTGCTCTTCTTCATTGCAGGGGCATGTATATTCTGAGAGCTCTGCTTCCAGACATGACCCCTGCACTCTTACATGCTCCGTGTAAGATTAGGACCTCAGGCAGTGTGCCTTCATTAATATGCATGGTGTGCTGCCATCCTGCTTCTAAATGGCTGCTTCCATGCAGGACTAAGCTAGTCCTGCATGGAAGAATAGTAAATCCCCGAAATATCTCTGAAACCAAGTGAAATATTTTAGCAAATTTCTCAAGAAAAGCATGTTATCGCAGTCAGCTACAAACTATGTTTATTTGATGATTTCAAGTTATAAAAACATGTAAATAACTCTATCCTTATGTAGAATGTATCACTGAATGACTGTAAATTTGGTGAGTTGGCATACAACCACTAATGGAAAAGTTCCTTTTTCTAGAAAAATATATGCAAAGTTTTATTTAGTGTTGTAAAGTAAGCACAATACAGATATATTCTGGAGAGCTGTTATTTTTTTATACTCAAGAGATCCCATATACACACACTTAATAAGCAAAACTACTTCTGATGTATGGCTAATTCAGTGCCGATGTTAGATGTATTCTGCCAGATATTGCATTTCTTATTGAAAAGGTCATCACCAACCCAGCCATAAATGAAGCTGAATCACACTAAATCAATGCACGATGCTCAGTCAACTATGATTAATGACACTACCACTGAAGAAATAAGACTAATGAATCATAATTATACAATGACTGCTCAGTACTATTCAAAAGCATGCACATTGATTGGATAACCCAACCAGCATGCCGGTTGCAAATTGAGCACATATCAATAGAAAAAATGTTTAGCCTCTGAAGTACCAGTGACCAGCCATAATTTCTATTGGTATATGAGGAGTGACAGAGCTAAATATGAATAAAATCAGGTACATTCTGCAAAAGTAAAGAATGAGAAAAATTCATGATTTTCTTTCTATTTATCGTTTGTTCCTTGCAAAATCTTGGCAGTTAAAAAAATAGAAGTAACAGCAATGGATATTCTCTCTTCTGTGTTGCTTTTCTTGCACAGTACATCAGTAAACAAGGAAGAATACGGAGGAACACTATAGCACCGTTGTGATCAACAGCAACCATGGATAAACCTTAATATACCCACAAATACACAATCATGGATTATTGCTTAAGTATGTCCCACCAAAGTGAACAAAAGTGTTTTTGTCCTTTATAAGCTCCCCACATCCACTTATTTTAATATACTTTGTACTCCCTTCATTTTTGCACAACCATAATCTTCCATTTATGGGTAATATATTCCATCAAATGTTTGCTAGAAGAGGAAGAGAACCACAAGCAGCAACTACAGTCCAATTAAGTAATTCATTACTAATAACCATCAACAAACAAAGTCAACATCATAGTTTTTAGTCATAAAAAACCAAAGCACTCTAATCCAAGACTAAACCAAAATATAGAATCTGGATTCTAACAAAACACTACCATGATGTGCAGCTTCAAAAAATGGCACGTATAAAAATTAATTTAAAATGGATCTAACAGTAGGAGATAAAACAAACTCTTAGGAAGCAACTCATTGATAAATTTAGCCAAGACGTCTTGCGCCAGGTAATGTCATTTTTTCAGTAACATCAATGTTTTTTCTCTGGAAAATTTACAATAGTTTATGGAGTAATGACAACTCAGTGTATATATAATGAAGATATGGGTGACTGTCTTCACCTTGAAAAGAATTCATATATTTACTTCTAACTGAAACTCAGTATATAAAGCAACACCTTAAACTGTCAGTGAAATGCCTAAAGAACCACACATTTGTTATCTATGTACAGCAGTCCACTCATCAGTTCTCTTTTGACAGTTCTTAATAAAACTTTTAAACAATTATAGTTTAACACTCTAGCAAAAAATGTAAATTATGTCATCCCAACATTATGGACGTAACTGCAACTCAGAGGTGAAGTTGACCTGACAATATTGCCTTGGTTCAATGTGTTTTGGTGGTGAAAGTTTTTTGATGACAGAAAATGTTATCAATGTCTGTCTTCTATAACTCCTCATTGATCATTCTGAATAGTTCTAGGTGATAGTTTTTGACAATCTCTTCTCTAATATTATCAAAAAGACATTGTGATCATGATTAAGAACTGATATGACTCTATATGATCCCAGCTGAAATGGGTCTCTTCTTTCCTCGGGTAAAATTTCCACTACTGTTTTTCTTCCTAATTTTGGTATCTCTGTAGCATCAATACTAGAGTTAAATAAGGGCATGGCCAAGATGATGTGCAGTTAGGAGCAGATTTCACCAGCGATGCTATTCTTATTCTATTTCTGATTGGAAAATATATTTCTAAGTTACTGCACTCATTTTTTTTTGGGGGGGGGTCAAAAACTAATAATGTATGTTGTCTTGTTCGATAACAACTGCAATTATCAGTAGAATCCTTTATTTTCCTGTCAAACTCTTACCTGGGAAACTTCTACAGCTACAAGATGAGTCACATAAAAATAAGCTCTTAAGACTCATCTCCAAAGGAAAGAATTTCAGATGGTCCTGACTAACATTCATGAATTATCACTGAAAATAGACAAAATGGACAATAAACTGGATAATTTTAAGAAGAGCTGTACAAAACAAATGGAACACATTCAAGAATCTCTTAATCAACAGAAAGTGGAATAGAAGAAGCATTAACTGATGTGGATGGGAGATTAACTGAAGAATAAAACAACACTGAATTCTTATTAAAACAAAACAGCTTACTACTTCTTCTTTCGACTGCTCCCGTTAGGGGTCACCACAGCAGATCAACTGTTTCCATTTCCTCCTGTCCTCTTGCTCTGTCACACCAACCACCAGCATATCCTCTCTCACCACATCCATAAACCTTATCTTATCCTGTTACCTGGCAGCTTCATCCTTAGCATCTTTTTCCCAATATACTCTGCATCCTTCCTCAGCACATGTCCAAACCAACGTAATCTTGCCTCTCTGGCTTTGTCTCCAAACCTTCCAACCTGGGCTGACCCTCTAATATACTTATTCCTAATCCTGTCCATCCTCATCACACCCAGTGCAAATCTTAACATCTTCAACTCTGCCACGTCAAGCTCAGACTCCTGCCTTTTTGTCAATGCCACTGTCTCCAACCCATTTAACATAGCTGGTCTCACTACCCTCTTGTAGACCTTCCCTTTCACTCTTACTGGTACTCATCTGTCACAAATTACTCCTGACACTCTTCTCCACCCACTCCATCCTGCCTGTATTCTCTTCTTCACCTCTCTTCCACACTCACCATTACTCTGAACTGTTGATCCCAAGTACTTAAACTCATTCACCTTCGCCACCTCTACTCCCTGCATCCTCACCATTCCTCTATCCTTCCTCTCATTCACACACACATATTCTGTCTTAGTCCTGCTGACTTTCATTCGTCTTCTCTCTAGAGCATATCTCCACCTCTCCAGGGTCTCCTCCACCTGTTCCCTACTCTCATTACAGATCACAATGTCATCTGCAAACATCATAGTCCATGGGGACTCCTGTCTGATCTCGTCTGTCAACCTGTCCATCACCATTGCAAATAAGAAAGGGCTGATAGCTGATCCTTGATGTAATCCCACCTCTACGTTAAACGCATCCGTCACTCCCACCGCAGACCTCACCGCTGTCACACTATCCTCGTACATACTTTTCTGACACTCCAGACTTCCTCATACAATACCACAACTCCTCTCTAGACACCCTGTCATATGCTTTCTCTAAATCCACAAAGACACAATGCAACTCCTTCTGACATTCTCTGTACTTCTCCATCAACACTCTCAGAGCAAACATTGCATCTGTAGTGCTCTTTCCTGGCATGAAACCATACTGCTAATCACTAATCATCACCTCCCTTCTTAACCTAGCTTCCACTACTCTTTCCCATAACTTCATGCTGTGACTGATCAGTTTAATCCCTCTGTAGTTACTATAGCTCTGCACATCACCCTTATACTGATGAGTAAAATAGATGACTTGGAGAATAGATCTCAGAGAAACAATATTTGCATTTTTGGTTTGCCCCAAAAAAATGGAAGGGGATCAGCATGACAAACTTTTTAACATCCTGGCTTCCTAAAATTCTTGATCCATCAGAAGCAATATCTTATGGCATAGAGAGAGCACATAGATCTTTGGCTGTTACTCCTAACAACAACAACACAGCATCGAGTCCATTATTATTTTTTTCTTCACAGGACAAGGAATTGATACTTAAGACAGCTTGGTCAAAATTTCACATCAAAATAAATGAAAAAATAATAACATTTGACAATGATTATTCCTCTAAAGTGATCTCTAAAAGGAAAAGCTTTTTACTTTTAATTAAAGATCTTAAGAAAAAACATAAAAGTTCATTTACTTTTTCCTTCTGGAATTAAATTATTTCTTCTAGATGAAACTAGAATATTTGAGGACATGGGCATTGCATTATCTTTTCTGAAAACAAAAAATATAATCAAACAAACAGAAGTCATGGATTGGAATAGCAGTACCCTGAAATGACAGGCAGAAAGGAATTGATGAAAAACTAATGAGAAGAAAAATAAACTGAAGAATAAGTGAGTAATTAATTTATTACCTTTATTATGATGTTTTATACCTAATTCTCTATAATACATGTTCTTTATGTTCCTCTGAAACCATTTTTACTTCCAAAGGAAAAATGGGACGGGGAAAGGGAAAGAAAAAGGGAAACGGATGCTCACTGCACTAAGGTAATTGTTTTCTTTCATTACTTTTTTCTACTTACATATACTTATTCTTTTTCAATATTTGGTATTACCTTAAGCTTTAATATATATATACACATCTGGCACATATACTTTTTTAGAGTAACATACTTAGTCTGAATAACTAAATAATTATTAATATTCATTTCATACATTTTATTTTTTGGTGCTGGTTTTGCATGCAGGCTTTTTATGTTTTTTTTTTCTTCCTATAAAATTATAACCTTGTATTATGTAAAATTTTAGAATCCAACTTTGAAGTGATTTTTCTGATGCATGCAATTCTAACCTGACTATGCTAGTATTGATTAGATGTTATTTGCATGGTCATCTGTGAGGAACCATGTAAATGTGAAGATGTATCTTTAAATGTGTGCATTTTCCCTCTGAGGCTGCTGTGACTAGATTTGGAGTTGCTTAGTTTTATTTCATAGGTAGGTACTAGGCTATTGGCCCTAGGGCCTATATAAGCCTAGCCAAAAGGTACCCTGGCTTTCGCCACCCAAGAAAATTATTTTCCTGTGCCACTGTCGAGCAAAGCCACAGAAGTGATCCCAGGGGTCAATTTCCTATCTCCCATCCAACCATCAAGATTTTTCTTAAAGAGTGCTAATGAGAAGCTTTGTTTCATATAGATAGTTTGTTCCAGCGTATGGGAAGTCTCTGGGACAGGAATCTATCCCTCCAGCATGTTCTGTTTATTGTTGTGACAAGGTTTAGGTCGCTAGAGCATGTAGCTCGGACGTATTGGGATTCCTTTAAGTGGAGCATGTCCAAAAGCTCTGGGTTTGACATAGCTTTGTGCGTTGGGCAGAGATCGCCTCTGAGTATCATTATTATTGAGAGTAACAAGGCCTCCTGACCTTCTGCATTACGAATGATTGGGTAATAGCAGGGGCTGAGTAGTAATCTGATCTTCTAACTCTTCCATTCTTACTGTTATATAAACCCTGTGTCTTGAAAAGGTTGTGCTCGTATTGCCCAGGCTGTGGATTGTATTGCATTACTGAAACTAAGTGGAAATTCCTTAAGATTCGAAGAGCAGGATAAGTTATTTCTTACACTTATTTCACTGAACTACACTTCTAAAATGCTTATAATTGTGCTATGCAGTTGATCTACTACATTTTACACTGTTATAAAGCTTTTTTTATTTTTCACTGCATTTATGTACTGTTTTATACTGTTTTAACTGTATTTTTCATTGCTAGATACTGTTTCATTACTCTAATTGCATGCTTACTGAATTACTTAACTGTAAACTGCTTTTTCATACTGAGAGGTGTATTTTCTGTTTGTGAGTGCTCTATCTGAGCTTTTCTGTGCATTTTTGCCTTGCAGACCAGGCTCGTCAGGCTAATGTGGTGGTAGTTCCCGGGGTCTATTGTGGTCCCCCTTTGTGGAGTGGGATAACTGCCACTGTGTGCCATTCAGTGGGCACATAGCCTGAGGTGAGGCTATTATTAAACATGTTACTTAGGTGGGGTGCCAGTTCATTCTGTAGTCCATGTAGAACGCAGCCTGGGTTGTTGTCAGGTCCCATGGATGCTGTGTTCTTGGCTTTGGAGAGTGAGGTTTTTACCTGTGCAGCCATGATTACAGGAACTTTACATTCTTCTGGTATAGAGATAGGCCCTTTAGGGGATGAGGGGGGGGGGGTAAAGTTGGCACTGAACCTATCTGCCAGGATATTAGCAATATCAGTTGGTTCTGTATATTTAGTGCCATTGTGCTGTAACTCACAGCAGATCTGAGAAATGCTATTGAAATTCTTGACATAGCTATAGAATGCTTTGTTGTTGTCTTTAGTCAGTGGCGATTTTGTTTTCGTAACTAGCTTTGGAGGATTTTATGTGGGATCTCAGCTTCTTACTGTGTCTGACCAGGGAGTTTCTCCAATCATGGGATTTTACTCTTTTTTTGCAACACTTTCTTTCTTCTGTTGTAGAGTTTGTTTATGGCAGGGGACCACCAGATTGGCTTCCTTTTTTTGGAGGATAGCATCTTGGTTCTGTTAGGGATTGCACGATCCATGCACTTGTGCAAGTGCTTATAAAGTGCATTTGTGTAGGATTCAGCCATCATACCTCTACTGTCCGTCAGCATGGGTGTCGTGAAGTTTGCCACTTCTGTCTTAAGAAGCGTGAAGTTGGCTTTGGAGAAATTTTTTACGGTGGTTTCCCTAATGGGGGTGGGGCAGGGATGTGGATGTTTAGGGTGATTAGCTTGTGGTCAGATCTGACCAACGAGGAATTGACCGCTGGTGTGGAGCACCAGTTGCCCATGTTGGTAATAACCAGGTCTAGGATATTGCTGCCCGTGGTGGGAGTGTGGATAAGCTGATCCAAGGCGTTGGAATTTATGAATTCCAGAAAACATTGAGCACAAGAGTTGGTACATGAGTAGTTTTCCCAGTTAATGGTGGGGTAGTTGAAATAGCCCATTATTAGGGTGTTAGGTTGTACCCTAATATTTTCCAGTGTATCAAGAAATGAGGAGTGGGAATCCTGGGGCACGGTGGGGGATCTGTAGCAAGCTACAGTTTGGATTGCGGTCTTGCCCAGAGTTAGTTGCACTAGGATAATCTCGGATGCATTATGCTGAGCAACTAGCCTGGAGGTGTAGATATCCTTAATGAATATGGACACGCCTCCGCCTTTAGTGTTTCGGTCCAGGTTAGGTGGCCAAAAGGTGTGGTATGAATTATAGCCTGGTAATGCAGGGGTACTCTCTGGAGCCTTGAACCAGGTCTCTGTCACTGCACAGATGTCGATGTTCTCCATTTAAAGGAGTGCCTCGAGTGTGCGCACTTTGAGGTTTAGACTTCTAGCATTGGGTAGCAATACCCTCAGATTCTGCTTGCTTGTTCCTGTTACAGTGGTGAATTTGTCATTTGAACCTTGGTAAAAAAAGTACTATAGGGGTGGCTAGAGCCTTAGCCAGTATCCAGAATCCCAGCGGCGACAGGTGCAGGCCATCTCTGGCAAAGCATCATGCAAAGCATCATGGTTTGTCGATCATTTCATCCCAGGCAGACAGATACTGGATCCACTTAGAATGACACCAGAAGCTTAGCCAATTGTTGAAGTCAATCATTTTGTCCTTGTACTGTGGTATCATTTTGGGTGATGGCAGGATGCTACTCAGGGCTAGGGTCATACCTGCCTGGGCTACAAGATCGGACAGCTCCTCCATGTCCATTTTCATGTAGTCCAGGGAGGTAGATCTCAGGTCATTCACACCAACATGGACAATGACATAGTCATATTTGTACTTGTTGTGGAGTGACCTGAGTGCATGCATTATGTGGTGGATCCTGGCACCCGACAGGCAGCTGACAGTAACTTTGTCCTTGTTTAGCCTGGTGAGTGAAACATCAGTGTACCTGACTATAGAGTCACCTATGACTCGAGTGTTGGATACGTTGTTAGGCCTTATGGGCTGTGGTTGAGTGGCACACTGAGTTTGTGGGCTATGTGTCATTTGGGTTGTGTTGGGGGTGGAGGTTGCTTGTGTTCCTGCTTTGGAGGTCCCTGTTGCTTGGGCAGGTTTTTACTGAGAGCCTCCGTGAATGTAGGTTTGCGTTTTATGTTTCTGTGTGTGTGTTTTGGTGGTGTAGGGTTTGAGGGACTAAGTGATGACTGTGGTGTGGTGCAAGTGTTTACCTTCTCCTCTTGACTGTCTAGTCCAATCTTGGGTGAAGAGATCTTTGCTTCTAAGTGCATCTCTCACAGGTTGTAGTGTTGGGTTGGGAGGAGAGGGTTGTCTGTGTACAATGAGGCAATTGCTGCATTGCCCTAAGATGCCCAGATTCATCAGGTAGGCAGGAGAAAACACCGGGAGCTGACCCTTAGACATGCCTGGATAGGTGCTTATTTGTTAAGTACTAGAAACTGTTTTCCTCTAGACAAGTGAGGAAAGTTGAGTGTTGTAGTAATTTGTAGCTTATTTAGTTCTTACAACGAGTTCTGAACAAGTACTGAGCTCAAAGAAACAGACTTGAGTGCTGAAACTAAAAAAACTGGCTAATTCCAACATAGAAATGCTTGGGGGCTCAGAAGCCCACAAATAGTCCTGGACACAGCAAATCTGTATCCGGACTAGACTACCCATAGGAAAGGCAGGAAACAAGCTGAGAATTTTTTTTTTTTTTTTAAGTGGAAAGAGAGAAAGGAGGAATAGAAACTAAGTGGATTTGCCTTCTCAAATGTTCTCCCTGTATTAGGTAGAAAGAGGTAATAACACTAGACTGGGAGGAGTGTCCCAGATCAAATTTACAGTAGGGGCGGGCAACTGTAAAGCCACCAACTATAAGAACAGCATACCAATAGGTAGGGAGGGTGGGAAACAAACTGCAGAAATGTTTCTCACAGCAGAAAAGCAGCAGTGAGTCTTTAAAGGAAAGTTTTAAACAGATAAAGGAGCCTCTAGAGAAAGCCTTTAACTGCAAACAAGTTATCAGAATCAAGCAATCCAAACAGATGATTAATAAAAGTGGACAATTTCCAGTTAGCACCTCACACACAGTGAAACCAGCTAGAAAAGTACAGAGTAGACAAAGTGCTATAAATAACATGAAAAAATAAGCAAAAAAACAGGATACTTTATGTTATATATTATAGATCTGAGTTTGCTCAGTGTCGTCCTTCCTTCAATTAGCTCAGTGTCAAATGGCAAAACACTCACTAACTTAACTGCTTAGGTAACAGAAAGTTGATTTGGCAGTTTATTGGTGGTATTGCGGTCCTGGGACAGATTTGGGGGTTGGTGGTGTGTTGTATGGGTTGTGTTCAGTCCTGTTCTGTGTGCATGTTTGATTTTCAGAGCATGGACTGTTCCATTACTTTTTGCTTTTCTTTCTTTGCTTGTAGTGAATGTTGCTAATTTCTTTGAGATGGCGATGGTTGAATGGTGGAGTGATTTGTGGTAATAATGCTGTGGCTATATTCGTCCAGGTTGAGCATTGACATTGTACTGTTAGCTTGATGGGTGAGACTGGTTCAGTCTGCAATCTTTTGAGAGTGCTTTTACTGACTTTAACTGTATCTGATTTGGCCATTGACTGCTGACTGTTGAAGCTTTTTTGCAATCATGCATTTGATTAAATCAAAACTCTCTCCGTGATCGTGTGTGATCTGAAATCATGGCTTGGCTCTTAGCTTTAATGTTAGCAGTGGATGTGGTGTTATCTTGATATGGGTCTATATTAGAACATCGAAGTTTCAGAACTTCGAATGTTCTAATATCGACCCCTAGTAACTGAAAACTGATAACATCGAAAATTCAGAACAGCGAATTTTTTCCTAGGGAAAACATTTGCTGTTCCAAAACACATACACACAACACAAAACAAACAGCAATCCACACACATACACCTAAAATCTTACATCTAACCGTACACTAAACTGTACATACACCACTATCTACCCACTTACCTTAACCCAAACCCTAACCCTAAGGTCCGTCACTATCGCACACTTACCTGACCGGTGCCCTAACCCTAACTCACCTAACCTGCCCTAACCCTCACGCCCACACAATCGCACACTTACCTAAACCCGACCTGTAACTTTCCACCACAGTGCTGAAAACAGCGAAGCAACAGGAACGGACAACTGAATTCTTTCCCTAGGAAAGAATTTGGTTTTCTGAAACTTCGCTACTTTCAGCTTTCGCTTATTAGGGGTCGATATTAGAACATTTGAAGTTCTGAAACGTCAATGTTCTAATATAGACCCCTTGATATTTAGAGTATATTTTTGATTAGCTCCTTTTAAATTTTGAATATTGTACATTTGGCACACTTCATTCTAGTGGAATAATATGGATTTTTAGTTCAAGTGAAATGAAATGTTTTATGAAAGAGCGGAGAGTGGCAAGAGCTTCAAAGTGCAGCTCTGATGGATAATTGTTAGCTTTAAGCACACTTTAAATGGTTATTTTTATCTTATAAAAATATACAGATTTTTATGCATCTTTTATTGACTGTGTATAAACAAGGAAGAATAGAGAGAATAAATGGTTATACAGCAATTGCCTTGTGAAACAGAGGGTTACACCAAAAATAACAAGCACTGGTATGCTGAAACATAATAATGTGTGATATAATTGCAATCTTGTTTTTCCAAATGCTGATTACTGCTTTTACATAGTGAAATTTAAGACACCAAATTTAAAAAAAAAATAATTTTATAACACAACTCATCATTTCATAGTTATGATTTTAAAGAGGAATAAGAGAAGGGAAAAGAAAAGAAAAGAAAAAGTTATGCAAATATGATCTTGTTAAGTTATGTTTTTAATCCATTACTATCTATGAACAAAAAACAGAAAAATACATGGTATTCAAAGCTCAAGCTGTATTTTTCTGTTTTTTTTTTGTTCTTAGTTCTACTTGTATTGCATGGGACACACACCTTTTTGAGAGTTAGACATTTCTATCTAGCCTTGATTTATTGCGTAATATACCTTAAGATATCTCACTGTAATTTTATTTTGTGATACATAAACTTGGAGATCTAGTAATTATACATAATTAAACATTTAATGGTTATATATCATATTATATATTAAAGACAGTGCCCTTCCAGTTATGTTGTACTATATATATATATATATATATATATATATATATATATATATATCTGCATACACACACACACACACACACACACACACATATATATACTTTTACTGTTAAGTTAGTAACTTGATGTCACTAATTGGTAACACCTCTGTTCATAATTTTCTAGATCTATTCCATTTTTATAATCTACACCTTTTTATTGACAAGTAACAGTCATACAGAAAAATCTTGCCACTGTGTAATATGGCTTTGCTGAACTACCTTTCTAGAGGTGGTACCACAATCCTCGAGATTTAATGAACCTATATTTTTTAAAGATTAGATTTAGTTTAATAGTATTAATATAAGGATTTAAACTGCAATCACAGTTTATTTTGTATTTGATTGCAGCACCTTCTGTGTCATTTTCTTATTTCATGTACAGCTGTTTACTGTATCCCACCATGGTTGGATATAAGCAATTTGTATTTAATTGTAAGACACTGTTTTTTTCATTATATATTTATAATTATTCATATGCATATAATAGTTATATTATAGGACATTCATTTTTATTTACTAATACCAAGTAAAGGGAAAATATTTATAATTTCCATTGCTGTATCTATAGATTTCTAGTCCTTTAAGGCACATAGTGCAAGAGGCAAATATCCAGAAAATATAAACAAAGCAACATATACAATTAAACTGATATATATAACAAATCTTTACATTTGTGATATGGGTGTAAATTAAATAGTTGCTAAATAATAAAACTACTGAAGTACCTGTTTAAACATAACATAATCTTTTAGAATAAACACTATGTTGTTTAATGAAAACATCACCCATTAATTTACTTAGATTACAGAGACTCTACTTATTCTGAGAGTTATAATAGAATTATAACTTATTTTTTCTCTTTCTTTTATTTTACATTAACGTTTTATTAATTTACTCAGGTTACAGATATTCTACTTACTGTGAAAATTAGAATTTATAATTTATTTTTCTCTCTTTCCCTTATTTTACATTAACATGTTATAATGCTGGAATGGCAAAGTATATTAATCTTGCTTCTATTGTTAGGCAGGATGACTTGGATAGATTTACTATTCAAGTCAGGAGTGACACTCCATGTGGGGAGGGAAAGTTGAAATAATTTCATGTTTAATATTTAATGCAATTTTATATATATATATATATACACATTTTTTTTGGTGTCTACGATTATATGCACTTTATTCATCTATACTAATATTAAGCTCACTGGGTTAACAGTTGTTAACATGCAGTATACTTAAGTGGTTTATTCATATTGTCATATTTTAAAGTCTTAAAGTTATCAATCATAATCCTTTTTGGGCTGCTAGATGACATATTTAAAGTATATTTCTATTAATATCAATGGATTAAATATTGGTTGCAAAAGAGGTAGTTTAAATAAATATTTAAAATTATTTTCTTCACCGATCATATTCATCCAAGAAACTCATCTGTTAACAAGTGATATAAACTGACAATAATAAACATTATACTGTAGTAGCTAGTTCCCAATACAATAAAAAAATAGAGAAGTAGCTATTTTGTGGAAAAATTCTAACCCTATACCAGATATACTGAATACACATAGTGGTGATAAAGGGATGTTTTGTTTAGTAATTTTAGAAATTAATGGGAAGATATACACTATTATTAATATTTATTGGATACATGGCATAGGTGTTAAAACAGTTAAACTTCAGCTAGATCAATGATGGACAGGTTGACAGATGAGTTCAGACAAAAGTTCCTGTGGACTATGATGTTTGCAGATGACATTCTGTAGTGAGTGTAGGGAACAGGTTGAGGAGACCCTGGAGAGGTGAAGATATACTCTAGAGAGGAGTGGAATGAAGGTCAGCAGGACTAAGACAGAATATATGTGTGTGAATGAGAGGGAGGATATAGGAATGGTGAAGACACAGGTAGTAGAGTTGGTGAAGGTGGATGAGCTTAAATACTTGGGATCAACAGTTCAGACTAATGGCGAGTGTGAAGGAAAGGTGAAGAAGAGAGTACAGGCAGGGTGGAGTAGGTGGAGAAGACTGTCAGGAGTGATTTGTGACAGGCAAGTACTAGCAAGAGTGAAAGGGAAGGTCTACAAGTGGGTAGTGAGACCAGCTTTGTGAAATGGGTTAAGGACAGTGACACTGACGAAAATACAGGAGTCAGAGCTGGTGGTGGCAGGGAAGTTGAATATGTTAAGACCTGCACTGGGTGTGATGAGGATGGGCAGGATTAGGAATCAGTATATTAGAGGGTCAGCTCAGTTTGGATGGTTTGGAGACAAAGCCAAAGAGGTGAGATTACATTGGTTTGGACATGTGCTGAGCAGGGATGCTGGGTATATTGGGAAAAGGATGCTAAGGTTGGAGCTGCCAGGTAAGAGGAAAAGAGGAAGGCCTAAGATAAGGTTTATGGATGTGGTGAGATAGGACATACAGGTGTTTGGTGTGACAGAGCAAGATGCAGAGAAAAAGAAGAAATGGAAACAGATGATCTGCTCTGATGACCCTCAATGGAACAATCAAAAGAGGAAGATGAAAATGATTAAGTGAGAGGGGTACTAATACTGCTGAAAAGAGTAGAATATCAGCTTCAGCCAAAGCATTAATAAATTTCACTTTGTCTTCTTCTTCTTTCGGCTTTGGTTAGGGGTTGCCACAGCGAATCACCTATCCACTCATGACTGGCAGTGGAATTTTATGGTATCAAGTAGACAGCCCAACACCCAACCTTCCACAGAAGGCACACACACACATGCACTCACACCTAGGGCCAATTTAGAGTGTCCTATCCACCTACAGCATGTTTTTGGGATGTGGGAGGAAACCGGAGCACCCGCATTAATAAATTTCACTAATTTACTTAATATTAGAGTATATGTTTCCAATGATTTAACTATGATTCTCGGTAAAGTTAAAGTAGTTTCATGTCCACTTTCTGATCACAATGCGATAACATTTGAATTAATTCTGAAACATAATAATAATATCCACATTAAAAGAATACCAGCCAATGTAGAAGGCTTCAAAGAATTCTTTAATAAGGATATTCAGACTAACACTGAATGTAATAATACTAAAGATACAGCTGAGAAAAATATATGCACATATATATATATATATATATACATATATATATATGTATATATGTATGTATATATGTGGGTGTGTGTGTGTGTTTGTGTGTGCATATATTATATATTATATATTATATATTATATATTATATATTATATATATATATATATATATATATATATATATATATATACTCTAAAATCTTATTTAAATGGCAAAATTATGAATTGGTATGCTATAAAGGAAAAGCAATGGGGTAAGGATTTACTTGAGGTACTGGGAAAAATTGGCAAAATTGACAAACTTAAATTAGAAAGTCAATAAGGCAAAAACATTTTGACAAAAGATACAAACGCTGGAGGAAACAAAGCACTCTCAACGAGGTAGCTGATGTTAACAAACTTTTATTAAATGAAGGCTGAAGTGCGGTTAATAACGTACACTTTTGTATTTAAGCACCCAACAATTACCACATTTACAATCAATTAACCACAGGTGTCGCGCCCAAACCACAAGACACCAACAATAAAAACTATAAAAACGTTAAAAAGTTTTTAAAACAAGTTAAAAGTAAGGTATAAGGACATCCATTAAGTCCATGATGTGGGGGTTCTGGTCCAGCCTTCACTTTGGCGGACTGACCGGACGTTTTGTTAGTAGCTCACTTAAGTCCCACAGGTTCATTTTATTGAACGATTACAGTTAATTGATTGTAAATGTGGTAATTGTTGGGTGCTTAAATGCAAAAGTCACTGTGTGTTTCACTGTTTTTTGCTCTGAAGAAGCTTAATACAAATTTGCCGAAAAGTGTACGTTATTAACCGCACTTCAGCCTTCATTTAATAAAAGTTTGTTAACATCAGCTACCTCGTTGAGAGTGCTTTGTTTCCTCCAGCGTTTGTATCCAGTTTCTTTTTCTCGTTTTTACTGAATTTTGACAAAAGAAATTAACAAATTACAAAGCAAATATATGGGAATTTTAAACCATAAAACTAACATAAATCTAGAAAAAAATTAAATTAAACTTCTCTATAAATCCAAAATCTATGTGCAAAATAGCCTCTAGAACAAAAGTGATCATTAAAACTAATCATATCAAAGACCTTTACTCAGCTGATAGAAAGGAAAAAGTCACGGTGATGAAAGATATTCTAAGGAAATTTAGAATCCATTTTACTAAAATTAATCAATTCAATCCAGTAATGGATTCACAAGAAGCAATCAAAACCTTTATTAAGAAATATACTAAGAACAAATTGACAGCTGAACAACTGAAATTAATAGACATACCTATATTGATGTTGGAACTTAAAAATCAAATCAACAAATTAAAACCTAATAAAGCTCTGTGCAATGATGGCATAATATCAGAATTTATAAACTTATGCCTAAGGATGCTTTAAACACATTATGTTTTTCAATTAAATTATGCCCACCCAAACTTAATAAATTCTCAAAAACTTCCTTAATACAATCCAAAAATATTCTAACAGTTGGAGACATTCATCCTAATCCTGGCCCAACCCCACTAAGGGTCAATCCACAAAAACAATGGCAAAATGACATTTCCACCTTGTCTAAATTAGATAACTCCCTCAAAATAGCACATCTTAATATTCACAGCATTAATAACAAAACTAGCCACCTGCATGCTCTCCTTCAAGCCCATGCATTCGACATTCTCTGTCTTACAGAATCTTGGCTAAAACCCTATACTCAGGACCAAGAAATAATCCCACCTGGTTACAATATCCTTAGATGTGACGGCACTTCAAAAAAGGGTGGCGGCGTAGCAATCCTGTTCAAATCTGAACTCCTTGTTTCTCCCTATTATGTAGCACTAGCCTCAAATACCAATGCTGAGGCACTTACCATCAAACTCCACCTTAATAGCTCTAAATCTATATATATATAATCTGTTCTTATATCCCTCCAGGTAATAATATCACTACACTTGAAAACATACTTAGCAGCCTATCCACTCACCTACCTCAAGAAACAATAGTACTAGGAGATTTTAATATAGACTGGACCTTATGTAACTCTTCCAACCCTAAGACCCACATAACCCTATTTGGTTTCACTCAAATAATAAACACCCCCACTAGAATCCATAAACCTAGTACTAAACAAGCCACTCTGGACTGGATACTAATTAACAGTCACCCTGAAACATACTTGACAGGATCACTCCCAGATGACATCAGTGACCACATTCTAACCTACATAGTCAAGCAAAAGAAACCTAGCCCCAAAGACAACATATTTATCACCTATCGGTCAAAACAGAAAGGCTCATCCAGACTCTGCTACACTTTGCTGTGAAGGAAAGGTTAGTTTGCTTATATTTGTTGTATTACTGTATTGCCTTTCTATATTTTGAATACTGTAGTTTGTTTTCTTTACCTTGTGTTTTGCTTGCATTCTGTTTTAACAGCATATTAAAACTTCAAAAGAGACCACAGCTCTCTCTGTTCTGAGTCAGGCAGAATTTTTTCCCGCCCTCCTACCCATTTAAGTTGTCTTGTCAAATACCACTGTCTTTCTAGTTGCCCGCCTCTTATGTTAATCTGACCATATATCTCATTTCTCTCTACTTTCACTGGCTTATGTGAGTAATCACAAAATCATCATTTTTGAAATCCCACCCCTTCAATTATTTAAATTTATTGGCCATCCTACAGTATTTCATAGTACCAAATTACAAAAGTGACCACCCCTTTCAATCCATCTTGCTGTTTTAAAAATAGTAACTCTCCACTAAACCTTAACTTTTTAAATAGGTAAAACTCAAGTTACCTACTTTCACATCTAACTTCTGTAGTGCACACTGCAGAGTGCATTCTTTTCAATCTTACCTTTAAGCATCCCTGTGACTAGCACTTTCTTTAATACCTACTGGAAAGCACTAGGAAGCCTTAAACTCATACAAACACTGAACTCTCCTTGTTAATAATGAGAAATTAATAATAGGCACTAAACAGCCTATAATTGCAAAGTACCTTGCTAAGGAAACAGCTCCTGTACTTTACAAAGAAAAAAAAAAAAGCCCCAAACCAGGCATGTCCAAGGGTCAGCTTTCGGTGATTTCTCCTGTCCACCTGGTGAATCTGGGCATACTGGGGCAATGCAGCAATTGCCTCATGTACACAGACAACCCTCTCCTCCTACCACCCAACACTACAACCTGTGAGAGATGCACTTACATAGCCAAAATGGAAGCAAAGCTCTCTCCACCCAAGATTGTGCTAAACAGTCAAGAGGAGAAGGTTAACACCCACACTACACCTCAAGCAACACATAGCCCTTCTAAACCCGCACCACCAACACCCACATATAGCAACACTAAATCCACATATGCAGAGGCCCTTAACTGTAACCTGCCCAAGCAACAAAGACCTCTGAAGCTGAAACGCAAACAAACACCAATCACAACCAATGTGTCACATAGTTCACAACACCAGTGTGCCACCCAGCAACAGCCCCTAAGGCTAGACAATGTACCTAACACTTTAGTCATAGGTGACTCTATAGTCCGGCACACTGATGTCCCTCTCACCAGGTTGAATAAGGAGAAAATTACAGTCAGCTGCCTGTCGGGTGCCAGGATTCGCCACATAACGCATGCACTCAAGTCACTCCACAACAAGTACAAATATGACTCTGTCATTGTCCATGTTGGAGTGAATGACTTGAGACGTACCTCCCTGGACTACATGAAAAGAGACATGGAAGAGCTCTCGGATCATGTGGCCCAGGCAGGTATGACCCTAGCCCTGAGTAGCATCCTGCCTTCGCCCAGAATGATACCACAATATAAGGATAAAATGACTGAATTCAACAATTGGCTAAGCTTATGGTGTCATTCAAAGGGTTCCAGTATCTGTCTGCCTGGGATGACATGATTGACAGACCACGTTGCTTTGCCAGAGATGGTCTGCACCTGTCGCCCCTGGGATTCAGGTTACTGACTAAGGCTCTTGCCACCCCTATAGTGCCTTTTTTAGGCAAACTTCAAAGGACAAAACCACCACCGTGACAGGTACAAGCATGCAAAATCTGAAGGTAATGCTACTCAATGCTAGAAGTCTAAACCTCAAAATGCACTCTCTCGAGGCACTCCTAAAAATGGAGAACATCGATATCTGTGCAGTAAATGAGACCTGGTTCAAGGCTCCAGAGAGCACCCCTGCAATACCAGGCTACAACTCTTACCACACTTTTCGGCCACCAAACCAGGACTGAAACACTAAAGGTGGAGGAGTGTCAATATTCACCAAGGATATTCACACCACCAGGCTAGTTGGCCAACACAATGTGTCTGAAATTCTCCAAGTGCAACTAACACTAGGTAAGACTGCAATCCAAATTGTAGCTTGCTACAGATCCCCCACCATACCCCAAGATTCTCACTACACCTTTTTAAACATACTGGAAAATATTAAGATAGAACCAAACACCCTAATACTGGGTGATTTTAACTACTCTGCCATTAACTGGGAAAACTACTCATGTCCCAACACCTTTGCGCAACGGTTCTTGGAATTCATAAATTCCAACGCCCTGGATCAACTAATCCATAGTCCCACCAGGGGCTCCAATATCCTAGACCTGGTCATTACCAACATAGCAAATCAATGCTCCATACTTATGGTCACCCCCTCATTAGTCAGGTCTGACCATAAGCTAATCACCCTTAACATCCACATCCCACCCCCACCCCCCAGTAAAGAAACCACCATAAAAAACTTCTCCAAAGCCAACTTCATGCTACTCAAGTCAGAAGTGACAAACTTCATGACACCCATGCAGACGGGAACTGAAAGTTCAACTGCTGAATCCTACACTAAGGCACTGTACGAGCACATCCACTCATGCATGAATCGTGCCATCCCAAATAGAACCAAAATGCTCTCATCCAAAAAAGGAAGCCAATCTGGTGGTCCCCTGCCATAAACAAACTTTACAACAAAAGGAAGAAACTTTTGCAGAAAAGAGGAAAATCCCAGGATGCAAAAAACTCCCTTACTAGCCTCAGTAAGAAACTGAGATGCCTCATAAAATCCTCCAAAGCTAGTTATGAAAATAAAATTGCCAAAGATTCCAAAGACAACCACAAAGCATTCTATAACTATGTCAAGAATCTAAATGACAATGCTCAGATCTGCTCTGAGCTAAAACAGAATGGCAATAAATATACTGATCCAAAGGATATTGCCAATATCCTGGCAGATCGATTCAGTGCCAACTTCACCCCCTTCTCACCCCCTAAATGGCCCATCTCAATACCGGAAGATTGCCAAATTCCAGTAATAACGGCCACACAGGTACAAAACGCACTCTCTAAAGCCAAGAATACAGCATCCATGGGACCAGATGACATCCCGGGCTGTGTACTACATGAACTACAATATGAACTGGCACCTCACCTAAGTGTCATGTTTAATCATAGCCTCACCTCAGGTTTTGTGCCCACTGAGTGGTGCAGAGCTACAGTTATCCCAATCCACAAGGGGGGATCCACGTTGGATCCCGGAAACTACCGTCCCATCAGTCTGACAAGCCTTATCTGCAAGGCCATGGAGCGTATTATCATGGAACTTATAAACAAAGACATTGGCAACCTTCAAACACTGGACCCCACCCAATTTGGGTTTGTGAAGGGCTGATCTTGTCTCCTGAACCTGATTGACTTCTTTGAATCAGTCTCCAAAGCCATGGACAAGGGTAAGGTGGTCCACACAGCCTATCTAGACCTTGCCAAGGCCTTTAACACCATCCCCCACTCTGGAATCATAGATAAACTTACTAAGTTGGGTATTAATCCCTATGTCACCCAATGGGTTGCTAAATGGCTTACTGATAGAACCCACACTGTAAAAGTAGCCGACTCCAAATCCAGCTCCAGACAAGTGACAAGTGGAGTACCTCAGGGTTCAGTCCTGGGGCCGCTCTTGTTTGGCATCTACTTCTCTGAAGTACAGGTCAACACTAAGGGACTCTGGCTAACAAAGTTTGCAGATGACTGCAAACTGGGAGCCATTATTGAATCCCCAAATGATGTGGATACTCTACAAAAGGGCCTTACAGAAACAGATGCTTGGTGCCAGAGCCATGGGCTCAAGCTCAATGCCAAGAAATGTATTGTTATCCCTTTGGGAAAAACATGTATCCATGAATTACCATATAGGTGGCAGTACACTAAACACAGAAAGTGTGATAAGAGACTTAGGGACACAGGTGGACAGTGGTCTCACCTTCGATAACCACATCGCCACAACAGTCAGGAAATCCTTCTATGTGGCACACCTCATCACGAAGGGCTTTTCATCCAGAAAAAAGGAGGTCATTGTCCCACTGTACTCATCCCTCATTAGACCCATTATAGAATACAACGCCCCATTTGGTATGTACCTCTCAAGACATCTGCAACAACTGGAAAGGCCTCAGAAATACCTCACTAAAAGAATCACAGGCCTAAAGCAGATGCCCTTCGCTGACCGCCTTAAAAAACTCCAGCTATACTCTGTCGCATATCGTCTACTCAGAGGCGATCTCTGCTTAACATACAAGGCCATGTCAAACCCAGAGCTGTTGGACATGCTACAATTAAAGAAATCCCAATCCCTCAGAGCTACACGCTCCAGGGATCTAAACCTTGTCATCACAATAAACAAAACATGCTGGAGGGATAGGTTCCTGACCCAGAGACTCCCCAGACTCTGGAATAGATTGTCCATACATGTCAAGCAGAGTGCCTCTTTGGACCTCTTCAAGAGGAACCTTGACGTTTGGATGGGAGAAAGGAAATTCACCCCAGGGATCACGTCAGTCGCCCTGCTAGACAGGGGTCCAGGAAAGTAAATAATGTGGGAAGAAATAGCCAGGGAATTGTTATGGCTAGGCTTGTATAGGCCCTAGGGCTGATAGCCTAGTACCAACCTATGAACCTATGAACCTATGAAATACTTCCAATCTGAGTCCTTTATTAATGAACTAAAAGCCTGCAACTGGTCATTACTAAAGCTACTTAATCTGGATGATGCTGTCTCCTTCTTTAATTCTAAATTCCTTCAAATCCTGAACAGCCATGCTCCCATCCACTCCTCTAGAGTCAGGACCAGAACAGCTCCTTGGCTTACAAAACAAACCAAAGATAAAATGTTCCTACGGAACAAAATTTGGGCAAAATGGAGAACCTCCAAAAGCCCAGCAGATCATCTCTACATTAAACAGTCAAGAAATGCCATCAAAAAAGATATAATCTTAGACAAAAAAACTATTATTCCCATCTTCAACACTCAAACTCTAATAATCCTCAAAAGTTTTGGTCTGGCATTAATAAACTCCTCAAACCAGGCTAGGCTAGAACTCCGTCTCCCAGCTCTATCCCCCATAACAACCCTCTGCAAATAGCTAATGCTTTTAACAATTACTTCATTGAAGCTATTCAAACCCTTACTAGAACACTTACACCCATTACACCCACTTCTACACAACATACCAACAATTATCTCCCCCCCCTACATTTACAACCAGTACCAACTACCTTTATCTGCAAACTCCTTCAAAAACTTACACCTTGCACCCCTTCTGCTGACCGTCAACCAGCAGAATACCTTCAAATTGCTGCTAAAGCCATCACATACCCTGTTTCCATCCTTATAAACAGAACTCTCTCTGAAGGTTACATTCCTTCCCTATGGAAAATCTCCCATATAATCCCCTTACACAAAGGAGGTAAATCCACTGAAATCTCCAACTACTGTCCAATTGCTTTACTCTCCCCTTTAGCTAAAATCATGGATAAATGTATCCACCATCAACTACTTCAGCACCTTCTCCACAATAACTTGCTTGCTAATTGCCAACACGGTTTCAGACCCTTTCATAGTACTACATCTGCCCTACTAACTTTTACTGACTGT
The DNA here is from genome assembly GCF_019279795.1 of Protopterus annectens. NCBI lineage: Eukaryota > Metazoa > Chordata > Ceratodontiformes > Protopteridae > Protopterus > Protopterus annectens. Next base: position 686,863,705 of record NC_056725.1, read on the forward strand.
ATTAACAAGAATCGAAACAACAACTCTCTCTCATCTGCTCTATTTATCGACCTATCTAAAGCCGTTGACATGGTTAATCATAACCTTCTTATCAATACACTAAAAGCACAACATCTTGACCAACAAGCAATCCTTTGGTTTAAATCCTATCTTGAAAACAGAAAGCAGGTAGTACTCTGGGATAATAAACTATCCACACCCCCTCCCAGTGGACACTGGTGTATCCCAAGGCTCTATCCTAGGACCTCTTCTTTTTTCCATTTTCATTAATGATCTCCATACTGCTTTTTCACAAACTTCCTGTATACAATATGCTGATGACTCCACTTATCTGTACTGCCAAATCTTCCTCCTCCCTCCAGACGATTACCCAAACTGTATTTAATAAAGTAGAGATATGGTTTACCCAATGCTGTCTCCTCCTTAACCCCCAAAAAACAAAACTTTTACTATTTACTCCCACCCGAAAATCACCGCAAATCCACTTTACCATTACCTCTAACAATGGTACTTGTATCTCTCCAGACTCTACTGCTCGTCTCCTAGGAATAACTATTGACCATAACCTCACCTTCGATGACCATGTTAACAATACTATAAAAACCATCAATAAAAAACTAGGCTCTCTGTACAGAATTAAACCCTTTCTTACCCCATTAGCTAGGAAATCTATTGCCCAGACTCAGCTAACATCTTCCCTGTTCTATGCATCTGCCATATATACCAATCTATCTAAACATAATCTTTCCAAGCTGGAAATGAGCTATAATAACATCACTAGATTTGCCACTGGCTCCCCTTATAGAACCCACCACTGCTGCAACCTGCAACAACTCAGCTGGTTAGAACTACAGAACCAACTACAATATAATCAACTTCTGATTACTCAAAAAATTCTCCATCACCCTACTAATACCCCTATCCTTTCTAATATGATCTCCCCGTACAAAAATCTTACAACACTATGCTCAGCTAACAAGTTACACATTGCCAACAATATATCAAATAACAAAGCAGGAGATTCACTCTTTTCCAATGTGGTTGGTAGAATCTGGAACAAGCTTCCTGACACACTCACTTCTCTCTCCTCTACACAACTCTTTAAGAAACACCTCAGATATTACCTAAAAGGGCAATGGCTTTGTCCCTGCTCTAAGCCTGATTAAAACATTAAAACATACTTTTACTTTTTTGCCCCCTCCTCTCATGCTTAACAAACTCCACCCCTGTGAGTCACTGACTTTTGACAACCAACCCCTTTTTTACCTGCTCTTTCTCATGCCTTGTCTCTACTTTATTTTTTTTCTTTTTCTTTTCTTTTCTTTCCCTTACTTTGTGATTTTGGATTTAAGTTTCTTGTCTCTCAAATGAATGTTGATGCTTAATTATGTTAACTGTTGCATGACTGTATTTGCAACCCCTCTGTAGAATTAAAATATGATTATGCTATATCTACTCTAATGTCTCTGTACAGTGTTCACAATACTAACTTCTGCACTTGTTATGCTGTATAATTGTAGCTAGTAATTTTTGCTAAGTTTTTAATACCTTAATGAATTTGTACATGGAGCTTTTCTCCCCGGGCCTCTGCTGAAAATGGATATGTATCCAGCTAGACTAGCCTGGTCAACAAAAATAAATAAATAACTAAATAAATAAAATAAATAAAGATTTAACAATGGTTACACCTTCATGGAAATATATGCTTACATCTCCATCTCCAATTTTGAAAATGGACAAAGACCCAAATGAATGCTCTTCTCATAGGCCAATATAATTATTAAATACTGATTACAAAATATTCATGGCTATTCTTGCTAGTAAAATTCAATAATTTCTCCCTTAATCAACAGTGATCAAAGATTATTTATAAAAAATAGGAATACTTATGATAATATTAAAAGAATACTAACTGTAATTGATTATACTAATAATATAAAAGACAATTTAACTTTAATAAGCTTAGACATCAATAGTGCTTTTGATTCAGTTAATTGAAATGATCTTTTACTGGTCTTGGAAGAATATAATATCTCAAATGATTTTCTGCAACTTTTAAATCTTCTTTACAATAATTCCTTAGCCTATATAAAAATAGGTGCTTATGTCTCAGAATCAATCTCGATTGCTGAAGGAACAAAGCAAGGTTGTCCATTGTCACCTTTGCCATTTACTTTGATAAAGGATCCATTTGCGAATTACATAAGATCAAAACCAGATATTAAAAGAATACAACTAAATTACAACTTAAACTCGAAAATACTTATTTGCTGGTGATATACTTTTGATAATGAATGATAATAAAAAAAGTCTTAATTCACTTTTTGAGGCTACTGAAACTTTTCAAACTAAGTCTGGACTTACTTTCAATGAAGATAAAACTAAAATTTTATGTATGAATTCCAATATATGTGATATGGAGGAAAGATTTTCTAAACATATTGTAAAAGATAAAAAAATATATAGGAATAATTCTAACAGAAAACATTAAAGATATAATAAATACAAATTATAACAAGAGTTTGGATATTATAAAAAATCTAATAAATGGAATAAATTCCTATTTTTGATGGAAGAGAGACCTTCCTTAATAAAAAATAATTATACTACCAAAATATTATATGTAATATAATCTCCATCTCTTTCTCTTCTGAAAAAATATTTAAGAGAATTTAATTCCCTATTTCTTGGTTTTATTTGGTATTTCAATAAACCTAGATAGTCTCTTAATCATCATTTAAGAAACTGGTCTTCTGGGGGTACAGGATTACCTGATCTAGAATTGTATTCCTTATCTTCAATTATAAAGACAATTATTCTCTGGACAAATAATAATGACAATGCTAAATGGAAAGACATACAAGAAAGTATTTGTATAAAATCTAATCAAATATATGCATGCCACAATATGATAACTAACAATAAATTTCATCTGCTATTAAATGATTTACTTTGGAAAATCAAAACCAACTAATAAACTCATCTGATGCCTCCATGATTTTGATTAACTTCAGACATTTTGTTTACAAGAATCCAGAATATAAACCATGGTTATTTTTAACACTCCCTATATCATATATACAAAACAATATATGTACATTTAACATAACTATAATGATTATGTTTAAAGAGAAAAATCTAACATACTGGTTTCAGTTAATGGATAAGGAAAAATTACATTCTCTAGAATTTATATAAAAAATAACTTTAAAAATGAAATGTGGTTGGATGTTTAAAATTGTAGATATCAATAGAGAAGAAAGTAAATGTAATGCAAACATCAATAAAAAAATCTGTTCCAAAATTCATTGACCTTCTAACCATTTTGATGCATCAAAATATTTCAGAAAAGGGGTTGCTATCAAAAATGTATAGGATGACTAAAAGTAATACAGAATATTATAAAGAAACTTCTTGACATTATTTTAAATCCATGAATAATTACTATCCAAGTGAAGATGAAAAGGAAATTATATTATCATCCTCTAAACAAACCACTTCATCCTTAAAGTGGAAAATGCTTGGAAATGTATGCATAGAGCATTTATCACTCCACATAAAATTGGATTACTATATAAGAAAAATGATGTATGCTGGAGATGTAAGTGGAGCATTAAAGCAGTTTGGCAACATATGATTTATGAATGTAATGTAATAAAACAATTTGCGAAAGAAATTAACTTTTTTACAGTGTCTATTTAGTGGAAATTTTACTTTGTCACAAAACACCAAATAGATTGCGCTCCCAGTCAACAATAAAGGATGTCTTCTGTAGTTTAATCAAATGCAGCCAGGAATACACCAAAAAAGTTTATTGCACAAAACGATCCAAAGTGCAAACAATAATCCAGAGCCTAGGATTAAGCGCTTTCGTCTCCAATCGGAGACTTCATCAGAATCCAAGGATTAACAATACTAGCACCAGCTGGCATCTAATTAAATAATTAATTAATTGATTTCATTTTCTTAAAGTAAAACCTTACCAAAAATACTATTAAAAAATCTGTATGACTGCATGATTTGTAGATTAAAATACACACTATACATAGGTATTGAACACACAGTGAATACAAATCATGCAGTCATACAGATTTTTTAATAGTATTTTTGGTAAAGTTTTACTTTAAGAAAATGAAATCAATTAATTAATTATTTAATTAGATGCCAGCTGGTTAGTATAAAATGGTCCTAGTATTGTTAATCCTTGGATTCTGATGAAGTCTCCGATTGGAGACGAAAGCGCTTAATCCTAGGCTTTGGATTATTGTTTGTACTTTGGATCGTTTTGTGCAATAAACTGTTTTGGTGTGTTCCTGGCTGCATTTGATTAAACTACAGAAGACATCCTTTATTGTTGACTGGGAGCGCAATCTATTTGGTGTTTTGAAATTTTACTTTGACTAAATCACTAATCTTATTTAAAACTCCAACACCTTCATGTGTTAAAAAGATGAATTATACACTTATTTGGAGTATCTTATCAATCACAAGGAAAACAGTCACCAAGAAAGTGAATTGATTCCATCAACAGAAGAATTTTTTACCATTGTAATCGAAGTCTCATTTACAATTACTCACGATCAAAGAGAGAACAACTAGAACTACCACTTCTTATAACTCATGGACAAAACTTAAACTGTTAAATAAACAGACATTAATTGTTTAAAAACAAAAGATAACTTCATAAACAAATTGAATATATTTTTTATTTTTCATATATAAGTAGACTCCTTTGTAAATCATTGCTTTCTTAATTTTGCACTATTTTTTCCTATTTAACTATTTAATTTCTGTATATATTGTAATGTTATAATTTATCTTCCTGTAAAATCTTGATAAAACATTTAGAGCAGAAAAAAATAGAATTAAATAATGGTCCTCATATTTCTATAAATTCCTTTTCCTTTCTATATTTACATAAGAATCCTAACTAGTCCTGGAGTTTTCAGTTCTTCATAGGATCATAGGCAAGTGCTAAGAAATCAGTCTATAGATCATTTTAATCCTATCCAAAAGCTCTATTCAAACATTCTATTTTGCCTCAAGGAGGGCAAGACAGAGTAGATCAGAGGATAATTTGAGGTTTCCTTTCCAGTTATCTGGGTTTACCCTGAAGGTGTTAAGGGTGCTACTCTGCTTGACATGTAGTGGAAATTTATTCCAGAAATGAGGGATACTTTGAGATATGAGTCTGTCACTCCATGTCTTACTTACCCTCTGATGAAGGACTGACTCCTCTGAAAGTATTTGAGGTAGCATTAGTTCTGCAAAGGAATAGGAGGTGAAATAGGTTAGACACAGACCTCCACAGAAAAGTCTTTAAGCAACTGAGTACAGAGAAAGGACTGCAAGTCTCTCCTGATAAAATTTTTGAGGCCTGATTATTTTAGTTATGAATTTCTATGTTCTTTAAAGTTGTGTGATATGTTTAGACAAATACATGCCAAAAGTTTTTTCCCCTGACTTTTGACTTATTTTCATCTATAATTTCTTCATTTTGCACTGGCTTAGTCAAAGGTCTTTGTTCTGCCTCATTGTTTGTGGTAGATTTAGTTTTTGTAGATAATACATTATTTCTGTACTTTATACTTTACATCTGGATTTCTGCTGTATAACCTGCTATAGTACTTTTCAAGTATTTGTCTAATTTTGCTGGGGTTTTCCTTTAACCTGCAAGTGTGTGGATCATTTAACTATATAATCATTGATGTTACTTTATGTTGTCTTTTTCATAGCATTTTGGTTATTGAAAAATTATTTTTGGAAAATGGTAATTTAATTTATGCCATCCTGTTTATATTTAATGTCATTAATTTTTGGCTTCTTTGTTATACTGCTTTGTCTGTAATGTTATTTTTCTTTTATTTGCATACCTTATCTGTTTCACTGCTTGTAGGTATCTAGCTCTATCATCTGCTCACTGTTCTTAATATATACCTGCTGTCTAAATATTAATTCTACCATTTATTTGTTCTACTCATATGTTATATATCCCATTCCAAGATTCCAGTCCCCTTAAGCTTTCTTCCAGTTTTTGATCCAGCCAATCCCTGAATTTCCTTCTCTTTACTAGGTATCTGGGGAAATACCAGTGCCTCCCCTTGGATTGTCTACCTTTTTTGTCTGATTATCTGTACTGCAGCATGATCAAAGATAGTTAATGGATGTGTCTTATGCCTTTGTATCAACATTAAATGTTCTCCTTGCCCATGTAGTATATTTATTTGAAGATTAAGCAAAATCATTATGTGTGCCCTGAAAACATAAAATTCTTCTGCATGCCAAAATATTTTCAAGTATTTTTCCATGTATTTCCCTTCTCCCTATATCTTCCATAGTCTTGCCCCCCTGACACATTTGATTTGCCGCAATGCTGATAGCCCCTACTGGAAGGCTATTAAGTCCCCCCAAAATGTATTTAAAATCTTGTTTTTGATGTTTTTTTATAAGGATGGTGCAGTAGTGCAGCAGTAGTGTTGTCGCCTCATGGCAAGAGGTTCTCTGGTTTGAATTTCGGCTGGGGAGCCTTCTGTGTCCGCATGTCCTCCCTACATTTGTGTTGTTTCTTCCGGGTGCTCCGGTTTCCTCCCACATACAAAGACATGCGTCTGGAGTGTTTCTCCCTGGGCCGCTAATGAAAATTGGCTTTGTTTCAAGCTGTACTTTCCTTGTAAACAAATGTTAAATAAATAAATGCAATGTTGGGAGAAAAAGATTATGCCAGTGTTTCCATCATACATCTCCAGCTACCCCTAATTGTGCATTTCTTCTTTTACTTGAAATCCTGCTTCCTTCCTTACCAGTAGAGCTACCGCTCACTTTCTTTGTCCCTGGAAGCTGGTATAGTACCAAGTTGTTTTACTTTATTTTATAAATGGCTCATACTCTCTACTAGCCATGTGTGTTTCCTGAAGTAATGTTATTTAGACCTCAGTCTTTGTTATGTAGGTCTGAAGTCTTACCTTCTTTTTCTTCCTCTTGTCTAATAATCCATTCAGATTTTATGGTAAAATGTCCATAAGCACACCTTGATATTTTGTATTAGTTCCTGTTATTCTTCATAGCATTCTTTGTTACTATCTTTACCTTTCCTAGTTGCTAGTTCTGCATTGTTCCCTTTTTCTTCTTTACTATTATGTCTCATCCCGCAGTAGTTCTTATTTCGTTTGTAGTGTGCCTTAAATCACCTTCTACCCCCCAGTTATGTAAAGCTATGTCTTGAGGGGGGTGGGTGTACTGAGGCAGACTAGAAAATAACTACTAAAAGATAAATCAAGCAAGACTCAAGAATTAGTAGTCTTAAGTGACTACAAACACTGGACTGCAGCAGTGACATTAATGTGATGAGTGTATTTGTAAAAGCCTTTAAATGTAAGATAAAGATAAAGATAAAGATAATGTAGGATGTGTACCATGAAACAGGCAAAACTTATTGCAGTTTATATCAAAGCAGCATACCTCTTAACTGTACAGATTTTCTCAAAATGTCCAGATTTTTGTCTCATGTTTTGGCTCATTTTTCATAAAATTGTGGTTTTTCTGGCAAATTAATAGCAAATCATTAAAGAGTGAAGTTAGAAAATAATGACAGACATTTGAATTTCAGACTTCATACCCTTCAGAAAATCCATGCTAATGAATTTTCCCTGATTTACATGTTATTCTTATCAACTTCCTACGTTTATAAGAGCAATATTTAAAAATTGTCCCTATTTTTGGGCCATTGTCCCACTTTTATTTATGGCTTTGTCCAGATTTCTTGCTGTAAGAGGTTGCGAGGTATGCAAAGCAGAGATGATTTGTCTGGGGCTGGAGTGGAAGAAATTACGCTGATTAAAAAATATATAACTAAGCTTGGAGTGTATATTAACAAAAAGTTCTTGAGAAGGCAGGAACAATTGGGATACTGAAGCAAAAAAAGGTGGAGACAATAGGAAATATGAGCAATAGGAGCACCACTAGATCAAAATAGAAATCTATATTAGAGCTATTTTAATATGATAAAATGTGTGACTGCAACCAATGAGACATCATGAGGGACTGTTAACGGTGGAGAGGGTAGCTTGATTAGCACAGAAGTAGGATCTCCATGTTAATTTAAAGATGATGAAAACTAAACTAATTTTTATGAGGGGGTGGTGTCATTTTGAGGAAGTGATGTCATTTTAGTAGAGTCATATGATCATTTTAAGTTATTTAAACTTAAGTGAAAATGTGTTTGTTATTCTGAAAACATTCTTGTATTAAAACATGAAAGCACTTAACATTATTTTGGTGGGAAAGCAGTTTTCCTTTCCAAGGTGTTTTAGTTGAGATATTACTTAAATTACTTCCTGGCAATATGACAAAACAAGCAACACACAAAGTAGTCAATGTTCTGTCCAAACAAGAGATAAGAGTCTATGATTAATAGGCTTTTGGTCTTGGATGAGCAATGTAAAACAGTTCTGCATTCTCTGTCCTCTCTTTCCGTTTCTCTGGGGAGATCCACAATACAGGTGATTTGTTGTGGCACTTGGATGATGTCTTCTCTTGCAGGCTAAAGTCCAGTTCATTTGTAGGGAATCCTGGTTAAATGCTCATTTCTTGCAAACTCCACTTTTCCTCACTGAGACTGGATATACCTTTTTGGATTTGTTAGTTCCAGAGTTGGCAAGATACAATATCACAGTCTTTGGTACATTATCCAGAGGATAGAAAACCATGTTAATTCTTCAGCAGGACCCTTTTGGTATCTATCTGTAAACAGCAGCAAGCAGATGAATATCTGAACATCTGGCTGACTCCTCCAAGGTCTGACTGAAAAAAAATCTCAGAGTGACTGACCCAAAATTACTGACTCAAAATGACTGCCTCAAAAATTAAGTTCAGTTCTTCTGCAGTATATATTTTTATAGAACAGAGAGAGGGTTTTGTAATTTCTTTGTCCTTTCACTGCAGTAGATGAAGTCCAGCCTTTGTCTTAGCTGTTTATTTTACCACAGATTTCTGATTAACAACACATCCTGTAAGAGGAGGGAATTGCAGAGATCACTTTCTTTACATCCTGTTAGTGTATTACCCCTTTCTGACCTCTTGACACCTCAATGTCTGAGAAGCAGAATGGCATACAGTTTTATGTACCAGCTATGTGGTTTTATGTATTTATGGGTCCTTTGAGACTTTGCAGAAGACAGGATACTCAATTTTTATGTAAGGCAGATGTTTACCTGATAGGGATCTATATTTTAAACTTATGTTACATATTCATTTCGGAACATTCCAGAGCCATCTTTCTTGGGAAAACAAACTTCAATAACATGCCTTTTGTTTAAGCCAGAATCCTATAGTTTTCAGTTTACTTGTTACATGATATGCCAGGAAACAGCAAGATTAATATGCGGCCACATATGAATGTAGAATTAATAAATGTAAATAAGACATAGTAACAAAGGCACTATGCATGCATTGGTCAGTGGCATCAACAATAGATATAGAAATAACTAATACTGATTATAACCATGGCTAATAATACAAGTGATACATACATTTATTTTCCCTCTCTATTAAAATGGCTATTCCCTAATCCCTACATACCTTTAGTAATATTTTTGCCCCTAATTTCTCTTATTAAGTCAGTCTTCTACACATTTATGGTTAGACAAGTATACATTGCCTACACTACAACTTATAACTTCTCCCCTGCATATACCTAATGAAGCTATCCTGCTTTAAATTTTCTGGAGATGGGCTAATGACGGAAACTAAGTTAATTTCTTTGGACCTTAATGACATCCAGTTCACCAAAAAATTTTTTCTGGCATCTTCATAAAATTTTATATTGTCTGTGCACAGAAAACTCATAGGAAGACTGATCATACTGAAAATTACAATTAAGAAAAAAATGGGTCAGATAACTTTTATATCAGGCAAAAGTGATAACTCAAAAGGCATGGCAGTTACATCCAAAGAATCAATGCATGTCAAGTAAAAAAACTCTAGAGAAATGAAGAGGGTAGAATATTTTCTGTTAAGATGTTCTTTTCAACATTTTCCTAAACTATTCAAAGTAAATGCTGTTTATACATCCTGTCACTGTAAGTTACTATTTCTACATCAGTTATACTTACTGCTCAAGACATTTAATATTCATCTTTTTGTGTTATGTCATATATAGACAGATTAAGTTCTATACCAAATAACAAGACTCAGGTTCAGCAATTTTTCAAAAAATCATGTTAGCTTCATTGTCTGCGTGCCTTCAATTCTTTCTTCACAGACGCTATCCAAAATCTTGCTAGCCATCTATCTCCTGATACCTCAAATCTGCATACTTCTACCACTATCCCACCCCCACCATTTCATGTAGAACCAGTACCTACTTCCTTCATTTGCTCCCTTCTCCAAAGACTAAAACCTACCACCCCCTCAGCAGACCAACTCCCAGCAGAATTCCTACAAAAAGGAACTAAAGCCACTGCTTACCTCATTTCCATTCTGATCAACAGAACCATAAGTGAAGGAACTATCCCATCCATCTGGAACATTTCCCATATTATCCCACTATATAAAGGGGGACACTCCAATGACTACTCTAATTTTCGTCCTATAGCTCTGCTATCCCCTCTTGCAAAAAAATGGAAAAATGCATCCATAAGCAACTACTAGATCACCTTCTCTATAACAACTTACTTGCTAACTGTCAGCATGGATTCAGACCTTTCCACAGTACTACCACTGCCCTACTATCCTTCACAGACAGCATCAATAAAAACCGTAATGATAATATTCTTTCCTCTGCAGTCTTCATTGATTTATCTAAAGCCTTTGATATGGTTAATCACCAACTCCTCCTACACATAATGAAATCCCTTTCACTGAATCCCCTAGCCATAAATTGGTTCAAATCTTACCTTGAAAACCGGCAACAGGCTGTACTCTGGAAAAATAAACTCTCTAATAACCTTCCTATTTCCCTCGGTGTTCCACAGGGCTCCATTTTAGGCCCCCTCCTATTTTCCATTTATATTAATGACCTTCAATCAGCAATCCCACACATCATCTGCATTCAATATGCAGATGACTCGACTATTATCTTTACAGCCACCTCTCAAACTGAACTTAAATCTCTTACCCAAAAAGCTTTCAACACTGTAGAACAATGGTTCTCAAACTGATGCCTCCTCCTTAACCCAAAAAAACACTAAACTGTTACTCTCTACACCAATCCAAAACTCCACCCCTATTCATCTCACACTCACATCTAATGATGGTACTGTTATTTCCCCCGACACAACCACTAAACTCCTAGGAATAACAATAGACAACAACCTCAACTGATAGTCATATAAACAGCACAATAAAATCATTGAACAAAAATCTGGGATCCCTTTATAGAATCAAGCCCTTTCTTACACCAGTGGCTAGGACCACTATAGCCAGAACCCACTTAATCTCATCTTTACTCTGTGCTTCCCCTATATATACCAACCTTTCAAAAAATAACCTCAACAAACTGGCAACATCCTACAATAATATTGCTAGATTTGCGACAGGCTCTCCCTTCAGAACTCATCACTGTCTGAACCTAATACAACTAGGCTGGCTAAAATTTCTTAACCATCTTCAATTTCTCCAACTTGCCATTGTCCATAAGACCCTGCATCAACCCACCAACACTCCAATATTCTCTGCCATCATTACACCTTACAAAAATCTAAAGAACTTACACTCCTCAAACAAACTGCTGATCAACATTTCAAGAACCAATAACTCATCAGGTGACTCCCTATACTCTAACTCTGTAGGAAAGCTATGGAATTTACTACACACTGAACTTACAACTTAAATTTCTCTTTCACTCTTTAAAAAGAAACTAAAGCTATTTCTTAAGACACACTAGCTATGCACCTGTACTAACCCTGACTAACTTCTTTCCTTTTAAACTAATAATTACTCTGAAACTCATATTACCCTAGAGCAGCAAAATACCATATTATTGCAAACGAAATGTATGTATATACTGCATAGTGATCATCTCTTGTACATTACCCATTGATGCTTACTGCTAATGTTATCCTCACTGACTACTGTATTTGAATACATAAAAAAAAAAAAAAAAAACATTTTATGCTTTTTTACAATTGTATCTTCTAGTTTGAACTGTTATGACTTTTGTATTTTTTAATTGGATCTATTATGACTTTTATATTTCTTTTTATGTCTTTCTTGGAGCTTTTCTCCCCGGGCCTCTAATGAAAATGGACATGTATCCAGCTAGACTAGCCCAGTTAACAAATGTAAAATAAAATAAAATAAAATAAATAAATAAAATCTGTTTCATGTTAAATTTCCTACCATTTCTTTTTATTGGCTCATATGTCATGATCAAAAATACATTTCTTTTGACTGTCCAGACATACTCAGGGCATATTCCACTAACTCCCTTAATTATTTAAATATTACATTAAATAAATGCAATGCACATATTACATGATGGTACATAAACGTTTTTTATCTTAGTGATGCAGAGGTTGTTTGAAATATAACAACTCAGTAAAATTCTGTTTTGGAACAAAACTTTGGCTACGTAATTACATTATAACATGTGATGGGATACTTTGAAGGCAGCCATTATGAGCAATCTATTCTTTTCTGCATCATATAAAAACAAGAAAACAAAAAAGGTAAATTCAGAACTTAGAAAATTATATTAAGAAGCTGAATTTAGAAAGTAACTGCAAATCTTAGCAACATAAAGTGGATAGTAACTAAATTAGACAGATCTGATCAGTGGATGTTACAGGGTTGCTTGGATAGACTTGTACATTTTGCAAAATTAAGTATTGTTGAATATAACATCAATAAATGTAAATTACTTTACCTCAGTAAGGGTGATCCATGATACCCATATTCCTTGGACTCCTTTTTAAATAAGAAATGTGTGGAATCTATAGACTTGGGTATAATGGGAGATGAAAAAATGAAATTCAAAGGCCAGATTATAACATAATTAGAAAATCTTTTCTTACATTAGAAGTTTTAATAATAACTATTTTATCCAGGGACTTGAAGGTCTTGGAGATTTATAAATTCATAATTAAACCAGTTTTTGTGTATAGTGTTGTTTTTTTCTGAATACTCTAGCTATGATATTATTAGACTAGTAAGAGTGCAAACGTTTTTACTAGGAGAGTTAGGGGGATAGTTAATAATCTTATGAAGAAAGATTAAATAAATGTAAGGTCTTTCCAGTCAGTTACAGAATCTTCAGAGTAGATTTAATTTGGATTCACAAATGTTTAATACAAAACAGTCTATACAAATTTGATAAGATAACTAATAACCAAATGTCAAGGAACCAAAACAGACTAAAATAACTAATAACCATTGATAAGATGTATCTTTTCTGGCACAAATCCAGATGACTAGAAATAAAAAAATATTAGTAAACATTGATAAAATTAACACTAAATTAGGAAAGAGTCTTTTTTAATATTTCAGGGCAAGGAAGAGATGGAATATGCTGCCTATAGAGGTTAGGCAGGTAAACATTTGGATTCTTTTAAGAGAATGGTTGGTCTGTGGTATGGAGACAGGGTATATTGCACCTTAAACTCATGGATATTAAATGTTACTGACCTTATAAGAGGTATCATAGCCATTAAAGACATTGTAAAATAAAAACATTTTAATAGTATTAAGGAGATGCAAGTCAGACTCATGCTTCTTTGTGCATCACATTATGAGCTGATAATATTTGTCAAGTATGTGGAATAAATAAATTCAATGCATACACATTTTTAGATGGTAAATAAATGTATCCCGTGGGTGGCACAGTGGATAGCATTGCTGGCTCACAGCAAAAGGTTCCCCGATTTAATTATTGGCTGGGGTAACTTCTGCGGAGTCTGCATACCCTCCCTGTGTTCATGTGAGTTTCCTTCCACAGTCCAAACTATGCATTATGTGGACTGGGCAGTCTAAATTGACCATAGGTATGACTGTGTAGTATGGAAGAAGTACTGTAGCAGGGATAGCCACCCAGTGGTGGAAACCTTGGCTCTAGATGATTGTCACAGGTGAAGTGACACCCCGACCTTGTGTGCAAAAAAGGGAAAAAGGGGGTCCTGGAGGGATGGATAGAAATAAATGTATCTCTAGAGAGTGATGCAGAGGCTGTTTAAAACATACAGAAACAATAAAAGTCTCTTATGGAGCAAAATGTTATATATAGATATGTACACTATCATGTCAGATTGGCCACTTTGAAGAAGAGTATTGGGAGCAATCTAATTCTGTACGCATCACATAAAAACATGGAAAGAAAATGGATATTCAAACTTAGGAAATAAAATTAAGAAGCTGCATTCAGAAAGTCAAAGGCAGACTTGCGGATCATTCACTCAATCCATGTTACATTTTGAGCAGATGATGTTTGGTAAGTATGTGTAATGGTGTCAAAGCCTTTTATTCTTTTAGCTAGCATTCTTACACTAAACAACCAATTTATTAATCATATTAAAAAAAGTAATCAAGTAGTAACTTAATGATACCTATAAAAATTGTGTACAATGCAAACCTAGATATTACCAAAAACATATAACCTGGAATTCAAAAAGGCTCATGGGGGTGGGGTGGCCAAGATGGTGGCTAACTTGCAGCACAAAGGTTTTTCTCTCCTTCTTGTTATTTATTCTGACAGGATTTCATCTTATTAATTCAACAGAAACTTGATTGTTTTACAAAATCTAAATCTTATGAACTGTGATCATTTTTTAAAAGAAGAACTAAGTTTGAACTGAGTTTGAAGGCATCTTTTTGACTTTTTCCTATCAGTGTTATTTCTGATTATAAATACAGTATGAGTCACTTAAAAGTGAACTTACAAGAAAACTTCATAAAAAATGAACTACAGACCATTGTAAGGAATATTCAAAACTTTCTATTAAGATGGATAAACTGGAAACCAAAATGGACTATATGAAAGAAGACTGCAAAAAACAAATGGATATGTTAAATGAAGTCGTAAAACAGCAGTCTACACAAATCTCTTTAAATGAAGACGCAGCGAGTGATTTAGATGGAAGATTGACATAAAATGAGAGCCTTGTAGAGCTTCTCTTAAAACAAAATACTGTTTTGCTGGAAAAAATAGAAGATCTTGAGAGCAGATCTCGAAGAAATAATATCAGAATTCATGGAATCCCAGAGAAAGAAGGGGACAATATGATACATATTTTAAACAATTGGCTGCCTAAAGCTCTTAACCTGCCAGAAGATCTCTCTCCTTTGGTATTGAGAGAGCTCATGGGTCCCTTTCAACATTTTCATCAAAAAAGAACCCGCTTATGTCCAGATCCATTTTTGTTAAGTTCCTGTCTAGTCAAGATAAAGACTTAATACTGAAGTTAGCCTGGGCTAATTCTCTAATTAAACTAAATGACAGTGTCATCAGATTTGACAATGATTATACCTCTTCAGTTATGACTAAGAGAAAAGAAGCTGTTCCATTTATCAAAAGCTTGAACAAATTGGATATAAAAGCCCAACTGGTTTTCCCCTGCTAAAATTAGGATTTTTCTTCCAGCTGGACAGAAAATCACATTTGAAGAAGTTTCCAAAGAAAAACAAAACTATTTGATAAACTTGAAGATGTGGATTGGTCAAGTACTAGTTTAAAGAGACATGCAACTAAAAATGGTTGGGCTCTAAGAGAAAAAAAAGTTAAAAAATGAAAGAAAAGTAATATATCATTTATTTAACTAACTTGGTGGTTCCTTATTATTAATCTTAAACTGGATCCTTGTAGTCAAAACATAAGGTAAATGTTTATTTTTTATTTCTTGTTTTGACAATACACTAATAGTTTATATGTTTATTATTTAAGTAAAATATGTATATATACTTTTTATTACATAGGAATATGTTTACAGAGCCATATGTAAAAGACATTCCCAGGATTTAATAAAATCTGTGTAGGCACTGTGTATAGCCTGCACAGAATGTATCCATGTACACAACCATTGTACCCCCTTTGCAGTGCTTCATGCATATTAATGATAGTGCACTGCTGAGGGGGAGCCAAGGAACATGGATACTGAATCAGTGTAAGGAGAAGTGTAGTGGCTAACCATGGCTGCAGGTGAGTTTAAGGCTCCCTGCAATGGTCCCCACTACTGCAGCAATGTTGTGAAGTGTGTCAAATGTTTAAGGTGTAATTTTTAGGATGTGTTATGTTTTCTTGTGTTTTTTCTGTTTTATTTATTTATTTTAACTGCATGTTTGGGTGGCACGGTGGGAAGTGCAGCAATTCCAAGCTGTGCTCACGTATAGACAGCTAATAAAATCCTCTAGAACCACCTCAGCACCAACTATACTAAGACACGGTAGTGTAAAGAACAAGTAATTTGCAAGCTTGTACAATTTCACAGAAATCTTATCAGGCATATAAAACAAGCAAGTTTAAGATCAGTAAAAATAATTAATTAAATCAAGTCACATGACCATCAGATCCTCTGATGTAACTGCTGTAACAAACGTTTTAAAGAAATAGATCTGTTAAAACCCGGTGAAACATGTGCTTTCAGTCTCAGTATCCACTTATATTCCTCTAGTTCAGTTTTTAATATTAATTCACCCCCCCTTGTAAAGAGTCATCCAATACAAATAAAATCATAAATTTAAAATAGTGTGTATCACCAAATAGTTCATCATGTTTATATTGTGCATTAGAATTTGTTTTCCTATGTATTTCTGATAATGCAGTCCTTTAATCTTCTGTTGGTTTTACCAAATTAATATGCTGTACAGATCTGGCACTTTGCCAAATAAACAATATTTCTTGTATTACAATTCCCATAGACATGTACCTTAAATATTTCATTTGTAATAGGATGTTTAAAAGTATTTCCAATGTTAACCTTCACACACTGGACACACTTACTACAAGTATAAATGCATATTTTCTTCATCCTGGGGTACATATTACTTTTAGGCTGTTCTTTATAACTTAACTTCTGTTTCAGATTATTACAATTTTTTATAACCAAAACAGGTTTAGCACCTATTTTCTGTTTAATTTCAGATATCAATGTTAAAATGGGCCAATATTTTTAATAATATGTTGAACAGCAGTAGTATTCTGATTACAGGTAAGTATACATCTCTTGGCATTATTAGACACAGACTGTTTAGTAGCCATATTAGTAGTGTAATTTGAAGAATAGATAGGTTTTGTGTAGCTCTGTTGGCCCTGAAGAACATATTCCTTAGACCAATGAGTACTACATTTATTATAACCCCTATTCAAAAAATTTGTCATTGTACTTTCAGTTATCACATCACTCTGTATCTTCAGTAAACAATCTGGCTATACGTTTCATTTGGCTTTCCATTATGTTATTAAACACAAATGGAGGGTGCATACCCGTATGGTGTAAATAGGTATTTCTCTTTACAGCCTTTTCATACATTCTAGTATTTAGTAAACCTCCTTCTGACTTAACCAAAGAATCATCAAGAAAATCTATTTTATGGAACAAGGTGTCCCTTTTAAAATGTAAAAACTCAGTACATGCATTTAGAAATGCCAAAAAAAAGATCAAACAGCTGTATTGCTCCTGTCCAAATAAGAAACAAATTGTCAACAAATCTATGATAGATACCTCTGTATGTTAAAAACAAATTATTATTAGCCGATAAAATATGTTCAGATTCTCACATAAACATGACAATATTAGCATATGTATTTGGCTACAGGTGTGCCCATGGCTACACCTGAAACCTGCTATCAATTAGTTTGAAACTAAAAAAATATTATTCTTTAATACCATGTGTAACAGTTCACATAAATTATTAATCTTGCCAATATCAAAATTAGAAAAACAAATTAAAAAGGATCTAACGTAGTCAATACCAGCAGCATTAGGTATACAAGTAAAAAGTGAGTTGACATCCATGGTGACAAAATAATATGAGGTTATATCTATATCTTTAGTCAAGTCATATAGATCTTTAAGAAATGATGAAGAATCTTTAATTATAGTATGAGCATGTTGTAAATACTTCTTAAGGCTCCAAATCTATATATTTAGAAATGGGTTCCATTAACTAGCCCCTTGCAGAGACAATAGGTCTCAATGGTGGTTTGATCTTACATTTGTGTAATTTTGGAATCCCATAAATTATGGGCATTATCAGGGTACTAGTCGTAAAATAATTGAATAAATTAAAGCTTATATCACCTGACATATACATCATATGCAGAGCTTCATTTACTTGTTTTATGATGTTATCTCTGTATAGTTTTGTGATCTTTTTATAGTCAGGAGAACAAAGCATCTCATACATTGTTAACATATAATTTGTTATATTTATTTATTGCAGTTTGTTAACTGGGAAAGTCCACTGGGCCAAGGTAGCATGTTTTCAATGAAGGCCAGAAGAGAAAAGCTCCAGACAGAAAGACAATATTATAAAAACATTCAAATATAACAACTAAGTCCACCACTTGTAAGATATTTACAAGAACAACAAATTAATGCTCAATTAGTACATCATAACTGTAGACAAAAGAATTATTTATGCAATGGCATAGTTTTGAGTATGACAGGATAGAGATAGGTGTCAGGATTCAGGTAGGATGAGTACAGGAGCATTCCCAGAGAGAGGAGAGATAAGAGTGGAGTAAGGTTTTAAAGGAAGGGAGATTCTGGGCAGTTCTAATGTGAGGGGGAAGACAGTTCCATAATCTAGCAAGGGAAAAGGATAGTAAGAGTTGTCCTGGTGAATGCAAAGGCTTGTAGAGTTCCAAGAGGTTTTGATTTGTGGCCCTTAGTGTTCTGTGTGGCTGGTGATTTTTTAAGGAAGAGGAGATTTGAGGGCAGCTAGAGGGTTTAAAAATGAGCTTGTGTGCTGTTGTTAGTTGAATGAAAGGTAGTTTGGGAGTTCCAACTAGTTTAGTGCATGGAGGGAGTTGCAATGATGAATGGAGGATTTGGATCCTGTGGCAATCTTAGAAATGTTATTATAGCATGAGGATAGTTTAGATTTCAGGGTTGATTGGAGATCACTGAGTAGTCGGGCTCCATACAGATGGGAGAGGATGAGGTAGGTGGTAGATAGGAGTTGTCTAGATGAAAGAGAAAGGTAGTGTCTGTGATGATAAAGCATGAGTTTTTTATGTTTTTTTATATTGGTTTGTAGGTGGATATCAGACTTTAGCTGGTCATCAATAAGGACACCCCGAAGTTTTGCACAGGGAACTATTTCAATAGATGTCTTGTTTAGACTGAATATCGAGAAGGATGCTTTGTCAACAGCAGTGTGCCTAGAAGGGGAAAAAATCATTATTTTGGATTTGGAGGCATTAAGGGCTAGATGGTTGTCAAGCATCCAGGACTCAGTACAGGAGAAGGCCTCTTGAGTAATTAATTTGGGTAGAGTTTTGGCAGAGCAGATGATAGTAGAGTCGCCTGCGTATTGTACAAGTTTAGCATTGGGGATCTTTTGGTGGAAATCATTGATACAAATATTAAATAGTAAGGGGACCCAATATAGAGCCTTGAGGAACACCTGTTGGAGTGTGAGGGAAAGAAGTACAGTAGTTTCATTTACAGCTTGATCCCTGGCTGAAATATAGCTGGTGAACCATTTGATAGAAGAGGAGCGGTTAAGATGAGCAAGTTTAGAAAGGAGGAACTTATGGGAGGCAGTATCAAAGGCCTTGGATAAATCGAGGGAAGGGTAGAAACTATGTTACCAGAGTCACGAGCAGAGTTGATGATTTCGATGAAGGAAAGGAGGGCAGTGGTGGTGTTATGTCCTGGCCTAAACCCATGTTGTGTAGGAGTCAATAGTTGGTTGTCAAGTAGGTAGGGTAAAAGTTGCAGGTGGATATATTTTTCGAGTATCTTGGAGATAGGGGACAGGTTAGCTATTGGGCAAAAGTTGGAGATAGGAAAATTGTTACTTCCTTTGTGGAGGGGGATGATGAAGGCTTTTTTTTCCAGGGGAGTGGTACGTAGGACTCCTGGTTGGAGCAATTTATTAGAATGCTGATGGGAAGGGCTATGCCATCAACGGCTAGTTTGAGAAAGTTGGATGGAATGTCATCTGGGGCATTAGAACAAGGTTTTAACTTTAGAAGGTGTTTTTTATAGTGTGGGTAGGAATAGATTTGAGAATGAAAGGGGAGGACTCAGAGTTATTGGAGGTTGAAGACTTGGTTTCAGGTATGTTGAAGGGGATATTATTAGGGAAATATAAGGTGAGTTTGCCTATGGAATCAATGAAAAAGGAGTTGAATTGGGTAACTAGGAGAATGTCAGATGAGTCTGGGGTCAGGTCAGGGGTTCTCTTTTTTGTCTGGAGACAGTATTGATGTGATGCTACTCCAACATTTTTTGGGGTTAGTTTTATGGCTATTTTGAAGTTTAAGATAGTAGAATTTATGGTCGATGGGTATTTGTCTTTTTTTTACTTGATTTTACAGTTGCTTGTATTCAGCAAGAGAGTTGGGAGTTTTGAATTTTTGATAGTATTTACAGGTTTTGTCTCAGAGATGCATAAGGATTTTTGTGTCTTTGGTTAGCCAGGGGGCTGTTTTGGATTTGAGTCTTCTGGTTCTGCAGGGGGCAAAGCAGTTAAGTATCTCCTCTGCTTCACAGACACAGTAAACTGTCTCAAAAATGAAGGCCTGCAGGTGTCTACTCTTTTTTTGGATATGTCCAAAGCATCTGACACAGTCTCGCACCAAATCCTGCTAAACAAACTAAACCAATAACACCTATCAAATTCTGCTCTTACCTGGTTCCAAAGCTACTTAACTGGCAGGTACCAAGCTGTGAAATGGGAAAATTATCTCTCTCTTCAGCTGCCCATAACTATAGGAGTCCCACAGGGTTCTATCTTAGGACCACTACTATTCACAATCTTCACAAATGACCTCCCTACCTCCACACAGCATGCATCTATCATTCAGTATGCAGATGATACTACCTTAATCTGTGCTGCACAAAACATTCCCACCCTTCTGCAAACAACTCAACTAGCATTCTCAGACGTTGAGAACTACCTTACCAAAGCCCAACTTATCCTTAATCCAAAGAAAACTCAGCTTATGATTATAACTAGTTCTAACAAAAACACTGATAACAGTCAATTCACTATCTACTCCATAAATGCAACTCCAATCATTCCAGTTGCACAGGCTAAGCTATTGGGAATATCCATAGACTCCCACCTAAAATTTGATAGTCATCTCAACTTAACTATTAAAAAAGTACATGCCAAACTGGGATCACTCTACCGTATCAAACCATTTCTTACCAACAACACAAGATCAGCCATTGCTCGCTCCCAACTTCTATCCACCCTACTCTATGCATCTTCTATTCTGACTAATCTCAACAAACCTGAACTAAGCGAAATGGAAGCCTACTATAACAGAATTGCCTGCTTTGCTGCAAATTGCTCATACAGAACTCATCACTGTACTGCTTTGAGACAGCTCCACTGGCTTGAACTGCCCAACTGCCTAACCTACAATCAGCTCTGCCTCTGTCATTTGATCTATTACCTCCCCAATAAGTGTCCTGCTCTCAAAAACCTAGTACATCACTCAGCCAAAAGGCCTCTTAGATCATTAAGTAAACTACTGCTAGAAGTCACCAACTGCTACAATAGCTTTGGAGATGCACTATATAGTAGTTCAGTGGCTAAAAAATGGAACTCTGTCCCCACTAGCATTCAAAACACACCGTCCAAAGCCTCCTTTAAAGACCTCATCAGGCAACATCTCAAGCAAAGTTGGTAGTGCAATGATTGCTCCCCAGGCTAGTGAAAGCAGATAAGGTACACATACTAAACCTAGAGTACTTGATAATAGTTTTCAGTCTTACTCACAAACACTGGCTAATCTACAACGTATGTACTGTACCTGTGTACTATGTATGTATTCTACCTATGTTTCAAATTTCAGCTGTACACCACAAATCTATTAATTACCTTTATTTTTAAATTAATATTTTTTTGTTTGTTCTCTCCACTGTAACTGTTGATGTGCTGCATACCACTGTAAAAATGTGTCTATTGTAATTTGTGTGTATACTGATCATATCTAAATATCTAAATGTATCTGTAATTTTTCTATGTGGAGCTTTTCTCCCCGGGTCTCTGCTGAAAAAGGGCCTTTTCAGCTCAGACACCCCTGTTTAACAAATGTAAAATAAATAAAGTAGATCAGAGAAAACCGTATTGAAGTGTGAGACAGCGGCATCTAAAGGAAGGGACCTTAGAGGGTTCCAGTTTATCTATTTTAAGGCATTGGAGAAGATTTGGGGATTGAAGTTTTGTATGTTTTGGGTTGTAGTGTGTTTGTGCTGAAGGAGGAGGGGGAAGGGGAATGGTGTATGAAGGCAGGGAGATGCTCACTAAGGGAGTCAGGGAGAGTGCCACTATCAGAAATTCAGTTTGGGTGGGAGACTAGTATCCAGTCAAGGATGCTACCTGTGGTGTTATCTTTATTTGGTCAAGTAGGAGTTTTGATTAGCTGTGTGAATTGATATAGGTTAATTCTTTGAGAAGGGGTTGATGAATCGATGGAAGACCAGTTAATATTGACATCGCCTAAGATTATTGTCTCATTATTTATGTTGGTAGTAAACCAGGCGAGAATATCTTTCAGAATAGGGATATTGTTACCAGGTGGTATGTACAGGGTGGCAATGCATAAAGTTTTATTGTTTTTAACTTTGAGAAGGGCAAGGGTTAGCTCAGCAGTGTCGAATGGGGGTATGGGCTTAGTATAGGGTGTCACTGTTAAGGATGCAGAGAAGAGTAAGGCTACTCCTCCACCTTTTTTTTGGGAGCCAAGGAAGAGAGAAGCCACCCAAAGAAAAGTAATCAGTAATGCAGACCCATTCAGAACCAAGGGGGGTTTGGTAATAGTCAAGAGGAAGTACAAAAAACAGAATTGCACAAAAGTATATAATGTGTAGCTAATTACTGTTAAAGCTATGGGAGTAGAGAAGTATGTGCGACTAAGTGTGGGTAAATGGTCAAGTCAGAGGAAGGCTGGTTTTGAATTACAGTGGATTGTGTGGGGTATATGTATGGGAGTATACTGCCACCTGGTGGTGAAACTACTATAGAAGGTACGAGTTTAACAGGTAAAAAGGTTAGAGAGGGAAAGAAAGATGAGGGGAGATATGGACTACAGTAGGCTGCTAGCGTTGCGCTGCGGGAACACTGGAAGAACTAAATCATACCATTTCACATGAGTTAAAAACAGTACATGGTAAAACACACACACTGTTGGATTTATAGGGGTAGGTTGGCTGTAACGACTACGTTGCAGATGCGCAGTAATTTGGCTAGTCCCAGCAGGTCTTCCAGTTCAGATGCTGTTAAGAAAGGCAGGAAATGCCCGAGGGAGATGAGCAGGGGTAAGCTGTAAGGAGAGAGAGAGAAAGAGATAGTTTATTGTAGTTATTCAAGAGATAAATAAGAGGAACAGCTAGAAGAACAGATGGAAGGAAGAGTGTTGTATAGATTTAAGAAAGGAAGCAGGGAGAGAAGGCTATGTAGAAGGAAGGGAAGGAGCTAGGTTGTAGAAAATAGGATGTGATAGAAGGAAGGAGAGCAGTTCAAAACTAGGAAAAACAGCAGATTAAAGGTATGCAGTAAGTTAAAAAGTACAATATGCAGTTGTAATTAGGAGAAAAAAAAACTTAAAACATACAATATGTAGTGGAACAATAACAATGCTTAAGTCACACAATCTGCAGTTGATAAGAGGACAACAATGCTAAATACTTTAACATTTGGTGTGGTCAGGCATAAAAATACATCTTTTATAGCCTATAAGGTATTTAGAGTCAAGCATTTAGCAATAGCAACAAGTTCCTAGACACTACAGTACACAGCCGCTCTATTCAAGGCACTTTACAAAGCCAGACGCTTTACAGTTTCAACAGTGCGCTACCTAGGTCCTTGAACATTTCACAGTTTAAATTAAATCCGACATTTAACAGTTTAATTTAAGTCCGACAAAGCCGATCTATTTCAGGCACTTTACCATGCCAGATGCTTTACAGCTTCAAAGTGCACTACCTAGGTCCTTGAACATTTAACAGTGTAATTTAAATCCGACAAAGTTATCTAGGAGGAATTAAACCTTACATGTAGTGTTTAAAAGGAATTAGACAAGCTAACTACTGAGCTACTATATGTTATGCTCACATTTTAGAGCAGCACATTGAAAGCTGTGGCCGTTTATAGAGTTAACATAAATGGCGGTAAACAGGACTGAGTTCAGAACAAGCAGTAGTGAGTAAGCTGAATTAGTGTGGGCAGTTGTGGAAATGGAGTCTAAGAATGCATGAACTCAGCGGGAAATGTGTGTATGGGTTGGCAGTGTGAATTATAGGGGATTATGAGGTCTATAAGTGTGTAGGCAGGCTGTTGGTAGGCTCATGTGGCTACAAGCTAGTGTAGGAGGTTGAAGCTGCAGGAAAAAGCTCACCGGTAGATGCCTGTGAGAGCACGTGGCAAATTGCATTTCATAGAATATATGTGCTGTAGGCATGTCTAATTATTGGAGTGAACAGTTTCCCTTCCGAACCCTAAACTGCCAAAATGGCAAAGTGAATCACTGACTTGAGTACAAGAAAAATAAAGATTACTACAGCACGTTTATCGCTGACCACCAATGGCAGGGAAAGCAACTACATGAGATCCAAAAACACGGACTGAGACAATCAGCATGATGTAGATTATAATAAAAAAACCCTATGACAGTAGCAAAGCACTTAGGCACTCCAAGTGAGCAGTTAGCTATCCAACATTAATACAACATACTGACAGTAGTATCTAATATCATGACACAATGCCCCTTATCTGCTGGCTTAATCACAATCTTTCAGAGATTTAATCGCACAATATTCATGCACATTTAAATTATAGAAAGAATTTGTATGATTTGAAGAATAGTATAACTGATAGAGAATGGGTCTACATTAGATCACCGAGCACTTAAAAAAGCGAACGGTGATTAATCGACCCTATGTAAACAAAAGCTTACAATTTCAACCTATCAGAACAGCAATTTTTTAACTAGGGAAAAAAATCGCTGTTCCAACAACAACAAAAAAAAACATACTTTAAACATTACATTAAGTGGGGGGCTTTGCCCCACACACCCCCCTACTTAAATATACCAACTCTGAGACCGCACTACAGTGCCGAAAATGGCAAAGTAACGAAGCGGCGGCCAAGCAAATTCTTTCCCAGGGTAAGAATTCACTTAAAAACCGCTTTGATATTTTGCCGTTTCAGGCTTTTGAGTTTGACCAAGACGCATTTGAAAGAATCTGTCTTCGGTCTTCTAATAGGGAACCTACAGTTCATGTTCAACAGGTTATTCAAAAGCTTGAATTAAAGAATCAGATTGCAGAACTAAAGTACTTGTTCTTTTTAAAACTTTATCATCCTGTACAGAATCAGTATTAAACATAATAGACAAATTCAATGATCTAACAAAATATTTAAACTCTGATAATACCTATGCTATATCTATAGTACAGGCTGGAATAAAAGTCAACTCCTTATTTAATAAGATAACTGATGTTCATTTAAGTCATACCTGGATAAATTAAAAAACAAATCCTGCTCGTTCTTGTTTACCAGTGATTGTTTTTTCAGTAGACGCTGGAACAGTCTCTTTCCCCATTGCTTGGTGTTCAAAAACTTCTTCCTTTTCTTTTGTTGAGCAATCAGGAGGGGTGAGTTCTGTAGATTGGAAAAATATAAAAGGCCCAGAGCAGAAATGATATGGGCATCAACAATAACAGGAGGTTGTTGTGTTTCTGTCGATTTAGATGGACCCGATGTTTCACCTTGCTGGATTTCATCCTGCAGTATCAGAGGCACGTGATGTAATGTTGAGTCTCACTTCTGATTGGTCCATACAAACATGCAACCACTTTTAGAATCATTGTAATCCCTTTTCATTTTTCTTTTTTCAGTATAAATAAGTTTGCATTCAAAGGCTTTAATTCTTTCTATGGAGTCTTGCAGCAAATGTGAATGTTGATTCGACTCTATTTGTTCAATTAGTTCAGAATATAATACTTCAATCTCATTGCGAAATGTGACTTCCATATGTTGGAAAAAAGTGTTCATAAGTTGCATATATTGCAGGGAGCAGGTCAGATTTAAAGCTTGCCAGTGTTTAGTAACTCAGGATATTTCAACCCATAAGTCATCATTTTTAATAGCCGTAAGCCCCTAGGTACAAGCTTGTATTTCAAGTAAGAAACTCAAATGCTGCCATTGCAGCTTTTTTAACATTTGTATTTTCCATTCAAATATTTCAACCTTAGTTTTATAAGTTTGAGCAACATCATCACTCACGTCTGTATCACAAGATATTCCAATATGTCTAGATAATGGATATTCTGTAATGTAAATCAGATCCGAGACTTTAATTAATTCTTTTGTAGCTGCTCCACTGGTGGAGGGAAGTGGAATGGTGCTAGTTATGCCCATTGGTAAAATCAAATACAAAAAAGTCAGCAGCTATTTATCAGAGAGGCATAGGAAGATAAATTCTAATGCACTATACAAGCACATTGAAAAATTTGGTGATACACATTATTTTAAGTTTATGATTTTATCTGTATTGGATAACTATGGGGGGATGATTTAATATTAAAAACTGAACTAAAGGAATATAAGTGGATACTGAGATTGAAAGCACAAGTTTCACCTGGTTTGAACGGATCTATTTCTTTAAACCCTTTGTTACAGCAGTTACATCAGATGGTTTGATGGACATGTGGCTTTATTTATTTATTTATAATGATCTTAAACTTGCTTGTTTTATATACCTGATGAAGCTTTTTGTGAAACTGTAAGAGGCTGCAAATAAATTGTTCTTTACACTACCATGTCTTAGTATATTTGTTGCTGAAGTGATTCCAGAGGATTTTATTAGTTTTTATTTCTGTTTTTATTTCCACTGGATTTATCATCTGCTTTTATCTAATTTTTGTATCTTTTATTATTTGATTTTACAGCTGGACATAATTAGCACCATCCCACTACCTTCCACCAGTGAAGCATCTGTGAGAGGATTAATTAAACTCTCGGATCTGATTAACATTATAGAAAATCCGTTATCTGGACTTACTGGAACATCTTGTGATACATACATCAGTGATGATGGATGATGTTGTTCATATTTAAAGGAACAATCCCAGCATTAGAAATTTGGGTCCAAATTCAGTTTGACCACTGGAACACCCACTTTGATGACATCAAGTAAATTACTGCCCAGAGTGTCGTTTTACTTAAAATACTTTCAAGATCTGCTTTTCCAGTGTTGCTTTTATTCCCAATTTCAACTAATCCTGCATTTGTGTTCCTTTCAGCTTTCTGGCAGAGTAAAACTCTGGACATTAAAAATTTTGGTCTGCCAGGTTTTGCATCTTTCATTTGCTGCAGATAATGCCCCCCCCCCCCCACACACACACATTTAACGGTCCTACTGTAATCCTAGAGCAAGAAAAGAAAAAAAGTGGGTTGTAGCATTTTGGAGAACAGCTGGAAACATAACACTAACCATTCTATCCCCACAACAGTGGTAGCTCTATTCTTATTTTCTGTTGTGATCGTTCATGTATTCAGAGCTGCTGGGAGATGGCAGTACAGTCATTTTGGGATCATTATTATCATATAACTTAAATAATTTTGTTTCTACTACACATACTAGAGCTTTTCTCCCCTGTCTTCCACTGTATAGGGGCCTTTGTACCCAGCTGGACTTCCATCATCAAAAAATGCGAAATAGATAAATAATAACAAATAAAGACAAAGTATGATGGTGTGTATCACTGAAAGCAGAACACGGAAAAAGGTTTTATGTGTAAGTAGTGTAGCTGATGAAGAATTTACTGGTCCTAGGGGAGATAACTTTAAAAAAGAATCAGGACCTGTTGATAATACTATGCATATGGATACGGGTGTTCAGGAACGATGGTTTGTGAAAGACTGAGATGTCGGAAGAGGGACAGAAATTAAGCTATTCTCCATTTGATTAAGGAGGTTAAGGCTTCTTAGAGAGTTTTAGCTTTTGAAATGTTTTGAGAAATCTAACGTTTATTATGGCTATAAATCGTACAGTCCTCATGATTACTCGCCTAATAATTATTCTATGTTCCCATGCTATTAGATCTCCAAAATAAGCTGATGGAAATGATTATGTTGAAGGGACTTAATGCAGGACACTTCTGCTTCATTTGTGTTCATTACGGTATTTCTTTTTATTCATATTAGTTGTCATAAGCAGATGCATCACTGCATTTTTAAAGTTTTCAGGATTTTTATCTTTGTCTATTTGTTTGTAAGTCTTGGACAGGACAGGTCAAAGTATAGAATGCAAAATAAAAACCACACTGAGGAATGATCGATACAGGCAGAGAATGCAGTCCAATAATCAGTTGTAATTTTTTTCAGGAAATTTTGCAGAACTGGTTCTGGTTTAAATTATTGAAGCTGGAAGCATAATAGTCTTGAAAGTAATGGGAGAGATAGGGAGTGTGATCACTAAAGAAGTGGGGATGTGTCTAGATTATTTAGTTTATTGGGGATTATTGTTATGATAAGATTAATAAGGGATTTATTTGGGGAGTTTTGTTTTGGTCATGCATCAGAATTTACTATTTGGTAAAAAGTGTGGACTGAGAAAAAGTTAACGAGCGATGCTTTATTGTTATCTTCATAATTAAAATTGAAATCATTAATGAATTGTGGTGTGTAGAACTATTAAATACTTTCAACAGTGTATTCTGTACTGTAGTCAGATTAGAAGACTGAGGATATAGACAGTGATAAAACAGATCTCGGTTTTGCCATTGAGATTAAGTTGAATAAGAACCTAGTCTGGACTTCTGCTTTTTTAAGTTACTAGCAGTAGGAATGGATGGAGACATGTTGGGTTCTGATTTGGATTAGAGTAAAATTGTCACCACCCTTGCATTTATCCTGCCAGACTGGATGTATATTTCATACCTGTATGCCTGCAAAAACAAGTCAAATTAAAAATGCATTCATAGATAATATTTTACCATTAGAATCTTAGACTTCATGCTGCCCAGTTCGTTCAAAGCTAAATAACAAACACACTATCAACAGTAGCTAAAACAAGGAAACCAAGGATACCAAAAGAACATGACTCGTATGATGAAGCTCCTTTTTACTACATTTGATTCCTTACTTCACAACATAACTACTCTGTAATGCAGGAAACACCCCCTCCTCACACACATATCCACTTACATGACTGCTTGCATTCAGAAGTTTGTGATAAAATAAATGAATAAATACATAAATAATATCTGAAAATTTTATTTCACCTTATTTCTGTGAGAACAATTCCACTGCACCTCATACCCTCCCAACCACTTAGCTGAAGAATCAGAAACAAAGACCGAAAAATCAGGAACAAATTTTAATTATTTCTGTTATGCACTCAGAAAGTTGCATTCACAAACACTTTCTGAAGCACACAAAATCTGAAATTCACATGCTTGTGATTATTTAATGACTGCATTCCCTAACAGTTTTCCAGAAATCTACACATTTGACAACAGTCTTTACATAGATTTAAACATGGGTGGGTTTTAAATAATCCAGTGTGTGTTACGGGGAAATGTTGGCCAAGTAGTTAATTTCTCCATGTAACATGTTCGCTGAACTGAACGTTCGATATAGTGGACATTCGCTGGGTTGTGTTCGGTGAATTGAGCATTTGATCAGTAAACATAGACCCTTCTCTGTGAGATAAACATGTCCCGCCATACCACACGATTGATGTTTCAGAAGAGGGTTAGATCCCTATACTGAATATTTCTGATGCCATCTGACTTACTGATATGCAGCAAGTCCAACAGTTTTTCTGCTTATCTGCCATTTGTGTGTGTATGTTATATTTAGTGTGCATGAACGTGTGTATGCGTGTGTATGTATATATATACACACACACACACACACACACACACACACACACACACACACACACATATATGTGTGTGTGTGTGTGTGTATGTTTGTATATATGTATATATATATATATATATATATATATATATATGTATATATATATATATATATATATATATATATATATATATATGTATATAGTTATAGAGATGGATATATATTTGTCCATAGGTGATTTCTAGGCTAGCTGCCCTTGGTTGCTTATCCCATTTGGTGTTAGATAAATTTTACATACCCTATGGTCAATAATTATATAATAGCCCTTGTGATAACTGGGATTGTACAACAGATAATTTCAATGGACCCATGCATGGGATTAAACTTATGAGCTACCTATATCTATTATTAGTACAGGTGTCAGTCCTGGAATAAATCACTAGATCCAAGTTGTGCTTGAATTTGGATAGGCATGAGCTTTGTTTTATGAGGCTGGGGCATAATCTGTTTTCTTTGACCTTCATTGTAATTGGAGCTGTTTTGGTTTCTGCTCTCATATTCTCATTTCTTCGCCTTCTGTTCCACAGTGTGCACCCTACCACTTGTCTCAGGCACTTCATTTATCACTTCTAGCTTTCTTAATTTTTGTGCCTTCACAGTCACGGTTTCTGTACTGACAGCACTACTAGTCTCTTCCACTGTTTGTACAATTTAGTTTTCAGCTTTTTTGTCTCTCTTCTGTAACACAGTAACCCAACTTTTTGCCAGTTGGTTGCAGCCTCTCGGATACTAGTACTGACCTCCTCACTCAGACTTCCTTCTCCTGAACCACTCCTCCCAGATACCTGTAGCTGTTAACCTCTTCCATTATTTCCCTTCTGTCTTAGTTTTCAACTTCTGATTTCCCCTACTTGCAGCCCTGACAACTGTTCTATCTGTACTCAGTTTTATTGCATGTGCCTTCATTTTTGCTTTCCATTTTCCTGTCATCTGTTGAAGCTGTTTTTCAGATTCTGATTGTAATGCCACATCATCTGCATATAGCAACTTTGCCGATCACCCACCCCAACTTCTTTGCTGATGTAGTCTGTCACCAGTATGAACAGCAGAGGGCTCAGAGGTAAACTATTTTGCACAGCCACTCCAACTGGTAACCCCACTATGAGTCTAAACACTGTTTCTACTTGTGTCAGTGGGTCCATGCATATAACATGCACTAATTCTACTAATGTTTCTGAGACTTTAATTTATTGCAGGACTGCCAACACCAGTTTTGTTTGGACCTTGTCATCTGCTTTCCCCAAGTCTAGGAATGTCCAGTTGGACTACTAGCTCATCTCTAACTTATTCTCAACTGTCATCAGTTATGCTGCATCCTGAGCTGAATCCTAACTGCTCATCTCCCATCTATAATTTGTACTACTGTGCATATTTATCAGTCACCCTCTCCTGCACTTTCATGGAGTGCGACAGGAGACTGGCACTTCTGTTCTGCTCACACTTGTGAATGCTGCCTTTGTTCTTGTACACTGGCAGAGAATGTACATATATTTTCACTGTCGGGCTGTTCACCTGTGTCTGTTTTCTGCCAGTTGAATTAATTTTTTTCTCCAGTGACTACCTATGCCTGTTTGCTGTCTTCTAGCAGTTAGAGATAAGTGCCCTGTTATGGGTTTTGTTTATTTTTCTTTTTTTTTTATTTTATTTTTTTTGTGTTTCTTGGGTTATTGTCATCCAGGAAGGGTACATGTCAGTGTGGGAGACTGATTCCCCATAACAGCCACCCCAATAAGTGTTTTTTTTTTTTTTTGCCTAGGAGCTTCTCATGATAATATGCCTTGCTCAATGTCAGTCATTTGTCCCAAAACCCCTTCACAGTAGACTTTCTTCACTTTCCTTGTATCTTGAGAACCAGCATCTTAAGCTTCTTGTTAAAGATACAATGCACTGAATCTCCTGTCCTGAGGGTCAGCCATTAGGGAAGAAGAAGGTGAAAAAGGTACAATCAGAATCTTCTGCTGTTCAGCCTCTGCCAGGTCATTACAAACACAGAGGCTCACCCGGCTGTGTTGTCGGATTTCTCTGCAATGACCATGTTGGAAGCTGGTAAGGATCCAATTGGCAGCACGTCCAAAGAGGGTTTGCAGGTGTCCATCTTGAATGTTCAGGGGAACCACAATTGAGTATTTCCGAGGGGCCTAGGGGAGATACTCAGAGTTTAGTTAGGGAAAAAGTTCCTACTATGGTTTTTGACTACAATTCGGGGTCTTCTCAGTTTTTTTGAGTGGGGTGTCCCCCTAAAAAAGAAACAAAATCTTAAACATGTTTTTGCTCCTAGGGCTCCACAAAGTGATTGGTAGGCCCTCACTCAGGGGCTACTTACTACTTTAATGTCCTTAAAGCCTCCTCGGGAGGTTTTGGTACCTGCTCCTCCTTGGTCCTCTACTCCCCTTAAAAGGCCTAGAGAACAGGGTTCTTCTGAGGATAAACTGTATTCTGATAAAGAATTCCTGACTTATTCTAATCAAATTCCTTCGGACTATGGGTCAGAGGAGGAGGAATCTATTAGTCATGATATTCCCTTTGAGGAAATTTCTTCTGGGGGGACATTCTCTAGGATGACGGATGTTTTTAAGCAGGATTGTGCTCAGGTCTGTAATAAGACGTACTATGAGTTGCTGCAGTTGGAATCTCCTTAACCTGTGGCTATTCCTCCTGTTTTGGCTGCTTTGCTGGATGCTTTTTCCAATGCACCTGATTATCTGCCCCTGCTCCCAAGAAGCCTGATAGGCTTTATAGGGTACCTGAAGATTGTTGTTTTTTTATATAAATGTTCTGCTGCTAACCTCTCTGTAGGGTCTATAGTCTCTGATAAACCATCTTAATTGCTTCCTTCACACAGGTTATTGCCTTCTGACAAAGACAGCTGAACCATGGAAAGGCTGTTTAAGAAGGTTTCGACTCCTGCTACCCTATATTTTAGGGCTATTAATTATCAGACCAATATGTCTGGGTATGTGCTGACTCTTCTTTCTCAGGCCTGTCAACCTATTTCTGATTTTCTAGACTCGGAGGATAAAACTTCTGGTCTTCCCTTACAAGGGACTTCTTCTCAAGTTGTTTATCATTCTTTTAAATGTAGTTATGATGCAGCAAATGCCTCTTCTAGGGCTATTGCTTTTGGCTCAGTGTTGATGAAGTCTTCTTGGCTTAGGCGTCAACCATTACCTGATGACATTAAAGCTAAATTGATGGATGCTCCTCTGGATTCCAAACCTTTTGTTTGGGGAAGCAGCTGCTGATCTGTTTAAGTCACTTCAGGATATGGGTAAGGCTTTATAGGAACTTAAATGTGTATTTGTTTCTCCTGTGTCTAAATTTCAGATAAACTACCCTGTTAAGTCTGTCTTTCTTCATAGGCAATCCAGCCCTTCTTCTAAAAGCAAGAAAAGTGGCAAATGGGCTCCTCCTGCTAAAACTACTAAGTTTTCAGGGATTCTGAAGCCTTCCTTTCTGGACAAACTAGGTGCTATATGACTGTCTCTTACCAACTCTATTTCTCTTTCTCTTCATCTTTCTCTTTCTCTTACTGTTATGGCTTCAGATCACTCAGGATTCCTGGGTTCTGTTGGTTATTCATCAGGGTTACTTCATGGTGTGGAAATCTCACCCTCCTTTTATGGCCATTCCTTAGCTTCCTCAGGAACAGCTTCCCTTTTTCACAGAGGTTCTTCAAAATCTCTTCACTCTGGGTACTATTCAAGAGGTGTCAGTGTCCCAAATGGTGAAAGTGTTCTACTCCAGACTGTTTCTAGTGTCCAGAAAAGAGGGCACTTGGAGACCTATTCTAGACCTCTCTCAACTAAACACTTTTCGAAACGTGCCTTCCTTTCAGATGTTGTCCCTTCAGATTCTGTTTCTTCTTTTGCTTCCTCAGACCTTTATGGTGTCTCTGGAGCTCAAGGATTTTTATCTCCATATTCTGATCCATCCTCTTTTCAGGAAGATTTTGCATTTCTCTGTTGCTTTCTGGCATTTACAGTTCTCTGTTTTGATCTTTGGCCTTTCTACTGCCCTAAGGCTGTTTACCAAATGCTTTGCTCCTGTGATCAGTTTTTGCAGGCTTCAAAGGATCCAAATATTTCCTTAATTAGATGACCTGTTGATTCAGGTTTCCTCTCCTGTCTGAGACTCTTTTGAAAAATCTTTAGTTTGTCATTTCCCTGCTTCAGGGCCTATATATTCACTATATATTTCAAAAAGTCTTCTCTGACTTTTTCTCAGCATCATGTTTTTTTTGTGTTGCAAAATTCAGATGGTGCCAGTATTTGCATCCCTGCCTCCTCTAAATACCTTAGCTCTCATTGTTTTCTTTCACCATTGTCTTTCTTTGGCTTCCATTACCATCAGGGAGTTTCTGAGAGTTCTGGGTTTCATGGCATCCACCATTCCAATGCTCTCTCTGGCCAAACTTCCCATGAGAAAGTTTCAGTGGTTTCTGAAGTCAGTGTGACTTCAACATGCACATCCTTTAGACTTTGTAGTTCCTCTTCTTCCATGTCTCACACTGGAGCTTCACTGGTGGATTCAACAGTTATCGCTGAATCAAGGGATCCCTTTTCATCCCCCACTTCCCTCTCAGGAACTGTTCACAGATGATTCAAACATGTGATGGGGGGCAACGTTTGGCTCCTTAAAGATACAGGAGATGTGATTGCCTCGTCAGCAGAAGGAGCACATCAATGTCAAAGAGATGAAAGCTCTTCTGCTGGCTCTTCTGGCCTTTCATTCTCTTTTCTCTTCAGGGAATCTCATGGTGTTCACAGACAATACCACAGTGATGTGGTATATCAACAAACGGGAAGAATGAGGTCTTATCTTCTTTGGCAGTTGGAATTTCTGTTATGGGATCTTTCTGTCAAGTAGCAAGTGACTCTTCAGTCAATTTATATCCCTTCTGGTCAGTGCATTCTGGGATCAGGTCCTTAACTCAGTCATATGAATGGATGCTTCACAGGGATGTTTCATGTCATTATCCACCACTGGGGAATACTTCAAGTGGATTTTTTTTTGCCTTCGTATATTAGATTCAGGCCTTTTGAGTGGGTAATGCATGAAGAGTTAGACTTATGGATATGCAGCAATATTGCCTTGTAGGTGAGACACAGATCACCCCTGAGCAATCTGTATGATACTGAACAGAGTGATAGTGATTTGAACCTGTCCACATAGGACAGGTGTTGGGGGCCATGGATTCTGTTTGTGAGGTATTTCAGTGGCATTTCAGGTTGGTGCAGATGTTTGGAGAGGTACATACCAAACGAGGTGTCATACTCAATTTTTGGTCTAGTGAGGGAGGAGACTAGAGAGGTAACTTTACTTATGAGATGAGCCAAGTAAAAGGCTTTTCTGATCATTGCCGCTATATGATGGTGAAATGTGAGGTTATCAACCCTGTGTACAGGTCTCGCACCACAGGTTATGTGCTTAGAGGGTTGCCATTGATGTGGTAATCAGTAGGGGCAATGTTTTTGATGAATGGTATGATGATATTTTTTTTTGCATTTAGCTTGAGGCCATGACTTTTCACCAGTCATTAGTTGCTGTGAGACCTTCTTGCAGTATGTTAATATCATTTGAAGGAGTCAATGACAGCACCAAACTTATAGTCATCCACAAACTTGGTCAGCCACAGGCCTTTTGTCTTTGCCTGGACCTCTGAGAAGTAGATGCCAAACAGTAGGGGTTCCAGGACAGATCCCTGGGGAATGCCACTACTGATGGGTCTGCTATTGGAGGTAGAGGAGCCTATTTTGACTTTGTGGGTACTGTTGGTGAGCTAGTTGGCCACCCACCTGATGGGATAGGGATTTAAACCAAGTTGTGTTAGCTTTTTGATGATGATTCCGAATTTCATCAGGAACTCATTGCAGAACAATAAATCCAGGAGTCTATTTTTACAGCTATGAGTGGTGCAGTGCTTCTTACTATTGTCCTTTTCTTGGTACTTTTATTGTTGGACAACAGTTCCTCCTGTTCTTTTTGGTTTTTAGCTTTTTGATGATGCCTGAGTGTGGGATTGTGTCAAAGGCCTTGGCCAATCAAGGTAAGCTGTATGCACTGACTTTCCCTCATTCAGGCCCTTGGTGACAGTCTCAAAGAAGTCAACCAGGTTCAACAAGCAAGATCTTCCCTTGACAAATCCGAATTGGGTGGGGTCAAGTGCTTGGAGATTCCCTATGTCCTTGTTTATGAGATTCATAATAATAGGCTCCATGGCTTTACAGATCAAACTTGTCAAGCTAATGGGGTGATAGTTCCCAGGATCAGTAGTGGCACCACCTTTGTGCAAGGGGATGACAATGACAGCTCTCCACTCTGCTGGAATGAAGCCTGTACTTAGGCTGTGGTTGAATATGGTGCTCAACGGCAAAGCCAGTTCTTGCTGGAGATGGTGCAGAATACAGCCTGGGATACTATCAGGTCCCATGAAAGCTGTGTTCTTTGCCTTGGATACGGCCTTTAGCACTTGATCTATGGAAATGTGAGGTACGGGGCAGGTATTGGGGATGCTGAAAGGGCTTTGGGGGGACACGAGGTTGAAGTTTGCACTGAGCCTATCTGCTAACAGGTTGGTTAAGTCAACAGAACTGGTGTAAGTGATACTGTTAAGTACTAATTTGGTACAAACCTGGGCTTTGCCATGGAGGTTCCTGATCTTTGTGGTTTTCATTTGTTTCAGAGGCTAGTTTTGATTCATAGCTGGCTTTGGGGATTTTCATTATCATTCTGAAAGTCCTGTTCAAGTTTGAACAGGATTCTCCCAAAATCTTGTTGGTGACTGCCTTTTGGCAGCGACAGCACTGATTGCCTCTGCTTCTGCATCTAGCCAGGGTCAATCACTACAAGTTACCTCACAGGGTTGATCTAATCACATGTATCAAAAGACCTCTCATCCATCCTCACCTGTCCATGCTTCAACTGACACTGTGGATGATAGGATTTTGATTCCTCATAGACACCTTTTTTCTGAGAATGTGCTTCAAGTCATGCAGGAGACCAGGAAACCTACTACTAGGATATCCTACTTATTCAAATGGAAGAGGTTTTCTACTTGGTGTCTCTCTCATACCTTGGACCCACTTACTGTGGATGTTCCTTTAGTTCTCTCTTATTTGTGTGAGTTGCTCAATGATGTCTTGGCCTATTCTTCTATTATGGCCCATTTATGAGCTATCTCTGCTTGTCTGCTTTTTTCTCCCCCTTTAGCTTCTAGATTTGAAGTTAAACAATTTCTTAAAGGCGTCCTTAATATTAGACCTCCCAGGAAGCCTGCTCTTCCTCCCTGGGATCTTGATTTTGTTTGGAGAAGTTATTCAGGCTCCTTTTGAGCCTGCTGCTTCAGTTTCCTTGCAACATTGTTCCTGCAAGACTCTTCTTTTGTTAGCTCTTTCTGTCAGATGGGTGTCCGAGTTGCAGGCCCTTATGGCTTGTCCTCCTTTTATTGATCTTTCTTGAGGACAGGGTTTCCTTGTGTACTAACCCTCCTTTTATGCCTAAGGTGGTTAATGAGCTATCACTTAATCAGTCTGTTAATCTCCTTACTTTTATCTCCCTGACTGCAGTCTGACAGTGAGAGGGTGCTGCTAAGTCTGGATGTGCATAGGCAACTCAGGGTTCATTTGGATAAGACTAAGGCTATTAGAAAATCTGATCAGTTATTTGTTTTTTTCATCCTAGATCTGTGGGACTTGCTGTATATCCAAGCAGACTGTTTATTCTTGGATCTCTAAGCCTGTTTCCTTTTGTTAAACATTTCATGGCAAGAGGCTTCCTTCTTTATTTAAGGCTCATTCTATGAGATCGGTAGCTTCTTTGGGAACTTTTTCCAAGGGTTTAGATACTAATTCTATTCTCAAAGCAGCTACCTGGAGTTCTGTGCATACCTTTACCAAGCACTACAAGTGGGATGGTATCTCTAGAGCTGGGGCTGGTTTTGCTAGTGCCGTTCTTCATGGCTTTTTAGGGGGCTCTTCTGGTCTGTCCCCTCCCAAGTTTCCTCTTGAATTTTGGAAATCTTCCATCGGTTAAGAATACTGCAGCAATGAATGCAAGGGTATAGTACAGTTGTGTAAAATCTTACCATAACGGTAGATGTCCTTGCCTTCACTGCTGCAATATTTGCTCCATCCCTCTACTATTTTGCCTTCCTGGATGTACAGGTTACCTCTTGGGTTTCTTGGACTGTGTGCCTACTGGAGTATTCGACTTATGAGATGGACAGCATGGTGTTTCCTACCAGTCACTTGCTCTGCCCTGGAAGGAGACCAAACCTGGATCTACCATTCAGTGACATACTGTTCTGTAATAGGTTACACTGTTGGCATGAAAACTGCTGGGTCTTTAGGTATTAATATGTTTTTTATTAATTTGACGAGACTGCATAATTCATGCTGTCATAAACTATTAATTTTATGGCACAAACCATCCTAATTTAGGTGACCATGGAATGCTGACAGATATTGACACATTAATTGTTTAAACAAACAATTCCTCACTAAGACAGCCAAAATTTCTGCTGCCAATTCCTACCTAATCTCCACTTTACTCTACACCTCTCTTATACTTACCTACCTTAGACAAACAGACTTAAACAAGCTCAAGGCTTGTTACAATAAAATTGCTAAGTTTGCCACTGGTGCATCTTATTGCAGCCACCACTGTATCTCACTTAGAGAACTTGACTTGCTTGAACTCCCTCAACTTCTTCACCTGAATCAACTCTCCCTTGTCCACAAGTTAGTAAACCATCCTCAAAGTCTCATCCGTTCAAAACCTTCTCCAGTCCTACTGCTCCACTAGACCTCTACGCTCCTGCAGCAAAAATCTACTTCAAGTGACCAAACCCAAGAACTCAGCAGGAGAAGCACTATTCTCCTGCGTCATATCCAGATTATGGAACAATCTACCCTCCTCTATAATCACATTACCTTCTTGCAATCACTTCAAGACTGCACTAAAAACTCACTTAAAAAGTATTTGGTTATGCCCATGCACCAATCTCAACTAGTAACCCTCCTTTTACCTCCCCTTCCTCTCCCCTCCCCTAGCCACCATACCTCACACCATCTGATCATTGCATTCCTTCCTCTGCAGCCTCTGGCTCACCCTTTACCCTCCCCTCCCCTTCCTTCCTCACTCAATCTCTCAGACCTGTTACAACATGCTTAACTACCCCACTTAATCTCAACTCCAAATACACAGCCAACTGACTGACACCTAGCTTCCTCTCACTACCACGTATACTACTCACTCAGTCTCCTCTCTTACTCTTCTATCTTCCCCTTCCATCCCATTAGTCCTTCTAGCTTGTTCCACCTTCGTGTGCAGCTTCTGCTTTATATCTACTGAGTTTAGTGCAATATTTGTATATAAGATGCAGGTATATGAGTTTAAAACAGTATCTGTTTGAGCTTAGTACTATCTGTATATACATCCTACCTTTATTCCTAACCTTTAGCTAGATATTGGTATATCTGTTCATTACTATGTTTCATATTGTATGTATAGCTAATGTTTGCTGCAGTATGTATTATTTGCTATTGTATGTATATTTAATTGTTCTTCATGTTCCCTGCTGCTCATTTATTGTTCTGTGGAGCTTTTCTCCCTGGGCCTCCACTGAAAAAGGACCTGTGTCCAGTTGGAATTTCCTGGTAAACAAATGTAAATAAATAAATAAATAAATAAATAAATGAATGAATAAATTGTATGCATGCTTTTACTAAACTATTAGGTGACAACTACATTAGTCATAAAATCTAGTTCAGAGTGCCTCAGTTACTGGAGAAGAGTGATTTTGTATTGCTTGCCATTTGCTTCTAAGAAACAGTGAATGTACTGTCACCTGTATGGATCCTAGTGAAATATTTTATTTATTTATTTTATTTTTTTTATTTTACATTTGTTGACTGGGAGTGTCTGGCTGAGCTATTGCCCTTTTTCAGCGGAAGCCCCGGAAGAAAAGCTCCAAAGATATACAATGCAATAAAAATAGCAATAGAAAATTTTGGTAGTTAAAATGCAGATAAAGCAGTACTATAAACAAAAAGGAGAATGTTAAAAAAGTAGAATAAGTTGTATGTTTTGGTTTAAAAAGAGAGTTGAGTAAATATAAGGTTTTGCATGCAGAGTAGCAGAAACTTGAAAGGTTACATAAGAATTTCAGGGAGCAGAGTATAGGAGAAGCTTTAGAGGTTGCATAGGATGTAGTAGTTAATGTAAGTTTTAGTAAGTTAGTTTGACTGTACTTTAAAGGTAGGTAATAATCAGGGAGAGTGAGTACAATGTCAGGACCAGTGTTTTTTTAAAACGGTCTTTGGTTGTTAGCTTAAATTGTTTGGGTTGAGTCAGGGACCTTATTTCTAGTGGGAGTTTGTTCCATGCAATAGAGGGATGGTAGCTATATAAGTTGCACCCGGTGTTGGATTTGGGTTTATGGATTTTTAGTAGGTCTCGGGTTACGCTTCGGAGAAGTCTGGTAGGGGAGTAGTGAGAGATGAGAGAAGATAAACTTGGGCAGAAATCAGGCTAATATAGGATGGAGTGTATGATTTGGAGTTGAGATTGTAGGAACAGGTGAGGTAGTTCGGGACAGTGGCAAGATTTATATGTTTGTTGAGCTGCAAATCTAGCTCATTTGCAAATTATTGCTGATGCTGGCAGTTACAAATTTGCTGCCAGTTTTCACCTTGGTCTTCACACAAAATTCACAATTTTTGTAAATGTTGGCATTTCCTACATTTTGATTCATATTTTATAATTAATTTCAGGATAAATGTGGACTTTTCATGAAATGTTATACTGTATGGTTAAGGAAAGTCATGCTATCAGAGTTTTTTATCATTCTAAGTTTTGTTGGAGTTCATTAATCACTTGGACTTCAGTTGAAACAAAACTTCAGTGGCAAAGACAATACCACAGTAGGTGTGGAGGCAGGTGAAAACTTCTCCATTCATCTCAATGAGACAGTGAAAAGAGGTGAAAATGTCCCCATTCACATTAACGAGATGGTGGAGACAGAGATTCATTCTTCAGGTCTGACAGATTCCCACTCTATCAAAGCTTCACAATTAAGGGATTCTAATTTCACTTTATGAAAAGTGGGACAGAAGCCAATATTGGTGGGGTATGACTCTGTAGGAGGTATGACATGCTTTGAAGTTCCTGCAGGAGTTTTGGCTCAGTTGAGGACACACAGTGAGAATGAAAACCTGGGCAAGGGTTCGTGTAATATTTTATACTGCTTCTCTTGTAAAAGGGGAAATACTCCTGCTGAGCCACGTACTAGGGGTAATTGTTTAAATTGAAGTACATTATGTTTTCTTACATGATTGTTGGCTATACAGTTACAGTTTTGTGGAATTTATTTGGAAATTCTCATGCTTGTAGAAGACCACTACTAGAAAACTGTGTGAATCACACATATACCTGATAGCTGCTGTGTATTACAGGTAAGTGATTTTTTTTTAATTTTTTCATAGAGTGTAAAGTAGTACATGTTGAGGAAGAAATATGCACCATTTTTACATTCAGTGTACTTCTGCCATGTTTTTTGACTAAACTTTTTTTGTATTATTGTCTTTTTGGTTTTATTTAAGTATTTATTTTGCACCTTTCCCATTTTTAACGTTGATGCAAATTGGTGGTTATTTACTCTTGGATAGTATTTTCTATAATTTTGTTCTTACTTTTACTTCAGGTCTACTGAAGTACTTTATGGGGATCAGTTTGTTTTGTGATAAGTGGGAATTAGCAGAATATTTGCTTGTATTTGTATGCCCATGTGTCTGTACTTTGCTGCAGTTTCAGGTTAGTCCAGTCTTGTTTGAGGTTAATGATCATGAATGTGCGTGTTTATCAGTGGCTTCCTAATGAGGATCTCTGCACACATGATCTGCAGTTGGGCAAATTCATGTTCCTAGCAACATAATCTAAAATAACTACTGCACAACAGTCCCCATTAGCCTATTTAGGCAGCATTGTTACAGTGGTCCATGAAGAGAACACTTAGGCTCATAGGTAGGTACTAGGCTATTGGCCCAAGGGCCTAAGTAAGCCTAGCCAACAAGATTCCCTGGTTTATGCCACCCAAGAAAGTTATTTTCCTGTGCCACTGTCGGGCAGAGCCACAGAAGTGATTCCCAGAGTGTATTTCTTATTTCCCATCCACTCATCAAGATTTTTCTTGAAGAGTTCTAATGAGGAAATTTGCTTGACATAGATAGGTAGCTTGTTCCAGAGTATGGAAAGTCTCTGGGACAGGAATATATCTCTTCAGCATGTCCTGTTTATTGTGGTGACAAGGTTTAGGTCCCTAGAGCGTGTAGCTCGGAGGAATTGGGATTTCTTTAGGTGCAGCATGTCCAAAAGCTCTGGGTTTAACATAGCTTTGTATGTTAGGCAGAGATCACCTTGGAGTAGATGATATGCTACAGAGTAAAGCTGGAGTTTTTTGAGACGGTCAGTGTAGGGCATCTGTTTGAGGCCAGTAATCCTCTTTGTGAGGTACTTCTCTGGCCTTTCCAGCTGCTGCAGATGTCTTGTGAGGTACATTCCAAAAGGGGTGTTGTACTCTATAATGGGTCTAGTGAGTGTTAAGCAGAGGGGAACAATGGCCTCTTTTTTCCTGGATGAGAACCCTTTTGTGATGAGGTGTGCCACGTAGACTGCTGTGGCAATGTGATTATCAAAGAAGAGACTACTGTCCATCTGGGTCCCAAGGTTAATCACACATTCGGTTTTAAGTAGACTGCTGCCTATGTGGTAGTTCATGGGTAGAGAGTTTTTACCAAAGGGGATGACAGTGCACATTTTGGC
Source organism: Protopterus annectens (assembly GCF_019279795.1). Lineage (NCBI taxonomy): Eukaryota > Metazoa > Chordata > Ceratodontiformes > Protopteridae > Protopterus > Protopterus annectens. The sequence goes on from NC_056725.1 coordinate 686,906,563, forward strand.
ATTGAGCTTGAGGCCATGGCTGTGACACCAGGCATCTGTCTCAGTGAGGCCTTTCTGTAGGATGTCCACATCATTTGGGGACTCGACTATGGCGCCTAGTTTGCAGTTATCTGTGAACTTCATTAGCCAGAGGCCTTCTGTGTTAGCCTGTACTTCAGAGAAGTAGATACCAAACAGGAGAGGTCCCAGAATTGAACCCTGTGGTACTCCACTTGTCACTGGTTTGAAGTCAGATTTGGAGTCTGCAACTTTTACTGTGTGGGTTCTGCCAGTGAGCCAGTTGGCAACCCATCTTGTGATGTAGGGATTTATACCTAGTTTAGTGAGTTTAGCTAGAATTCCAGAATGGGTGATGGTGTTGAAAGCTTTGGCGAGGTCAAGATAGGCTGTGTGAACCACCTTACCCTCATCTACGGCTTTGGTGACTGCCTCAAAGAAGTCGATTAGGTTCATGAGGCATGATCTGCCTTTCACAAACCTGAACTGGGTGGGGCCAGAGTTTGGAGGTTATCAATGTCTTTGTTTATGAGTTCCATGATGATACATTCCATGGCCTTGCAGACCAGGCTCATCAGGCTAATAGGGCGATAGTTCCCGGGATCAGTAGTGGCTCCCCCTTTGTGGAATGGGATAACTGTTGCTGTGCACTATTCAATGGGCACAAAGCCTGATGTGAGGCTATGACTGAACATGGTGCTTAGGTGGGGAGCCAGTTCATTCTGAAGTTCATGGAAATGTAGCCTGGGATGTTGTCCAGTTCCAAGGATGCTGTGTTTTTGGCTTTAGAGAGTGCAGTTTTTACCTGCATAGTTGTGATTACAGGGACTCTGCATTCTTCCTGTATAGATATGGGCCCTTTAGGAGGTGAGAGGGGGGTAAAGTTAGCACTGAACCTATCTGCCAGGATGTTGGCAATATCAGTTGGTTCTGTAATTTTCGTGCCATTGTGCTGTAACTCAGAACAGATCTGGGTGTTGCCATTGAGATTCTTGACATAGCTATAGCATGCTTTGTGGTTGTCCTTAGAATCAGTGGTGATTTTGTTTTTGTAGCTAGCTTTGGAGGATCTTATAAGGGATCTCAACTTCTTACTGAGGCTGACCAGGAAGCTTCTCCACTCATAGGATTTTACTCTCTTTTGCAACAGTTTCTTCCTTCTGTTGTACAGCTTGTTTATAGCAGGGGACCACCAGATTGGCTTTTTTTTTTTGGAGCATAGCGTCTTGGTTCTGTTTGGGATTGCATGATCCATGCACTCGTGTAAGTGCTTATAGAGTGCATTTGTGTAGGATTCAGTAGTCTTAACTGTAATTGTCCATCTGCATGGGTGGCATGAAGTTCGCCACTTCTGTCTTAAGAAGCATGAAGTTGACTTTGGAGACATTTTTTTACCATGGTTTCCTTAATGGGGGGTGGGATGTGGATATCTAGAGTGATTAGCTTATGGTCGGATTGGACCAACAAGGAGTTGACTTCAGGTGTGGAACACCAGTCATTCATGTTGGTAATGACTAGGTCTAGGATTTTGTTGCCCCTGGTGGGGGGGGGGTGTGTGAATAACTTGATCCAGGGTACTGGAATTTATGAATTCCAGAAAGTGTTGAGCAAAGGAGTTGGTACATGAGTAGTTTTCCCAGTTAATGGTGGGTAATTGAAATCACCCAGTATTAGGGTATTTGGCTTGAACCCTAATATTTTCCAGTATATCAAGAAAAGAGGAGTGGAGTGGGGCGTGGCCAAGGATGAACACAGGATAGCAGCAGATTTCTTCAGCTCCACCAACATAACTACACTGACAGGAAATAATTACTTTAAAATTCAACTAATGTAATAATTTTCTTTCTAAAAATGTTTGGAATACTAGTATCTTGAATAATATCTAAAAAAGAAAGAAAATTTAAATAATTTTCCTGTCAGAAATCTTCTTGGAAATTTTTCTTTCATCACCTCTGTTCAGAATGAGTTCCAGTAAGGCTAACAGTCAGGATTCCAGCATCAAGAAAGAGCTTCAGTCTTTACTATCAACTCTTCAGCAACTAACAACTAAAATGGACAGACTGGATGTTAAAATTGATAACTTTATAGAAAAAAACACAAAACAAATGGATTTGTTACATCAAGACTTACAACATCAGAAAGCCCAGATTACAGGTATAGAAGAGACTCTTAATGATATGGACAACAGAATTCAGGAAGAAGAAATTAACATTGAATTTTTATTGAAACAGAACACACACCTTCAATCCAAACTAGATGACCTTGAAAACAGATCCAGATGCAATAATATAAGGATTTTTGGACTGCCAGAAAATATAGAAGGTAACAACATTACTTCCTTTTTAAATACTTGGCTTCCCAAAACTTTTGATCTGTCAGAAGCATTTTCTTTTGGTATTGAAAGAGCCCATAGGTCTTTATCTAATTCTAATACAAATAAAAAGTATCATAGATCAGTTATTGTAAGATTTTTCTCATCTTATGACAAGGAGAGGGTATTAAAGGCTGCATGGGCTAAAGCTCCTATAAAAATTAATGAGGCAACTGTGCATTTTGACAATGACTATTCTTCCTTGGTAATAACAAAAAGAAATGTTTTTTGCCATTAATAAGAGAGCTTAAGAAAGCACAGTTTAAAACTCATCTTTTATTTCCTTCCAAACTAAAAATCTTTTTACCAGATGGCCCTAGAATTTTTGAAGACTTGGACTCTGCTTTGCTGTATATTAAAAAAAATAAAATATTAGATAAAATAGAAGATATGGAACGGGCAAGCCCTTCGATAAAGAGGATGGCAACAGGAACTTCTTGGAAGACTTCAGAGAAGCAAAAAAGACTAAAAAACAAATGACATGTTCTATATTTCTTTGAACTCTTTAATTACAGTTACTACATTTTCAAGAAAGCCACAAATATCTTAAGGATTTATTCAAAGTTACTTTTTTGTGTGCAAAGAACTGATTTTGTTTTATAAATAATCAAACTTTCTGAGGAACAAATAACCTGCTATGAATCAACTTGTTTCTCTTTGTGATAAAGAGACCTAAGGTTAGTAATTTGATACATTTCCTTTCTCTTCTTGTTTTAAATAATGGCATTCTCTTTAAACTATACATTCAGTGAGGGGTGGGGGAGGGCAGGGAGAGAGGTTTGATGGAAAATATGAAATAAGGGGAAAAATAATTTATTAGTTTTTTAAAATTATTTATGCTGTTTAAATACTGTTGCTAAATATTATACCATGACTTAATTACTTAATACATGATTTCAAATAATATGTCATGATATAATTGCAGTTAACTAGAACTAAAGTAGTTGAAAGTAATATGTCTCATGTTCTACTTTATTAAAACAAACAGAAAGTAATATATCTTTGTAAAAACAAACAGCAAGTAATATATCTTTGTAGATACTCTTTGTAGGTCCCTTTTTTTTTTCTTTTTTTTCTCTCTCTCTCTCTCTTATTTATAAAATTATATGCTTCTGATAATACTGATATGTGTATGTAATAAGATCTGTATGAGAAAATGAAATGGGGCATATAAAAATAAGTTGTGTTTATGTTAAACAACTGTAGGCTTGGTTTCACTGTCATAGAGACTATAATGACTTGTAAAATGCTTCGAGAAGGTTTTGCACTGTTTACATTCATTTGTATTATAAAATGAATGTCAGTCACTTTCTTTTACTAAAATTCCCACCAGAATGTTATGGGAGACAATCTGGGATGTGGGTTTCTTCGTGAATAGTGTCCTCGAGTCGTTTTAAAAGCTTCAACACTCAGAATACACGCAGAGAAGCTGAAAGCAGCCATTTTGAACTTTGACCCCTGATTTCACACTGACACATCGCAGATCCAAGAAGTAAACTGTTTCAGGAAGTAGAACTGCTGTAAATGCGACTTTGTGATGAAAAACAAACTTTATGACACCTAAATGTGAGTTTTTCTTTATAATAACTTACTTATTTAAGATGTAATTTATAAAATATAAAAGTTAAAATGATTTTGAATGACTTAATATGACATAGTAAACTAATGAGATATTTTAGAAGGCATAGAAGGTAAAACACATGTATACTTGTTTTTGAAAGCTTATATGACTGCAGCACTTTAATGTATATAAATGCTTATGATTTAAACATATGTAATGTTATAAATCATTTGCCTTGACTAACAGACAAGTACATGTATCATTATGATTATATTTTAGAAGAAATTGTCATGTGACATATTTTAAAGCTGAAGTTTAGATATATAAAAAAGAGATGGCTTTCATCACAATGATTTATGTATAACTAGGAATCAACATTGCTGTGCAGTATGTTCTTTTAACTTATGCATGAGAATAAATGTTTATTTAATTGGCAATAATAAATATGAGAAGGAAGCTTTTGGTGCAAGTAACTTAAAGTTTTAAGAGCTTTTAACTGTATTACTATGGCAGAAAGTAGGAATACCCTAATATAAGTAATGTCTGAACCATAATAGCCTAAGATAATATATGTTATTGAATTCAAATGAACATAAACATATAATAAGAACTTATTCTTACAAACTTTTATTAAACTACCATATAGATATTCCCCCCCCTTTTATTTTCTCTCTCTTCTTTACTCCCTTTATCAAGATTGTTAGAATGCTATTTTGATTATGAGTGTATTATACAGAATAGATGTACATAGCAATATTAGTTGTTTCTAAATGTTTTATATGTTTATATGAAGCTGTTTTAAAAATTGTTTAGCTTTGTTATAATAGATAATCAAGTTAAATGAGGTTAACTTTAGATAATAATAGTTAGTATTGAATTAATTTGGTGGCAGCTGAAGTACTGACATCCACATCACATTTTATAAACTCATTGTCACTACAAATAAAAGTAAAACTTACACAAAATTCCATAAGATTTTCATTAAATACAGCTATAATTAATGGAACACCTAAAGGAGGAGACATAATAATACTTATTTTGTTAATTATTATTCTGATTATATGTTTTATATGTTCATAGAAGTTAAATGGTATCTCTAAAAGGAATTTCTTTAAACATTAATGGATTGAATAACCCATGTAAAAGGGCAAGTTTAATGAGATATATTAATTTGCATAGAGCCAACTTAATATTCCTTCAAGAAACACATCTCCTGAAAAAGGATATAGATAAATTAGCCACTAATAAATATACAGTCTTGGTTAGCTCAGAACACACACAGAAAAAAAGAGGAGTGGCTATCTTATGGAACAAAAATATGCCTATACCTAAAACTATTAAGTCTTATAAAGATGATAAAGGAATGTTTTGTATGGTTACAATACAGATTAATGGGAAAGTATATACATTAATCAATGTATATTGGATACCAGGAATTGGCACTAATACAGTGAAACACCATCTCAATAAGATTATATCATTTTCTATAGGAGATATTATTTTAGCAGGTGACTTTAATTGTATCCTACATGAAAAAGATATTACTACTACAGGAAAGAGGAAAATTACATCTAATGCAAAACATTTAAAGGATTTTATTAATTTATATCATTTGAATGATATTAATAATCAGATAGATTCTAAATCATTACCATACACTTTTTTTTCTAACAGATATAAAACTTATTCAAGAATAGATAGTCTTTATTTCTAACCAAATGGTAACAGACTTAATTAATTCCAAAATCATTTCATGTCCTATATCAGATCATAATTCAATTGTCTTTGAATTCATGATAAAGAGTACTTATAATGTCCAGATCAAAAGAATACCAGCATACTTAACTCAACTAAAGGACTATAAAGATTATATACTTACAGAGGTGCAACATTTCTTAGACTTAAATACTACACCTGATGTCTCCATTGTTTACATTTGGGATGCTTTAAAATCATATTTGTATGGACAAAGTATCAGATGGTATAATAAAAGGAAATCCTGGGACAAAGAATTACTAGATGTTCAAAGCAAATTAGACTCATATAAACACAATAATAAAGAAAATATTATGGACAATAAAGTAATTGAGGAAATAAATAAATTAAATGAGAAATACAAAGAAATTTTAACTCATAAAGTCAAAATAACATTAGAGAAATATAAGTGTTTGTCTTACTCAATAAGTCCCAAATACTTACATAGACTTAAAAATAAAACAAAAGGGTTGAATAAACAAAATCATATCAAAGAAATGTTCTCTCCAGGGAAAAAGAAGAATGTTTCTAGTTTACCAGAAATATTAGATGAATTTAGAAATCACTTTCATAAAATTAATCACAATAACATTAACATGGATTCTAAAGATAAAATAAAGAAATTTATAACTACAAACATGAACAAAAAACTTAATAAACAACAGACTAAATTAATAGATAAAGATATTTCATATACAGAGGTTATTACACAAATAAACAAACTTAAATCAAACAAAGCACCAGGTAATGATGGTATTATACCAGAGATTTATAAAATTCTTCCTAAAAGTACTTACTCATTAATACATAGGGTTTTTATTTCAGCTCAAAATGAGTTAACAACTCCCCATCCTGGCAATACACATTTATTTCACCAATTTTAAAACCCAATAAAGACCCAACCAGATGCACTTCATATAGACCTATTTCATTACTTAATGTTGACTATAAAATGTTTATGAGTATTTTGCTGACAGATTAAAGACAATCATTCCAGGTATAATAGATATAGATCAGACAGGCTTTATTATAAATAGAAATACTTTTGATAATATAAGAAGAACTTTAACGTTAATTGATTATGCAAACAGGAAAAAGAAATACTTACTTATTAGTCTTGATATAAGTTCAGCATTTGACTCAGTAAGTTGGGACTACTTGTTTATCTTATTGAAGTGTACAAATTTCTCTGATGCATTTGTGAATCTAATTGAACATCTATATAAAGGAGCATTGGCTTACATTAAGATAGGAGCATATGTCTCACAAAAATACCCATATTAAAAGGTACAAAACAAGGGTGTCCACTCTCTCCACTATTATTTACTTTAATAATGGAGCCTTGGGCTAATCTGATTAGAAACAGCACTGATACAGTAGGATTTGATATAGATGAAAATACAATATCTAAAATTCAACTTTTTGCAGATGATGTTCTAATTACGTCAGCAGGAACTAACTCTTCTATGCAGTCATTATTTGATAAAATGACAGATTTTAAAAATATCTCTGGTTTGATATTTAATGAAGAAAAAACTAAAATATTACCTATATACACACGAAAAAATGTCCTCACTAATGATTTTCACAAATATATACCCAACTCAGGTCAGATAACTTACTTAGGTATAATATTAACTAAAGATATTAAATCTATTATACATAATAATTATAATACCTGTCTTCATAATATACAAAATCTTTTCAATAGCTGGAACAATATGTTTTTTACCATGGAAGAGAGACTCACAATTATTAAAATGATAATATTCCCTAAGATATTATATTTAATACAATCAATAATACTCCCACCTACAAAAATAATTATTAAGAAATTGAATTCACTAATGTTAAATTTCTTATGGGCACCTAATAGACCTAGGATTGCATTAAAAAAAACATACTAATAGCTGGTCTCAAGGGGGCATTTCATTCCCAGACTTTAATTTATATACTATCTCTTCTATTATAAAAGTTATTACTTTGTTAATAAATCAGTCATATGTTGCAAAATGGAAAGATTATTGGGAACTAATTAGCATACACTTCATGAAAATCTCCTTAATACATAAAAATACTATTGTAAATAATCCCGTGTTATGGTTGTTGAAGGAATTTTGTACTTCATCTATTACACCAAAATATCTAGCTAGTTACCCATTAAATATTATTATTAGATATCGTAATTTTATATTTATGCATCCTAAGTATAAGGAATGGAATTTTATCCTATTCCCTATAATGTATACACAAGGTATTCTTTTATCAACCACCTCTGAAAGAATTCTTTTAGTCACAGAGAATGATTTAAAGTATTGGTATCAGTTGCTGTCTGACAACAAAGTAAAAAATTTAGACTTCTTAAAGCAAGAATTTGATTTGAGAGAAACTTGTTGGTTAGAAATTCAGACTTTTAGACAACATCTTATTAATAAACTTGATTTAATGTCTTTAACAGTTAAAGAATCTGTCCCAATTCTGATTGATTACTTGATATTAAATTTACAACATAGGGTTTCTGATAAAGGTAAGCTTTCACACATACATAAAATTATTAGAGAAGAAACTCATTACAGTTCAGATACTTATTGGAATTATTTTATTTCCATTAATGGTGAATCACCAAAACAACAAGATAAACAATATATATTGGAATCTGCCGATAAAACTACTTCTTCCATTAACTGGAGACGTTTTACTTGGAAATTTTTACATAGATCTTTCTATACACCTTTAATGATGAATAAAATAAATAATAAAGACAACTTATGTAAGAGATGTAATGTAGAAATAAATGCTGATTGGGCACATATGTTTTATGACTGTATAAAATTGAAGGAATATTGGATGTTAATCAATGATTTTTTGCAGGCTCTTTTCACAGATAATTTCATTGTCTCTAAATCACTTATATTATTTAACACTCCTGTTCCTAAAAGTGTTAAAAAAGTTAAATTTCCCTTGTTATGGTCTATTCTAGCAGTAGCTAGAAAAATAATAACCAGAAACTGGATTTCAGATACTCCTCCATCATTTAATGAATTTAAAAATGTTATGACTGAAGTGTGTCATATGGAATTAATGACAATAAAGTCAAGAACTACTAGAAAAACATCTTACTATACTATATGGGATACTTTACAAAACCTGTTAAAAAAATCTTAGTTTCATTAGTAAGACATTACAGTTTAATCAATTGATTTGATTTGTAGTGGATGTCACTGTAAATATTTTGGTTGTTTTATTAAATGTTATAACTATTTACATTTTAATTGCTTGTATAAGATTGTTATGATATTTATTTTGCATGTTAAAAACAATAAACTTGTTTTTAAAAAAAAAGAAAAGAGGAGTGGGAATCCTGGGGCATGGTGGGGGGTCTGTAGCAAGCTACAATTTGGATTGCAGTTTTGCCCAGAGTTAGTTGCACTTGGATAACCTTGGATGCATTATGCTGAGCAACTAGCCTAGAGGTGTGGATATCCTTAATGAATATGGACACACCTCCACCTTTGGTGTTCTGGTCCAGGTTACATGGCCAAAAAGTGTGGTATCAGTTATAGCCTGGTAGTGCAGGGGTGTTCTCCGGAGCCTTGAACCAGGTCTCAGTGACTGCACAGATATCGATGTTCTCCATTTTAAGGAGTGCCTCGAGTGAGTGCATTTTGAGATTTAGACTTCTGGCATTGAGTAGCATTACCCTCAGTTTTTGCTTGCCTGTTCCTGTTACGGTAGTGAATTTGTCATTTGAACCTTGCCTAAAAAAAGGCACTATAGGGGCAGAAAGAGCCTTAGCCAGTATCTGGAATCCCAAGGGCGACAGCTGCAGGCCATCTCTGGCAAAGCATTGTGATCTGTCGACCATGTCATCCCAGGCAGACAGATACTGGATCCTCTTAGAATGACACCAGAAACTTAGCCAATTGTTGAAGTCAATTATTTTGTCCTTGTACTGCGGTATCATTCTGGGTGATGGCAGGATGCTACTCAGGGCTAGGGTAATACCTGCCTGGGCTACAAGATCGGAGAGCTCTTCCATGCCTCTTTTCATGTAGTCCAGGGAGCTACATCTCAGGTCATTCACACCAACATGGACAATGACAGAGTCATATTTGTACTTGTTGTGAGTGACCTGAATGCATGGGTTATGTGGTGGATCCTGGCACCTGACAGTAACCTTCTCTTTGTTTAGCATGGTGAGTGGGACATCAGTGTGCCTGACTATAAAGTCACCTATGACTAGTGTGTTGGGTACGTTGTTTTACCTTATGGGCTGTGGTTGAGTGGCACACTGAGTCTGTGGGCTGTGTGTGTCATTTGGCTTGTGTTGGGGGGGTGGAGGTTGCTTGCATTTCTGTTTTGGAGGTCTCTGTTGCTTGAGCAGATTATTACTGAGAGCCTCTGCAAATGTTTTTGTGTTTCTATGTGTGGATCTTGGTGGTGTAGATTTAGTGAGACTATGTGATGAGTGTGGTGTGGTGCAAATGTTTACCTTCTCCTCTTGACTGTCAAGCTCAGTCTTGGTTGGAGAGAGCTTTACTTCCAGTTTGGCTAGTTAAGTGCATCTCTCACAGGTTGTAATGTTGGGTGGTAGGAGGAGAGGGTTGTCTGTGTACATGAGGCAATTGCTACATTGCCCAAAGATGCCCAGATTCATCAGATAGACAGGAGATAATACTGGGAGCTGATCCTTGGACATGCCTGAATAAAAAAATATTTTCCTCTAGATTAGTGAAGAAAGTGAGTACAAGAGCTGTTTTTCTCTAAGCAAGTGAGGAAAGTAAGTACAAAAACTTTTTTCCTCTAGGTAATGAGGAAGGCTGAGTGCTGTAGTAATTTGTAGACTATTTAGTGCTTACAACAAGTTCTGAACAAGTGCTGAGCATGAATAAGCAAATTCAAGTGCTAAAACTAAGAATCTGTATCTGAACTAGACTAGTTACAGGAAATAAACAAGTGCAAATGCGGGCTTTTAAATCAGAAAGTTGAGAGAGATGGAAAAACTGCCCAAATGGTGAATAACTACAATTTCTGAGCCAGAAACCACTTCTTATGTGGTAGATAGGTTACCACATAGGGAGTCCCACTGATAAGCTAGCAGGCATCTCTCCAACACAGAAAGGATTGGGGGACTCGGAAGCTTGCAAACAGTCCTGGATGTAGCAAATCTGTATCTGGACTAGACTACTTACAGGAAAGGTGGGAAACAAGTGCAAACGCAGGCTTTTAAACCAGAAGTTGAAAGAGATGGATAAACTGCCCAAGCGGCCAATAAACTACAATTTCTGGGCCAGAAACCACTCCTCTTGAGGTAGATAGGCTACCTAGTGCTTACCACTCCCACTGATAAGCTAGAAAGCTTCCCTCCAACACAGAAAGTCTTGTGGGGCTCAGAAGCTTACATACAGTCCTGGATACAGCAAATCTGTATCTGGACTACAATAGTTACAGGAAAGGTAGGAAACAGGCTTAGAGTTTTTTTTTTTTTTACAGAAAAGCATGTAAAACAGCACTAAAAACAATTCAAGTGCAGTGCAAGCTAGCACACTTCAGTGTGTAGCAGTATTAAAGCAAATACAGTTTAAATAAATGCAATTTATTCAAAATATATTCTGAACTTAATTCAATTATTTTAAAAAGTGCCAAAAATATACTTATCAGCTGAGAAGCAAACTCAGTCAGAACACAGGCATAGTCTAGCAAAGTTTTTTTTTTTTTTTTTTTTTTAGTAAAGTGGAAAGGGAGAAAGGAGGAGCAGACGATAATTCAAGCTTAACACACTAAGTGGGTTGGCCTTCTCAAATATTCTCTCTGTAATAGGTAAAATGGGTAAAATGAGCTAATGACACTAGACTGGGTGGAGTGTTCCAGACAAAATTGACAGTAGGTCTCAGAGTCTCAAAGTTTCTTAGTCACTTGGTTTGCATGATATAGAGCAACCTGGAGTAAGGCATGTGCATGTATTCGTGTGCCTGTGTTCGTAGTAAAGCTCTGTATGTTTGTCCACCTAATTTGAACCAAAACACTAAAGGGGGAGGCATATCCATATTCATTAAGGATATACACACCTCCAGACTAGTTGCAAAACATAATGCATCAGAAATTATCCACGTGCAACTAACACTGGGCAAGACTGCAATCCAGGTTGTTGCTTCATACAGATCCCCCGCTATGCCCCAGGATGCCCACTCCATGTTTCTTGATATACCGGGTAATATTAAGGTACAGTCCAATACTCTAATAATGGGTGAGTTCAACTACCCCACCACCAACTGGGAAACTACTCGTGTACTAACCCATTTGCTCAATGCTTTCTGGAATTCATAAATTCCAATGCCCTGGATCAGCTTGTCCATACCCCCACCAGGGGCAGCAATATCCTGGACCTGGTCATTACCAATATGGGCAACTGATGTTCCACACCAGAGGTCAACTCCTTACTGGTCAGATCCGACCACAAGCTAATCACCCTAAACATCAATGTCCCACCCCCCCACCCCCCATTAAGGATACCACTGTAAAAAACTTCTCCAAGGCCAACTTCATGCTTCTTAAGACAGAAGTGGCAAGCTTCACGACAATCATACAGACAGAAAATAGAGGTATGACTGCTGAATCCTATACAAATGCACTGTATAAGTACATACATGAGTGCATAGATTGTGCCATCCCCAACAGAACCAGGACGCTATCCTCCAAAAAAAGGAAGCCAATCTGGTGGTCCCCTGCCATCAACAAACTCTATAACAAAAGGAAGAAGCTGTTGCAAAAAGGAGTAAAATCCCCTGACTGCAGGAACTCCCTGGTCAGCTTCAGTAAGAAGCTGAGCTCCCTCATAAAATCCTCCAAAGCTTGTTATGAAAATAAAATCACCACTGATTCTAAAGACAGCCACAAAGCAATCTACAGCTAAGCCAAGAATCTCAATGGCGACACTCTGAGCTGCAGCTCAATGGCCCTAGATATACAGAACCAACTGCTATTGCCAACATCCTGGCAGATAGGTTCAGTGCAAACTTCACCCATCCTCACCCCCCAAAGAGCCCATCATTACACAGGAAGAATGCAATGCACCTGTAATCACGGCTGGACAAGTAAAGACCGCACTCTCCAAAGCCAAGAACACAGCATCCATGGGACCTTGAAACATCCCAGGCTGCGTTCTGTATGAACTACAGAATGAACTGGCACTCCACCTAAGTACCATGTTCAAAAACACAGGTAACCTTAAGTCCTAAAGCCAACAGTCCAGTCCAAAAGTCTTTCTTAACGCAGATTTTATTGCTTAAAAATAACAGCGTTTTCACCACTTACACTTAAGCAGCTTCATCAGAAATACAAATGCAATCAGTAAGTGCAACACCTTTATATACACAGGAAATACTGCAACAAAACGTCATTTCCTAGTGTAAGAACAAAAAGGTGTAGTAATTTATAAAAACAAAGTATTCTAAAATCATATACATATTATTAAATATAAAATATAAAGTAATAGCTAAATGTTATTACTTCAAAAATACTAATAGTTAGCCAATTATATAACACAAGTAGTACCTACATATATTAGTACTTTGAATTAAAAAAGTATATATATAAACCATAAATAAAAATGTATATAGAAAATATATAGTATACTGAAAAGTTGCACCATAAAAGTACAAAGATGTCTATCTAAAATAGCTCCTAAGCTTTAAAACTGCTGAAATATTGCAGTTTTCATTTAAACTAGGGGACCTAAAGGCATCTAGCTTTAACTGCCACTCAAGTTCTCGATTCTCTAAAATCAAAGAGAAAGGGCCCCCTCTAATACCAATAGGGACCTGATCAATCCCCAGAAATGAGAAGCTATGTCCGAAATTATTGCTAATATGTTTAGCTAATGCGTTGTCTTTAAGGTTCTTTTTGATAGCATAGGAATGTTGGTAAAACCTCTCTCGGGCCTTACGGTCCATCTTCCCTATATAGAAGGCTGGACAACAGTTACATAGTGCTATGTAAATAATGGATTTAGACTCACAATTTAACTTACAATAGATGTAATATTTTTTATTCCTGACAGTAAAAGAATTGCCAGGTCTAACTACTTTACACCAGTTACAACAGCCACAAATCGACATGCCTTTCTGTCTGCTAAATTGTGTTTGAGGTAGATTCCTTTGCAATAATTCTTTCAAATTATGTGCCCTTTTATATACGACACGTGGTGGTGCCCCTATTTTTTTACTCAGAAAGGCGTTCTCAGAAATAAAATGCCAGTTCTTTCGTATAATTGACCATATCGCTTGAGAATTGACATTGTAAGTGGTGACAAAACTCAAAGCAAACTGTGATTTCGTACTGATGGCTGTTGAATCAGTATTCGGACTAGAAGGCTGTCCGGAAAGGAAACAATGCTTATTATCAGTAGTAGACTCTATGTTGATCCCAATTTGGTTCAAAATAGGTTTATAAAAACCCACAGTTCTTTTCATGTCTACTTCCTCAATTAGTTCTTCAATTAATGAAATGGGATACCCTCGGTTAAGGAACATTTCCTTCAAAAGGTGACATTCAGCCTGAAAGTCAACCAGAGTACTGCACATCCTCCCTGCCCTCACTAACTGGCCTTTAACGATAGATCGTTTCTGTTTAAAGGGGTGAAAACTTGAAAAGTGAAGGAGGGAATTGCAGTAAGTGGATTTCCTATAAATAGCAGAAAGAAACCTATGATTACCAATGTCCTTAGTTAATTTCACATCAAGGTAGTCAATGTGGGTGGTAGAAAATTTAGAGGCAAATTTCAGAAATTCAGTGGTTTCATTAAGTGCCTGGACAAATTGGTCAGCATCGTCACTATTCCCTTGAAACAAAATAAAAATGTCATCAAGGAATCTGGTGTATAGCTTGACATGTTTCATAAGGTCAGGTTTATTCCTAAGGTAATTAATCTCCCAAGATGCGACAAAAAAGTTTGCAACACTCGCACCACAAGGGGAGCCCATGGCTACCCCTTGTTTTTGAAGATAATAGTCATCACCAAAGGAAAAGAAATTTGTGGTAAGAACAATGTCTAGTAATTCAGTGACCAGATCAATCTCATTTTTCGGAGCATTGAACTCACTTAAAAGTAAACCTATCCATTCCACTGCTTCTTGATGAGGTATAGAGGTATACAGATCAACGACATCAACTGTGAGAAAGTTATATTTATCATCAAAAAGGATATCGTTGATGCTCTCCAAGAAGGACCAAGAGTCCTTACATAAACCTGTGATAAATTTAAGGTATTTTATCAGGATACTGTCAATGAACCTGGAACAAGGGTAAGTCATAGAGCTTCTGCCATCCACAAGGGTTCTCATTGGTGGATTAGAGATGTCCTTGTGGATCTTTAGGATACCGAACATGACCGGCAATTTGGGAGAAGGGATGTCTATAAAGTTGTAAATATCAACGTCAATTTTACCAGCTAGGTAAAGGTCTCAAAAGTAACCTCTTATTCTACGGTATGCTCCGTTGATCTCATTAAGTGATGCTGTACAATAGGCAGGTGTATTCAAAACAATGTGCATCTTTTCTTGATAGCTAAAATTATCAAAAATAACCAAACCACCACCCTTGTCTGGTTTGATCAGTCTGATCGGTAACCGGCAAAGGTTATCCAAAGCTGTTAGTTGTTCTTTTGTGATATTCAACTTACTATAGTCACTTTTAGTTGGAATTTGTGCGGCCTGATATCTAAAGTCAGCTTCGCATACATTTTCAAATAAATGAAGAGCTGCATGGAGGGGTGGGTTAAAGGTACTACATAACCTTAGCTGAACATTTGATGTACTAATTTCATCACAAAACAAAATCTTAAGGTTCAATTTACGTACGAAACACTTTAAGTTAATGATAGTTTTCGCTAAATTGACCTGTGTACTCAGGACAAAACTGTTCCCAAGTGCAAGTAATTCAACTAGGTCACTATCAAGTGGAAACTCCGTAAAATTGTATATCTTGAAGCATATACATAGCACTATGTAACTGTTGTCCAGCCTTCTATATAGGGAAGACGGTCCGTAAGGCCCGAGAGAGGTTTTACCAACATTCCTATGCTATCAAAAAGAACCTTAACGACAACGCATTAGCTAAACATATTAGCAATAATTTCGGACATAGCTTCTCATTTATGGGGATTGATCAAGTCCCTATTGGTATTAGGGGGGCCCTTTCTCTTTGATTTTAGAGAATCGAGAACTTGAGTGGCAGTTAAAGCTAGATGCCTTTAGGTCCCCTGATTTAAATGAAAACTGCAATATTTCAGCAGTTTTAAAGCTTAGGAGCTATTTTAGATAGACATCTTTGTACCTTTATGGTGCAACTTTTCAGTATACTATATACTTTCTATATACATTTTTATTTATGGTTTATATATATACTTTTTTAATTCAAAGTACTAATATATGTAGGTACTACTTGTGTTATATGATTGGCTAACTATTGGTATTTTTGAAGTAATAACATTTAGCTATTACTTTATATTTTATATTTAATAATATGTATATGATTTTAGAATACTTTGTTTTTATAAATTACTACACCTTTTTGTTCTTACACTAGGAAATGACGTTTTGTTGCAGTATTTTCTGTGTATATAAAGGTGTTGCACTTACTGCTTGCATTTGTATCTCTGATGAAGCTGCTTAAGTGTAAGTGGCGAAAACGCTGTTATTTTTAAGCAATAAAATCTGCGTTAAGAAAGACTTTTGGACTGGACTGTTGGCTTTAGGACTTAAGGTTACCTGTGTTTTTGAGCATTACTGTTTTTTTCTTTTTTTCTTTTTTCGCTTTGGTAAGTACCATGTTCAATCATAGCCTCACTTCAGGCTATGTGCCTACTGAATGGCACACAGTGACGGTTATTCCACTCCACAAAGGGGGCATCACCACGGACCCCGGGAACTACTGCCCCATTAGTCTGACGAGCCTGGTCTGCAAGGCCATGGAACATATCATCCTGGAGCTTATAAACAAGGACATAGGTAACTTCCAAACTCTGGAACCCACTCAGTTTGGGTTTGTAAAAGGTAGGTCATATCTGCTAAACCTGATTGACTTCTTTAAAACAGTCACCAGAGCCATGGATTAGGGTAAGGTGGTGCACACAGTCTATCTTGACCTCGCCAAAGCTTTCAACTCCATCCCCCACTCTGGAATTATAGATAAACTCACTAGACTGGACATAAATCCCTATGTCATAAGATGGGTGGCCAACTGGCTCACTGATAGAATCCACACAGTGAAAGTAGCCGACTCCAAATCCAACTTCAGACCAGTGACAAGTGGAGTATCACAGGACTCAGTCCTGGGTCCTCTCCTGTTTGGCATTTACTTCTCAGAAGTCCAGGCTAAAACAGTAGGTCTTTGGCTAATGAAGTTCGCAGACAACTGCAAACTAGGTGCCATAATAGAATCGCCCAATGATGTGGACATTCTGCAATGGGGCCTCACTGAGACTGATGCTTGGTGTCAAAGATATGGCCTCAAGCTCAATGCCAAGAAGTGCATTGTCATCCCCTTTGGGATAAAACATTGTACGCATGAACTACCACATAGGTGGTAGCCTACTAAACACCAAAAGTGTGATAAGAGACCTTGGGACGCAGGTGGACAGTAGTCTCTCCTTTGATAATCACATCACCACAGTAGTCAGAAAATCCTTCTACATGGCACACCTCATCACAAAGGGGTTCACCTCCAGAAAAAAAGAGGTCATTGTTCCTCTCTACTCATCCTCATCAGACCCATTATAGAGTACAACACCCCATCTGGTATGTACCTCGCAAGACATCTACAACAACTAGAATGGCCACAGAAATACCTCACTAAGAGGATTACTGTCCTCATACAGATGCCATACGCTGACCATCTCAAAAAACTCCAGCTCTACTCCGTCGCTTATCGCGTACTCAGAGGTGACCTTTGCCTAACATACAAAGCCATGTCAAACCCAGATCTGTTGGACATGCTACACTTAAAAAAAAAAAACAATCCCTCTGAGCGACATACTCCAGGGACCTAAACCTTGCCACCACAATAAACAGAACATGCTGGAGGGATAGATTCATGTCCCAGAGACTTCCTATGCTCTGGAACAGACTACTCATTAATGTCAAGCAAAGCTCCTCATTAGCCTTGTTTAAGAAAAATCTCAACAACTGGATGGGAAATGGGAAATTCACCTCGGGGATGACTTCTGTGGCTCTGCTAGAAAGGGGCATAGGAAAATAACTTTCTTGGGTGGCCAAAGCTATGGAACTTTTTTGGCTAGGTTTATATAGGCCCCATAGCCAATAGCCTAGTACCTACCTATAAACCTATATTAGTGTTTTGTTTATTTATACTGGACTGTTCTCTTGATGATGTTGGCAGTCGGAGAGTTCTTAGACTGTCTTTCTCATAAGGCATACAGTGGTCAGTGCAGAGGTGGGGTTTGCTACTGTGCAACTGATGTAGTGCTTCTTTGAGATATAGTCTATACTTAATTTATTGATGCATTAGAGTTTTCACACAGTGATCTGAACCAGTATGAATAACAACAAGACTGCATAGTCCTATGCCATATGAAGAATTATTGCTGATAATCTTTGACTAAATGGTTCACTGAAATACATGGAGGTCTATCCATCATTTATTATGTTTAGGGTTATAGCAGTTAAGATCCTTATTTAAATTCCATATATTATTGAAGACTGCCACATTTTTCCCTGAGTCTTTCTTCAGACAAATCCTGAGATTTGTGAGTAGTCTGCCATCCATGAATTATACATTAATTACACCCTCAGTGAATTAAATCTTCATTCTAATCCCGCACTACATCATGCATGTCTTGTATCATCTGACTGTTCTGTTATTTGTACAAATAACTTTTTATATGATGCCTATTTCCATTATTTAGATTTCCTTGAGGTAATAAAAATAATTCTTACTACTTTCAACCTCTTTTCTTAATACTGTACAAATTAACTGTTTTTAGTCTATCTTCATTTTGGTTTAGACTGATACATGAAAAAATATTGTGGATAGTTTCTGAGATAACTATACTGCTACATGATATTAAGCTGATGTCTGAAGAAGTAGGCACCTTATGAGGTGGTGCTTTCCATGTGTTTATAAGTTTAGGAACTAAACTTTTCACTTTTTCACCTGCCAAATCTTCTGCATGTATATCTCATTATTCTACATTTTCACTGTTGTTTCTAGAGAGTAGCACTCACTCACTTTTATGGCATTAGACAATTTATACCCCTAGGCCCATTTTTATCTTATGTTATTTGTCACCGAAACATTGTGTAATAATTCAGTGAATTCTTACTTTGCATTTTCAAAAATTTTACAGGGACATTAGGAGGGACTTGTATACTGTAAAAATAGTGCAATAATGTCAGCTGAGTGGTAAAACCAGTGATCCGATCATTTATATAACATGTTTTTGTGCAGTAACTTTATGTATTTGGTTGAAATTCACTTGAAAGTATCCAAATATTAATTTTTGACAAAACTCTTTAATTGCACTTTTGAAAGTATAACTTGCCTTTTTTTCTAAGTGATTGTTATGCAATAGTTACACTGCATTTCTCAATGTGCAACCACTTACAGTGGTAGGGGTGTTGTATATTAGCAATTGTTATGTAATACTTTCACTGTTTTTCTCAAAGTGCACCCACTTGGAGTGGTAGGGGTATTGTATATTAGCAATTAGTTTAACCCTGGTTGGTTTCAATACTTTTGGTCTTACTGTTTAATAAAGTTTCATTCCTAAGAAGCAGTAATCAGGAAATAATTTGCATGTATTACATAGCAGACTGTATACAGTTAAAAAGGTGTCATTATTACAGCTGAACAGTAAAACCAGGCAATTACGACATGGTTGTATAAAAGGACTTTCTACATTTGAAGCTAACAAAAATCAGTTTTCTGTTATGAGGCTTTCTACAACAACTATGTGTTGGTTAGTAAGGAAAAATTCACTAGGGCACCTGTGAAAATCTCCTACTCTTTTCAAATTTAATAGGTGTTGTGAGATTCTTGGCATCCACCAGAGTATCACCAGCTTTGGTATATGTGAACTACAATATAACATCTCATCTGAAGAATGGCACACCCAGGAATGTATAATTCCCTTGTACTGTGCTGCAGTGTTAGGAATAGAAAAGTAATCCAAGTACCATGTGTATAGAATCCACAACCTTTACATGGCAGATGCACCTGGATAGCATACAGATAAAATTAAAAGCAAAACTGATGGCACCACATGTTTTTGTGCAGTAACTTTATGTATTTGGTTGAAATTCACTTGAAAGTATCCAAATATTAATTTTTGACAAAACTCTTTAATTGCACTTTTGAAAGTATAACTTGCCTTTTTTTCTAAGTGATTGTTATGCAATAGTTACACTGCATTTCTCAATGTGCAACCACTTACAGTGGTAGGGGTGTTGTATATTAGCAATTGTTATGTAATACTTTCACTGTTTTTCTCAAAGTGCACCCACTTGGAGTGGTAGGGGTATTGTATATTAGCAATTAGTTTAACCCTGGTTGGTTTCAATACTTTTGGTCTTACTGTTTAATAAAGTTTCATTCCTAAGAAGCAGTAATCAGGAAATAATTTGCATGTATTACATAGCAGACTGTATACAGTTAAAAAGGTGTCATTATTACAGCTGAACAGTAAAACCAGGCAATTACGACATGGTTGTATAAAAGGACTTTCTACATTTGAAGCTAACAAAAATCAGTTTTCTGTTATGAGGCTTTCTACAACAACTATGTGTTGGTTAGTAAGGAAAAATTCACTAGGGCACCTGTGAAAATCTCCTACTCTTTTCAAATTTAATAGGTGTTGTGAGATTCTTGGCATCCACCAGAGTATCACCAGCTTTGGTATATGTGAACTACAATATAACATCTCATCTGAAGAATGGCACACCCAGGAATGTATAATTCCCTTGTACTGTGCTGCAGTGTTAGGAATAGAAAAGTAATCCAAGTACCATGTGTATAGAATCCACAACCTTTACATGGCAGATGCACCTGGATAGCATACAGATAAAATTAAAAGCAAAACTGATGGCACCTTCAAGAGAAGTCTGTGAGGGAAAGCATAAGATGTTTCCCAAGCAGACAAGGAATGCTCCATGGACGAGCTAATGGATAAAAATTATTGACATAATGCTGCTTCATATGATGGAGCTAGTCACTCTTAACAGAGCAAAGTACATATCATTGTGATCCAGGAGATCTCAGAATACAGTCACTGCTGTTCCACTTTGGCATAATTAGGTTATTTTATTTTATTTTACATTTGTTAACCAGGAAATTCTGACTAGACCAGGTCCATTTACAGCGGAGGCCCGGGGAGCAAAGCTCTGAACATTGGTTCAACAAATAGAGGCAATATAATAAAAAATAAAAATAAAAAATAATGATAAAAATGCAGTGCTGTGCAATGATCATGTAAAAAATACAATGTGGGGTAGACATTTAACCATACACACACTGAAATGATGTATCATATATTTGATGAAGTTAGGCATTTTCCAGCATAAAACAGCTAGAAATTTACATTTACATTTAATGTGCAGGTGTATACTGTTGTGACACAGTAGAGTAGCTGTAGCCTGCAAGAATAGTAGCCAGAGGAACTGGCTTGGTTTTCAACTGTAGAGGTTTAAGGTGAGTAGTTAGCAAGTTGGAAAGTGAAGGGGGAGATGGAAGAGTGAGGGTAAGTTAAGTGATACAGGGGCATAATCAGGTATTGAGTAGATGTGATTTGAGGGAGTTTTTGAATTGTGGGGTGGTAGGGGCAGTGGTCAGAGAGTGGGGAAGAGAGTTCCAGTTTTTAGCAACTGTGTGGGACTAGAGTGCTTTCCCTGCAATATTGTTTGCCCTGGTGATGCAGAGGAGAGATTTTTCACTAGATCGGAGATGCCGATTTGCAGTGTAGTGGGTAAGAAGATTGGCTAATAGGTTCATAGGTTGGCACTGGGCTATCTGCCCAAAGGCATATATTAGCCCAGCCACGTTGTGCAGTATTCACCACCCCTTTAGTAGTTCCCTAGACCCTTGTACTAGCAGCTAGTACCCTTGGCGCTTATCTAGTAGTGCTGTTTGTGTGATCCCCGGTGTGAACTTTCTGTTACCCAACCACTCATCAAGGTTCCACTTGAAGAGTGATAGTGAGGGGCTCTGTCTTATGTAGATCGGGACCCTGTTCCATAGTAAGGGAAGTCTCTGCAAAGGGAATCTATCCCTCCAGCATGTTCTATTCATTGTTGTGTTGAGGTTTATATCCCTAGAGCATGTAGCTCAAGTAGATTTGGTTTTGCTAGGATGGAGCATGTTCAACAATTCTGGGTTGGACATGGCTCTGGACGTTAGACAGAGATCACCTCTGAGAAAGCGGTATGCAACAGAGAACAGTCTTAGCTTTTTCAATCGTGCTGCATAGGGCAACTGTTTGAGGCCAGTAATCCTGTTGGTTAGGTACTTCTGTGGGCTCTCCAGCTGCTGGAGATGTCTAGCCAGGTACCTTCCAATTGGTGCATTGTACTCAATAATGGGTCTGATGAGGGAAGAGTAGAGGGGCACCATTATCATAGGTTGGTACTAGGCTATCAGCCCTAGGGCCTATGCAAGCCTAGCCATAACAATTCCCTGGCTATTTCTTCCCACATTATTTACTTTCC
The DNA here is from genome assembly GCF_019279795.1 of Protopterus annectens. Taxonomy (NCBI): domain Eukaryota; kingdom Metazoa; phylum Chordata; order Ceratodontiformes; family Protopteridae; genus Protopterus; species Protopterus annectens. Next base: position 686,928,962 of record NC_056725.1, read on the forward strand.
TGGACCCCTGTCTAGCAGGGCGACTGACGTGATCCCTGGGGTGAATTTCCTTTCTCCCATCCAATCGTCAAGGTTCCTCTTGAAGAGGTCCAAAGAGGCACTCTGCTTGACATGTATGGGCAATCTATTCCAGAGTCTGGGGAGTCTCTGGGTCAGGAACCTATCCCTCCAGCATGTTTTGTTTATTGTGATGACAAGGTTTAGATCCCTGGAGCATGTAGCTCTGAGGGATTGGGATTTCTTTAAGTGTAGCATGTCCAACAGCTCTGGGTTTGACATGGCCTTGTATGTTAAGCAGAGATCATCTCTGAGTAGACGATATGTGACAGAGTATAGCTGGAGTTTTTTAAGGCGGTCAGTGTAGGGCATCTGCTTTAGGCCTGTGATTCTTTTAGTGAGGTATTTCTGAGGCCTTTCCAGTTGTTGCAGATGTCTTGAGAGGTACATACCAAATGGGGCGTTGTATTCTATAATGGGTCTAATGAGTGATGAGTACAGTGGGACAATGACCTCCTTTTTTCTGGATGAAAAGCCCTTCGTGATGAGGTGTGCCACATAGAAGGATTTCCTGACTGTTGTGGCGATGTGGTTATCAAAGGTGAGACCACTGTCCACCTGTGTCCCTAAGTCTCTTATCACACTTTCTGTGTTTAGTGTACTGCCACTATATGGTAATTCCTGGATACATGTTTTTTCCCAAAGGGGATAACAATACATTTCTTGGCATTGAGCTTGAGCCCATGGCTCTGGCACCAAGCATCGGTTTCTGTAAGGCCCTTTTGTAGAGTATCCACATCATTTGGGGATTCAATAATGGCTCCCAGTTTGCAGTCATTTGCAAACTTTGTTAGCCAGAGTCCCTTAGTGTTGACCTGTACTTCAGAGAAGTAGATGCCAAACAAGAGCGGCCCCAGTACTGAACCCTGAGGTACTCCACTTGTCACTTGTCTGGAGCTGGATTTGGAGTCGGCTACTTTTACAGTGTGGGTTCTATCAGTAAGTCATTTAGCAACCCATTAGGTGACATAGGGATTAATGCCCAACTTAGTAAGTTTATCTATGATTCCAGAGTGGGGGATGGTGTCAAAGGCCTTGGCAAGGTCTAGATAGGCTGTGTGGACCACCTTACCCTTGTCCATGGCTCTGGATATTGATTCAAAGAAGTCAATCAGGTTCAGGAGACAAGATCGGCCCTTCACAAACCCAAACTGGGTGGGGTCCAGTGTTTGAAGGTTGCCAATGTCTTTGTTTATAAGTTCCATGATAATACGCTAAATGGCCTTGCAGATAAGACTTGTCAGACTTATGGGATGGTAGTTTCCGGGATCCAAGGTGGATCCACCCTTGTGGATTGGGATAACTGTAGCTCTGCGCCACTCAGTGGGCACGAAACCTGAGGTGAGGCTATGATTAAACATGACACTTAGGTGAGGTGCCAGTTCATATTATAGTTCATGTAGTACACAGCCCGGGATGTCATCTGGTCCCATGGATGCTGTATTCTTGGCTTTAGAGAGTGCATTTTGTACCTGTGTGGCCGTTATTACTGGAATTTGGCAATCTTCCGGTATTGAGATGGGCCATTTAGGGGATGAGAGGGGGGTGAAGTTGGCACTGAATTGATCTGCCAGGATATTGGCAATATCCTTCGGATCAGTATATTTAATGCCATTCTGTTTTAGCTCAGAGCAGATCTGAGCATTGCCATTTAGATTCTTGACATAGTTATAGAATGCTTTGTGGTTGTCTTTGAAATCTTTGGCAATTTTATTTTCGTAACTAGCTTTGGAGGATTTTATGAGGCATCTCAGTTTCTTACTGAGGCTAGTAAGGGAGTTTTTTGCATCCTGGGATTTTCCTTTTTTCTGCAAAACTTTCTTCCTTTTGTTGTAAAGTTTGTTTATGGCAGGGGACCACCAGATTGGCTTCCTTTTTTTGGATGAGAGCATTTTGGTTCTATTTGGGATGGCACGATTCATGCATGAGTGGATGTGCTTGTACAGTGCCTTAGTGTAGGATTCAGCAGTTGAACTTTCAGTTCCCGTCTGCATGGGTGTCATGAAGTTTGTAACTTCTGACTTGAGTAGCATGAAGTTGACTTTGGAGAAGTTTTTTATGGTGGTTTCTTTACTGGGGTTGGGGGTGGGATGTGGATGTTAAGGGTGATTAGCTTATGGTCAGACCTGACTAACGAGGGGGTGACCATAGGTATGGAGCATTGATTTCCCATGTTGGTAATGACCAGGTCTAGGATATTGGAGCACCTGGTGGGACAATGGATTAGTTGATCCAGGGCGTTGGAATTTATGAATTCCAAGAACCGTTGCGCAAAGGTGTTGTGACATGAGTAGTTTTCCCAGTTAATGGCAGGGTAGTTAAAATCACCCAGTATTAGGGTGTTTGGTTCTATCTTAATATTTTCCAGTATGTTTAGAAAGGTGTAGTGAGAATCTTGGGGTATGGTGGGGGATCTGTAGCAAGCTGCAATTTGGATTGCAGTCTTACCTAGTGTTAGTTGCTACATCCTTAGATCTTGATGCAAACCCTTTCATGATCAGATGGGTCACATAGAAGGATTTTCTAACCACTTGGCAACATGGATATCAAAGGAAAGCTGACTATCTACTTGGGTCCCTAGATCCCTTATTTCTTCAGATTTCAGAGGATTACCTCCTATGTTGTAGTTTGTATAATGAAGTTTTTTTCAGGGTTCTTTAGGACGTTATAAGCAGTAACTAGCTGGTGGTAGTTAAGTAGATGAGGTAACTCAAGCCATTTTAGTTCTTTTAGTGCACTACAGTGATGTGTTCTGTAAGTGGAGTTTGTAGCAAACTTGGCTATTTTATTGTAACAGGATTCTAATTTATCTATGTCAGGCTTTCTAATATGGGTGAAAATAGGCATTGTGTACAGCAGTGCGGAGAGGAGGTGACTCTTGCTTGATGTGAAAGAAAGTTTTTGTGCCTATATAGTGCGCCCATTTATTTGTGAACCAATTTTATGGCATGGGAGATGTGGATATCAAAGTGAATAGTATTGTCAATTTCAATGCCCAGAAGTTTGGTGTGGTTAGAAGGGGAGATGTTAGTGCCATCTTTAGATGTGATGGAGAAAGAGAAGGGAGCTTTTGTTTTATTAGGGGAAAATAGTAGTAGTTTTGTCTTCTTGGGATTTAGGATAAATTGGATACCTGAGACCCATTTTTCTACAGAGTTAAATGTTTCCTGAGTAAGTTGCTGTAGAATGGTGGAAGATGAGGCAGTGCAGATCAGGGTTGAACCATCTATAAACAAAGACATTGGCAACCTTCAAACACTGGACCCGATGCAGTTTGGGTTTGTGAAGGGCCAATCTTGTCTCCTGAACCTGACTGACTTCTTCAAATCAGTCTCCAGAGCCGTGGACAAGGGTAAGGTGGTCCACACAGCCTATCTGGACCTACTGTAAAAGCCCGACTCCAAACCAGCTTCAGACAAGTGACAAATGGAGTACCTCAGGATCAGTCCTGACCGCTCTTGTTTGGCATCTACTTCTCTGAAGTTCAGGCCACAACACAGGACTCTGGCTAACAAAAAGTGTTTGATGACTGCAAACTGTGAGCCATTATTGAATCTTCAAATGATGTGCATATTCTACAAAAGGGCCTTAACCACATAGTGTGGCAGTACTAAACACCCGAAAGTGTGATACACTCATCGCTAAGGCTTTTCATCTACAATGCCCCATTTGGTATGTACCTCTCAAGACATTTGCAACAACTGAAAAGGCCACAGAAATAACTCACTAAAAGAATCACAGGCCTAAAGCAGATGCCCTATGCTGACCATCTAAAAAAAACTCCACCTATACTCTGTCACATATCATCTACTCAAAGGCGATCTCTACTTAACATACAAGGCCATGTCAAACCCAGAGCTGTTGGACATGCTACACAAAGAAATCCCAATCCCTCAGAGACACACACACTCCAGGGATCTAAACCTTGTCATCACAATGAATGAAACATGCTGGAGGGATAGGTTCCTGACCAAGAGACTCTGGAACAGACAGCCCATATATGCCAAGCAGAGCGCCTATTTGGCCCTCTTCAAAATGATGATTGGATGGGAGATAGGAAATTCGCCCCGGGTATCACATCAGTCGCCCCTGCTAGACAGGGGTCCAGGGAAGTAAATACTGTGGGAAGAAATAGCCAGGGAATTGTTATGGCTAGGCTTGTATAGGCCCTAGGGCCAATAGCCTAATACCAACCTATGAATCTGCATATTGAATAAGTGTGGCATGCTGGGTTGAGCTATTAAGATTGTTTGTGAAATAGAAAAGAGAAGTGAACCCAGTATAGAGCCTTGTGGGACTCATATGGTAGTTGGAAGTTGAGGGGATAGTGTTCCTTGCCATTGGACAGACTGTTGCCTGTCAGATAGGTAGCTTCTGAACCAGGCTATGGTAGATGGGGTGAAAGATAGTGAGGTTAGAAAATCTAGCAGAATGGAGTGAGAGACCATGTTGAATGCCTTTGAGAAGTCCAAAAATAAATGGCAGATGTATATTTGTTGTTGTTCCTGTGGAAATTAAGTAGATTAGAGAAGGATAGAAGAGCAGTGGTTGTGCTGTGATGTGGGCAGAAGCCATGTTGTGTGGTAGAGAGGAGCTGATGTGTGTTCAGGAATTTCATGACTTGCAAGTGGATGTATTTCTCTAGAATTTTAGATAGGGGGCATAGGATGGCAATAGGTCAGTAGTTGGAGAAGTCATAGGAGTTACCCCCTTTATGAAAAGGAATAATATAAGATGCTTTCCAAAGTTTGGGAATATAGGATTCCTGTATGGAGTGGTTGATTAGGATGAAGATGGGGTATGATAGAGAGTCATTGGCCATTTTTAGGTAGGTAGCAGGTATGTTGTCGGCTGCAAGGTTGGTGGGTCTAAGCTTTAGAAGGAATTTTTTAATTGTAGAGGTGGGGACAGGTGATAGAGAGGAGAGGGCTACAATGGATTTTGTGAAGTGGTGATTAAATTGAGTGGCTATGTCTAAAGTACTATGTGTAGAGTTTGGAGCTGGAGTAGTGGTTTTGCCTGGTTTTAGTAAGGAGTTAATAGAATGCCAGAATTGTTGTGGATTTTCTGAGTAGTTGTTTTGGGCACTGAGGAAGTAGTTGCGTTTATTTTGTTTGGTTTCAGCCTTGGCCTGATTTCTAAGCTGTTGACAGTTTTGCTGGGAGCTAATGGTGTTTTCACTCTTTCAGATTTTCCAGGCTTTATCTCTGGCTTTTAGTAGGGCTCTAGTGTCCCTACTTAGCCAAGGTGCATAGTTAGATTTCACTCTAATTTTCCTACTGGGGGCGAGTCTGTTAAGAACATTAATAAACATATTAAAGTAGTCTACTGCCTGGTCTAATCCTAGGGTTCATAGTGGTTCCCAGTTACAGTGGCTGAGAACAGTACTGAGGTATTGTGGGGTAATGTTGCAGTCATCTTGTATTAGTTTATAAACAATAGGTTTGGGTAGGTTGGAGTGTTTGCATAGTAGGAAAGTGGGGAGATGGTCACTGAGACCATCTGGGAGGCAACCTACATGATAGTTTTGCTTGGGGTAATTGGTTAGAGTCCAATGAAAAATAGATTCTTTATTTGACTTTTTGTTTATTCTAGTGGGCTCTTCAATGAGTTGAGAGAACCCATATAGAGTAATATGCTTAGTGGGGTTGTTGGAATCACAAGCTGTCCAGTCGGTGTTTAGGTCACCTAACAGGATAGTTTCTTGTGGTAGGTTATCTTTTGTCCAGTGTAGGATTTCTTCTGTTATGAGAGAGTTATTACCTGGAGGTATATATCAGCACAGAATATTGATTTTCTTTGTGTTATTTAAGGAAAGGATAGTAAATAGGGTTTCAGCAGTTTGAAATTTGGGTGGTGTGGTGTGGAGGAGTTTGGGGTTTCAGGATGTTTTTGAAAAGAATGGCTACCCCACTTCCTTTCCTGCCTACTCTATCTGATATTAAGGTATTATAACCTGGGGGGAGGAAGTCTTCATCTTGGATGCTGGGGTTCAGCCATGTTTCTGTGATTGTCAGTATGTCAGGGGTGTAGTGGGCCATAAATACATGCAGTTCAGATATTTTGTTGGTGACATTTCTTATGTTGGTATTAAGAATCATCAGGTCAGATATCTGTTTGATTGTGAGAGGACCTGGATTTGGGTGTGTATCACCAGAGGTTAGTAGTTTCTGTATGAATGACAGTATGTGCTTTGCAATGTTTGTTGTTTGTGGGTTGGGTCTATGTGAGTTTTTTCTATAGTTATGTCTTGGTATCGAGATGTTGTGTAAGTAAGGTGTAGTAATAAGATTTAGAATTGTAGGGCAGATGTAGAAGTTTGTGTGAGTTTGTGAGGGTGGGGAAATGTGTGATATGTGTTACTGTATAGAAATAGGTTTGTTTGTATGGATGTGAGAAAAGCTAGTGACACGAGTGCTAGTGATAGGGATGATAGTTTTGTTAGCATGATTGTATGGTAGAGATGCTATGGTGATGGTAGTAGGTGTGGTAGGTGAATGAAGTAATAGGCACTTTGGTTGGGTGAGGGGTGGAGGTGTGTCAATCAAATATGTGTTGTTTGGGAGTGGGAGTGGTGTAAGTAATTGAAGTGGATGTTGAGTAAGTGATTGGTGAAGGTTGAGGTTGGGCAGCTTGGTCAGGTGATTAGGGCTTGGAAATAAATCCAGGGGTAGTGGGGGCAGGTGGGAAATGGGGGCAGGGTAGGGGAGCAGAGTGAGTGAAGTGAAGCCAGGTGAACAGAGCAGGGCTGACCAGACCGCTAGGTTTTGAGAAAACAATCAATCAAATACCCCTTTTCCTTAAGGGAAAACAGTAAGTAATCTATCCATGTTCTATCCAAATTGTCTGATAACAGCAGTCTTACAGCTTTAAGATTTAGATGTGAGAGACCTACTGGGTACCGTTTGTGTCACGGAAACCTTGATTGGTTAAGTACACCCACACACTTAAAATTTTATGCAGAAAGCTTAAGGAAAAAGAAATACACCTTGCTTCTTTCAATTTCAACACAAGAAATATCACACTTGGGTTGTTTAAATGCCTGTGATATGGTGGTAGCAGACCTGCTTCTGTACTAGGTGAACACAGGGGTGGAATTAGGTTGGTCTGGAGGGTATAGGTACAGAATACCTAGAGAATGAAAAAGGAGATATGGGAGTAGGTTAGGACTGACAAAGAGAGAAAGCAAACAAGTAGTTACCTGCACAGTTATCATTTGATTAACAACAAATCATTTCAGTAAACATTATTTGATTGTTAGAACAGCGTGTTAGCTAATTCACTTTAGGGGGTTAACACTCACAGATCACTTAAAGGTGTCCTCGTGACAGACATCCTAGAAATGCAGAGGGGGCTTCACATGATAAGCTGAACACTCATGAATGGCATGGAAAAGTGTGGGATATCCTTGTTATCTTGCCAAAACCAGGGCAAGTGAATCAATAGTGGTCCTCATGGCTGTTGGGTGTACCCTTATAAGAAAAAAAGTTGCCATACTAGCTAATGAAGCACACGGTATTTGTTGCAGCATAGAGTTCCACCTCTCAACTGTTCAGATGATTACAGAATATCCAGATTTTCACCTCTTTTTTAATAAGATTTGTAGTTTTCCGGCAAATCTTTGAGGATTGAAGTCACTCAAAAATGACAGATGTTTGAATTTCAGGCTTCATATCCTTTAGAAAATGTGTGATAATGCACATCTATTCAATTTTCAAAGTTTGTAAGAGCAATATTTAAAACCAATCCTGATTTTTGGCCTCCCACAATTCTTCCAACATTCTTCAGATTTTTTGAGCTAAGGGGTTGAGAGATATGCACAGAGTGGCAATGAAAAAGAAGCAAAGCATAGCATAGTATGATCTGAAACAGCATGCATCTGAGGGCATAGCAGCACTGCCTCAAGTATTGTCATTAATGGAATGGGATATTTTGTAATCTTAGTAATAAAGACAAAAGACAGGTGTTGTACTAAACATGGTCTCATAACAAGCGAATTTTGACCCAGTCATAATGGCATAATGGCAGTTAGTATTGTATTGTGGAATGGAGGTAATGCAGTATGGACTGACATTATACTATAGTGCATGCTTCCAATGTGTACTGTGTATCTTCAGTAATGAAAGTGACATAGGGTTACCACTTATCCCATTTTATGCAGGACAGTCCCTATCTGGGCAGTTGTGTTCTGTAGAAAAAAATCACAACTGCAAATATCCTGAGATTTTTAGGACCAACATGTTTCATAAGTTTTCTTTAAGTTGCATAAAACAATTAATTTGTATTTGAGACACCTAAATATTATATGGAACAGCATAATATCCAATTCTCCTAAAACAAGCCTTTATTTCTGAAAATAAACCAAAGTTCAGTCCTTGTACTAGTTGTAAGTGTGAACCTGCACAATCTTAGATTTCTATTAAAAAGTCACACTTTGGGCACTTGGAAAGGTGACAACCCTACAGTAACACTGTGTAATTGTAAAAGAGCAGTATATGAAGCCAGGCAACAGTGCACACACGAGAAAATGCTGTAAATTTGCTTCAGTGGATGAGGCACAGAGAGCATACATGGTGTTGTGTAGGACTAATGGCTGTCAGATTGGGACTCAAGCATTGCAAACTGTTAAAATGATACCAGTAGCCTACACAGTATGATAACAACTGCCTACACATTATCATTTAAATGATATAGGTTCATAGGTGTGTACTAGGCTAATGGCCCTGGAGCCTTTACAAGCCTAGCCCATAGAAGTGCCCTGGCATTGTGCTGCCCAACATTAGTTCCCAGTGCCTTTATCAAGTAGAGCCACTGGAGTGATCCTTGGGGTGAACTTTCTATTACCCATCCACTCATCAAGATTTGTCTGGAAGAGGAACAGCGAGGTTCTCTGCTTGACATGTATGGGAAGTCTATACCAGAGAATGGGCAGTCTCTGGTTGAGGAACCTGTCCCTCCAGCATGTTCTGTTGATTGTCGTAATGAGGTTGAAGTCTCTGGAGAGTGTGGTGTGAAGGGGAAGGGGTTGGGATTTCTTTAGATGTAGCATTTCTAAAACAGCTGGGTCAGACATGGCTTTGTAAGTCAACCAGAGATTGGCTCTAAGTAGGTGATATGAGACAGAGAATAGCTGGAGTCTTTTGAGTCTTTCTGTGTAGGATATGTGTTTAATGCCTAGGATCCTCTTCATGAGGTACTTCTGTGGCCTCTCCAGCTGTTGCAGGTGTCTAGTCAGGTACATGCCAATGGGGCATTATACTCGATGACTGATCTAATGAGGGAAGAGTAGAAAGAGAGAGAGAGAGATGATGACCTCTTTCTTCCTGGATGGAAAACCCTTGGTAATGAGATGTGCCACATAGATGGACTTTCTGACCACAGTGGCAATGTGGTGAATGAAGGAGAGGTTGCTGTCAACCTGCGTCCCCAGATCTCTTATAACACCTTCAGTGTTCAGTGGGATTCCATCGATGTGGTAACTAGTGGCAGCTGAGTTTTTACCAAAGGGGATGATGACTCATTTTTTGGTGTTAAGCTTAAAGCCATGGTTTCAACACAAATCATTGGTCTCAGTGAGGCCTTTCTATAGGATGCCTACATCACTTGCTAATAATGGCTCCCAGCTTGCAGTTGTCTGCAAACATGGTCAGCCAGAGTCCCCTTTGTGTTGGCCTGGACGTCTGAGAAGTAGATGAGCTGACTAAAAGACAAGTTTCAGTGAAAGCCCTTCAGAGCTTTTCAGCTAGCAGGGAAAGGGAGGCTGAGCTCTGAAAGGGCAAGGCTGGGAATAACAAAAAATAAATGTCCACACCTTGGCATAAAAAAACACACCAAAAAACAAAGGGTGCAGCAGTGATCATTCAGACATCTACTGTTATGGTATATTCAGCCTACACAATTGCACTATGTTCTTCATATTGATCAATGCTGCAGTAGCCTTAGCCATACTGGTAAGTGACCACAGCTAACTATACTTAGGAGGTGGAAGGAGAAGGGTCCAGGAACCCCTGGAGAATGGTTCTAGCAAAGCATGATTTAGACCAAGAGAAGGAATTCAGTTTATAATAGTGTGTACAGAAGTCCAAGTAGCAGCTTCTAGAATCCAATATTTTCCAAAAAGCTATAGAAGTCTGTAGACTGGGCCTTGACCCTGCCTGGAAAAGATTGGTCATGGTAAGTATGACAAAAATAATAGCCTAAGACAACCATTTGGAAAAGTTCTGTTTGAAATACCAGTTGTCCCTTCTTCCTACCTTCACCAGAAATAAACAATTGATCCGATGATCTGAAAGATCTAGTTCTTTCAAGATAGTACCTCAGTTGTTTGTGGACATCCAAGGTGCACAGGGGATCTTTTTCTCCCTCATTTTTAGGTTCAGGACAGAAAATGGGGAGATTGATAGTTTTATGCGAAATAAGCTCAGATACCACTTTAGACATAAAAAGGATTAGTTCTTAAAGAAACCCTGTCCCTGTGGAAAATGACATAGGGCTGACTAACCATAAGAGCTTGAAACTTGGGTACCCTTCTTGCAGAGGTCAGAGCAATCAATAAAATTGTCTTTTTCATGTTAAGAACCTCACCTCAAGTCAGCCAGATTACCTGGTTCAAATGGAGCAAGTGTTAGTTTCTGTAACACAAAATTAAGATCCCAAGGAAGTGCCACCAGTTTACTTGAGGAATCTTAGAAAAAATCCTTTCAAGAACATTTTGACATGTGATTGCCTTGAAAGAGGAAGCTCCATGGGCAGACATCCTGAAATGGCACATAAAAGAACCTTGATAGAGAGATATAAGAAGCATAGGATAGTAACTCACACAAACATTGTAAAACTGAACAACTAATGTAGACCACCACAATCCTTTGATAAAACACTAATTTAATATGATAAGGCAAAATTCAACAAGCAGTTTTTAACACAGATAAGCGCTTTCAGGCTCTGCCCTTCTTCAGATGAAATAAAAACAATCTTAGTCACATTTAAATACCTAATTCAAAACAATTTCCAACCAATCAAAATTTATACTGCACCCTCCTGTCTTTGAGGGCGGGTTTCATAGGAACAAATTCATTTAGTCCTGGTGTCCTATGGGCATATTACCCTATACATAGAAAATCTGTATCTACATTTAAGACAACAGAAGAGCAACATGGCCATAAATTTGCATGTAACAGAATGACATTCACGTATAGTAGTAATATACATGGTGTATGTGACATTATCAAGAAAAATTGGCATATACTTTCATCTGATGATAAAATAAAAGAAATAGTAGGGATAGAACCCAAATTTGGATTTAGAAGAAATAAAAATCTGAAAGACATTTTAACACAAGAAAAGAGTAACCACAAGAAAAGTTCCATTTGTCGAGTGGGTACAAAACCATGTGGGCTTTGCAAGGCATGCCACTGTATTAATAAAGAGACTGTTTTTAAGCATCCAGTAACAGGGAAATTATTTTATTTTAAAGCAAAAGCCAATTGTAGAACAAAGAATATAATTTATTTAGCTGAGTGTCAGCAATGCAAAGCATTTTACGTGGGAAAAACAAATAATATGTTTAAAGTTAGAATTTTGCAACATCTTTCATGCATAAGAACTAGTAATATGCACACTGCACTTTATAAGCATATAGAAGTAAATAATGACCATCAGTTTAGATTTAGAGCTATTGCAAATGTATTTCCTAGTATAAGAAAGGGTAGCTTAGTAGATGCCACTGAGAGAGAAGAAGCAAAATGGATAATTGAGCTTTTAGCCCATAGGACACCAGGACTAAATGAATTTGTTCCTATGAAACCCGCCCTCAAAGACAGGAGGGTGCAGTATAAATTTTGATTGGTTGGAAATTGTTTTGAATTAGGTATTTAAATGTGACTAAGATTGTTTTTATTTCATCTGAAGAAGGGCAGAGCCCGAAAGCGCTTATCTGTGTTAAAAACTGCTTGTTGAATTTTGCCTTATCATATTAAATTAGTGTTTTATCGAAGGATTGTGGTGGTCTACATTGGTTTGTTCGCTAAAGATTTTTGTACTTTGTAGACCTTCAGTCAGTTTTCTCAATTTGTTTTCTTTAAAACTGAACAACTAGCTCTGAATATGTGCTGGTTATGTTATTGGCACCAAATAGAAAACATTTTTCCATTTGCTAATATATGACTTTCTGGTAGCAAGCTTTCTTGCCCCCTGCTTCCCATAACCACTCTTTCTTTCTCATGCAGAGTCTTGCCAGGAGTATAATGAGAATCAAAGAAGACGTGAGACCCAAACACCTGAGGTAGTTTCTCACAATGACCAAAGTCTGCATGGAAAATCTTAGAAATAGATTTAAATAAAGATCAAGGCAGAGGACTGATAATGTGATACAGACACACAAAACCTTAGGAAGCACCTGAAGTCTGGATGAACAGGAATGTGATAGTGACCATCTTTTAAGTCTAGTGTTACCAGGAAAATTGAAAGAGGAAGAATCGGAAACAGGTTGTGAAGTGAAATCATTATGAATTTGGGCACTGTCATAAACAGGCTTAGGAAAAAAAGATCCAGAAATGGTCTCCAAGTGTTTTCTTTCTTTGGACAAAACATCCTTGAATAAAACCCATTCCCCACTTGGGAAAGAGGAACTGCTTCTATCACTCCTTGGGACAGCATGTGACTTTCATCACATGTTTTGTTCACCTTTGAAGCAGAGGGGGCAAACACTACATCTCTCTCCAAGGGAGAATTTAAAATGTCATTTTAACATCAACTGGATGGTTTTGAGAATGCAAGCAAGCACACCTTCTTAAAATCACACCAGTGCCCATAGCCCTGGAAGAAGTATCAACAGAGTTGTACACACACACTGCAAACAATGCACACTGTACTGTAATTAATGTAGTTAGCTATTACTTTATTTATTTAACTATTACTGAGAACTTTGCTAATATATGTAGTAGTGATCTATGACTTTCTTATTTATCTGTTACTTAATGTTCTCTGTTGTATGTTTGTTATATTGTGGAGCTTTTCTTCCTGGGCCTCCACTGAAAATGAGCTCTCTCTGGCCCAGTGGACCATCCCAGTAAACAAATGCAAATAACTATACTCACAAATAAATGATGAGCAGTGAATTGTGCAATAGAAGAAACTAAGTTATTTAAAGGAGATATTTCTTCACAAGAAGAAACTGTAGATAAAACATTCCTCATACTTTCACAATATATCAGAATAAACTTTAACATATGATACTGACAATTTAAAATTCTGAAATTCAAAGTTGCAGAAGTATACACTTTATTCCCATGGCGATAAATAATTTTCCCATCATTATTAGAAAGAGTAGGATTGGAATTAACTAAGTGTTTAGCAGCAGGGGAGTCAACTAAGGTTATAGTGAATAAAAATGTAAAACACTGAGGAACTTTATATATCCTATCTACCTTTTTAGGTACGGCTGGCTATCAGGAAAATTGCAGGCAATAAGATACACATTCTCTAAAGCAGATGGGAAAGGAGGAATGGCTGTGGGTTCTGGAAAATCCGTCTGCAACAAATCATAATATTTTTCATGCACTGAGAAACTTCAGTTTTTTCCCACTGAAAACACTTGGACATTCTAGCAATGGTCTCAGAGAAAGAGAAACCTCCTCAGGGAGAATCAGAAAGAGAGCTCTCCTGTAAGTCTGAATCAGAAATCTGAGGGCAAAACCCTAAATCCATCCATGCATCTTCCTGTTAAGATTCAGAATCTTGAATCTCATTGGGAAAGGAGGCATCCCTCTTTCTTTTTACTGGAAACTGCTCTACAAGAAGGATCAACAGCCTGGATCAAACTCTGAGTCACTCTCAGTATACTACTCCTTGAGGAGGACTACGTGCATGCTTGGTTTTCTGTTTCTTTTTGACAGGAAAAAGGGTTCAACAGCATTCTGACACAGCAGGGAAACCTTCTCTGTTCCCTTTCCCAGGACCGACAAAAGTGGTTCTCCCTTGCCCACTGCAGAGGACTTGCTAATCATGGGTCCATAGTGGCTGTTGGTGCTACACCATTGGGATTCAGGGAGAAAGTAGAGTGGTCTGAGATACAACAAATGGCCATAGCAGAGTCACCCATTTGCAGCTGAGGCAAACTGTTAGCCTGCTGTGGTGATAATTAATTAACTTTTTCTTTTTGTGGATGGAAGAAGGACTGACCATGGGAGTGACAAACTGTTCCATAGTCAAGTTGAAAATGGTGCCTATATCCTGGGGAAAACAAGCAACAATGCCAGTATAACTACCAGTCCATTTTTTTTAACAGAAAAAAAAACGCAAGTAAAAAGTATTTTCAAACACAATTCAACCCCACAATCTTAAAATAAACACAATTTATCCACAGAAAATGGTTTATCAGTTAGATAACACTACTTTTAAACTGAAAACACTAATCCTCTGTTTAAAATTACATTCCAGTCTTGAGACAATCCATTAAAACACTCCTAGCTTTAAAATAACTTTCCTAAAGAGGAAAGTAATAAAACATCATTAAAAATAAGAAAAGGGAAGGTTTTTTTATCAAAAGGGAATTTATCTGCCCAGCTAAGGAAAGCACAAGCCAACCGTTGATCCTCAGAAGCCTCAGAGGAGTGTACTCTTTGAAAGCAGTAAAGCTCTGAAGGGCTTTGTGCACAAACTTGTCTTTAATCAGCTCAGCTTGAGCTTCTTGACAGTTTGGGCATATGGGAGGTACTCTGAAGCTTTGGAAGCTGTCCATCCAGCTGTTATATCCTTGGCAGGATATAACCTATATAGCTTTAGCTACTGCAGCAGTGATTAATATGAAGAGCATCCTCTGTGAGATATACCTGTTCTACCAAACCATTCTGTTGATACTGCAGAAGAGGTTTAAATCCCTAGACTGAGTATTCCTGATGCCAGTTGACTTGATGATGTGTAAATCAATCAGCATTTGGTCAGAAAATGCCTTATATGCCAGATACAGGTCTGACATTTAAGTTACATGCTACAAAATGATAGCCCTTCTCTAGGCAGTTGCCCCATTCAGTTAGATTTTTCTCATTTTTACCATCTCACTTCAAAACTCAAAGTCCACACTTAAAGATATATTACCTCCCTTTATCTATATGGACATACCTCACCATGTCTTATCACTTCTGTATTTGTAAAACTCTTGTAACCTTCAGAGATTGATTCTGATTCAATAGGCAAGTGTGTACTGTTATAACATACCCCTCTTACACATACTATGTCATAGCACTGGTTCCCAGCAGGTATTCATAGTTCCCAGCATTCCTTTTGACTAGGGGGTTATAACTCTGCGATTAAATTTAAAAATATGGGGATAAATTGAAAAAGAAGTAGTTACTAAGTCTCATTAAAAAGAATCTAGTAACATAACTACCGGAATTAACTCAATAGAATATCTTCAAGTAAATTCAGTTCAGAAAATGTAAACTTACAACATTTTACAATTAAACAGAGAATGAATGAATTACTTTATTGTCACCATGAATAAAAAAAGAAAAAAATATGTAAAGCTGGAAATATTTGCAGACATGCTGTTTTGCATTTGATTGTTACAATATTATAAAATGAGAGTGTAAAGGCTGCTGTATGTATATAAACTATTGTATATCTCATGCATGTGCAGTGAGCTCCCTCACTCCTTGTAAAGGCTGCTGTATGTATACAAACTATTGTATATCTCATGCATGTGCAGTGAGCTCCCTCACTCCTTGTAAAGGCTGCTGTATGTATACAAACTATTGTATATCTCATGCATGTGCAGTGAGCTCCCTCACTCCTTGTAAAGGCTGCTGTATGTATACAAACTATTGTATATCTCATGCATGTGCAGTGAGCTCCCTCACTCCTTGTAAAGGCTGCTGTATGTATACAAACTATTGTATATCTCATGCATGTGCAGTGAGCTCCCTCACTCCTCAGTCGGTATCCAATGTCACAGTCACAATGGAAAGCACCAGCACAGGTTATGCATCTTCCATTTACACCACAGACAGATCTAGTCAGACATTCATTAATATCTTTAACATTGAAAGAGTACAAGAAAAAGAAATGCAGAAGTTAACAACCTGAAAAAATTGAAGAGCGGGGTATCATTAGTACTATAATATTGATAAAATAATAGAGATTTCAAAGTTCCTTTAAAGTGTGAAATCTTAAAAACAAAAGGCGGAATTAATGAAAGTAGAATTCCTGTCTGTAACACATTATACATGAGTCACAGAAGATATTTTTCCCCAAGAAGAAGGCATAACTGACAATGTATCTTGCACTACTTGAATCTTATGGCAAAATGGTAATTACCTATTGTACTCCTATACTTCATAAATTATGTTTTGAAAATTATGATCCTTTTCCCAATGTGACCATTGCGACACAGTGCACACCCAGCTTCTAAAACCACTGTAATTAGGCAGTTTTCCACTCGGATCAATCCCCTATTTGACATATTTGACACCCCCTCAAGACCACTAAAACGAAAAAATGTCATTAAATCAAGCCGAGAAACTGTGTACATAAAGAGAGAGACAGAGAAAAAAAACTCCACTGGGAGGACCAAAAAAGTGACATTTATATTGTTACAAGGAGTTCATTGCTATAGTTTAGCAAACGTCCTTCCAACAGTTTTGGTTCTGAAACTATAAGGAGGAGATTTGCTAAATGGTAGTCAATGAGCAGAACCAGATCCAGCACTAGGTAACCTAAACAGCTGCCTATTGGCTTTGGGAGGCCCTGAGTTGGCTTGCGGGTTGATAAAATATAAAAATCTCTTCCGTAAATTTGATGAGCTAGAATATGTCCATAAACACTGCAGGGCATTAGGACATCATGGGATACATTCAGCAAGAACAGCAAGCCCCAGAAATCTTAACATTAGGATGTTGACTTGTCCTAATGTAAACCACTTGAGACCTTGAAAAATGATCACTGCAGTTCAAGATGTGTCAACAGGAATGTGATATGGTGTCTGAGGGAGCAGCCAGGCAGGGACTGAACAGTAAGTGGAGACTGGAACAACAATGGTAGAGGTGTGTGTGGATGTGAATTACATGCTCAGGTTAGGGATGACTGGTCGGTTAACTAACTTGCTCAAGCTCAAACCCTGTTCCTTGATTACAGGAGGCAAGAACTTGAATTCTTTACACCAGCTACCAGACTACTCAAGGAACTGTGAGTTTCAGTTCATCTGTAAGGAACTGTGAGCTTCAAGGGAAGAAGTTTACTGTTGCTCATGTTGTCTGTCTTCAATGTGTAACTGTTTTGTTTAGCAAATCATTGTTTGTTCTGTAGAATTTCAAAGCCGTATTAGTAGCACAACAAATAGCATACTTGCCTTTGGTGCAAAAAGTTGTGGGTTCTACTTCCACACTATGTAGATGGATTACTGATACTGTGGTGTACTTTAAAAGGGAATAAGGGTGCTTCACTTATGCATGTTACTTCCTTTAGATGAAATGCCTAGTAACCACAAACCTGTTGTTGGTTTGCAGTCATTCCTTATTGCAATATTACCAGTTTACCAATTTTATTTATTTTTATGAACATAGGCAATTTATTCTTCAAGGGCAGCAGGCACTAAATTTGTAGAAACACTGAAGTTTAAAGTTGTTGCTGGCAACCTCTTCATCAGTTGCAGATCTCTTTAATGTGGAATTATTCTGATGACTTTTACTTCTGCCGAGATTGTGCATTTTAACTGATACTGGAATAATGACAGAAGTGGCCTTTTCTGGTTGAAGTTTTCTGAAATCGGTAGTTTTGTCATTATTATGTCATAAATTTCATTTAATCACTTACTGGAAAATATTCAAAACTAGAAATGTAAAATATACTCTAACATGTGGTGCTGTATTATACAAGGAATATAATTTAATATAGTCAGGAAGGTGAATCAAAGAACACATGTATGTATGCATGGTCCTAAAACTGTGTGCAATGGGCCTATGGTTTGAAAACAGTCCATAGGCAAACTTAATCTGCCACTGACTACATGTATTTTCTTTGAATGTGGGTTTCAATGCTGTCTCATATGGCAGAAGCAAGTAAAAACGTTATGTCAATTATATAATAGTTGTCTCTTGGACACAATGGATACTTTAAGTATTCTTTACTTTTTTCTTACTAAATAATCCCATTTTGGACACCTGCCTGTCTGATGTTCAGAAACCTCATTTTGTTGATTGACTTTTGAGGAGATGTATTGCTGGTGAATCACACCATTTGGTGATTCATTGTTCCCAAACTCATGCTTACCCAGATCTGTAACTCCCTCCCCTTTTCATTTGAGAGCTCCAAATGTTAGACTGCTCTTTCTGCAGTACCAGCTAAATTGAGTTTCAGTAACAGTGGACTGATGAAGGCCTGCTCCATGAAAGAGATACTGAATGATTTTGTGCTTGGGATGGCTGCAGACAGCTGCAATATTAATCATCAACAATAATTTACATATAACCTCCTCATTTCTCTGACATCCTAAAGGCACTAACATTTTCTTATCTTTTAACCTTCTCCTGATGTTGGACCTACATACATTTTTATGGATTATGCTACCATTTCTCATTTTCCTTGTTTACTAATTTGTTTTATGTGCATCCCTTCTCTTGTACATTGAGCTACACATCCCTTTAGTTTACCATCTTTGTACTGCACAACCAGCTATGTTTATTTGTCACCAAATTTTTAATGACACAATGTCATAGCACTGCTTTGCCACCCAAATTATTAGTTTAAGCAGTTTTAATACCATGTATGGTGATACTGGTACAATTTACTTTCAGTTTCTCCTCTTACATGTCATTTTGTTTTAGTGTGTGCGTGTGTGTATTTTATTTGCTAAATAGGTCAGTTACTGGGTCTATGGACCTTTTTCAGCCACTACACAGACCACCGGGCAATGCATATTACAAAAACATTTAAACGGTCTTAAAATAGGCTGAAAGAATATGTTGTAAGCATACACAAGTTGGATAGTCATACAAAAATGAAGATGAAAAATGCTTTCAGACATAAAACTGTACACAAATATTATATATATTCCTAAAAGTAACACACTTTTATCAATATATAAAAGCAATCATAGCAAAAGGCCACAGACTCTACATTTTTATTATATCAGCAATTGTGTCCTTTTAATTTAAACTGGACTGTATCAGATCATTTAAATATATACATTCACTCATATAATCAGTGTTGTGTATGCATGTGCATATGCACACATGGTTGCACATGCACTCACACATGCACGCACACACACGCAAGCATGCATGCGCACACACACACACACACACACACACACACACACACACACACACACACACACACACACACACAAACATCATTGTACAACCAACTTTAATGTGTTTTGGAGACAGTCCTGGAATTTTCTGTCTTCCTCTCCTCTAAGTCTAATTCATATGCTTGCTAAAAACTTTAAACTGCAATAGAAGAACTGGGTTTCCAACCCAAAATTGAAACAACAGGTTTCTACTTTATGGATTCTGAATATATGCCAAATTAATTCCCCACCCACCTCCCCTATAAAGCCAAAAACTTGATATCTGTAAGAGTTTGTAGGCATCTATTTAGCTCTAAAATACAATGGGATATATTTAAAGTAATTTTACAGACAACTATCACCCCTAAAATGTCTATTAGTGCATTGTCTCTTGTAAGTTATATCCATTTTTTCAGACTCCTCCTGTTATTTTAAGACCCCCCCTTTCCCAAAAAGATAATTTATTCATATGTAGATGATTTCAGCAGAATTGCACCGATAATTCCTAATGGTTTGTTCCTGTGATCTTAATTGTTCACTATCTGTCCTTCCTTCTTAAGGTGCTACACAAGCATTGTACATGCCTTGTGTCCCTCTTCCTTCAACTCTACTCTCTCAAAACTGGAATTCCCTGGCAGCAGCTGTTTCCTTCACATCTGGGGTTCTTTGCTGTAATAGGTTTATAGGTAAGTACTAGGCAATCAGTCTGCAGATCATTTCAAGCCTTGCCAAAAAAACCTAATCAAAATTTCATTCTAGCCTCAAGGAGGGCAAGACAAGAAAGGCTAGGAGAGAATTTAAGGCTGTCCATCCAATTATCTAGGTTTAACTTGTAAGTGGCAAGGGTGTTAGTATGTTTGGCTTATGGCAGAAGTTTGTTCAAGTGTTGAGGGATATGTTGGGATATGAATTTATCATGCTAATGTGTCTTATTTATCTGCTGATGAAGGTTAATTACTTTAACCAAGTATCTGCAAAGGAATAGCAGATCAAATAAGGTTGGATCTTTCATGGTACAAAAGGCTGGACATAGATCTCCACAAAGGAGTTTGTGGGAGACTGAATACAGAGAAAGGGTTACCAGTCTCTCCTGATAACTAAGATTTTACAGGTTCCTGATTTTTTAATTATGAATCTGAGGTTTCTCAAGTTGTGTGATATGTTTAGAATAAATACACACCAAAAGGTGCATTCTATTCAATAATGGGTCTGATAACATATGAGTAAAGGGGAAATTGGACTTGTTTGCTTGTGTTTGGAAATTAGAAGGGCCAGATAAAAGGCTTTCTGAACTACTGTGGAGACATGATGGTCAAACAATAAGGAATTATCAACAAGTGTACCTAGACATCTTGCAACAGTGTCTGATGAGAGGGATACAATGTTTTGTTTACCTAAAAGAGCTATGCCACATTGTTTTACATTTAATTTGAGGCCATTGTGCTTGCACCATTTGTTAACATGGTCGATGCTGTGTTGGAGCAACTATGAATCAGATGAAGATTAAACAACAGTACCTAATTTAAGGTCATCTGCATACTTAACCAAAGGCCAAAAGTCCTGGCCCGAAGGTCTGAGAAAAATATGCCAAATAGGAGAGGGCCCAAAACTGAGCCCTGTGGTATACCACTGGTAACTTATTTGCTTTCAAGTGGCACCCGCTACTGTAACCATGCGGGTTCTGTCAGACCACCAGTTAGCTATCCATCACATAATATAAGGCTTTACATTTAGATTTACAAGTATGTCAATAATGTTTGCATGGGTATAGTGAGCTTAAAGAGGCAGGACTTTTCTTTCATAAAGCCAAACTGGTGAAGGTGCAGGGCTAGGAATTGTTTAATGTCCAGATTAATGAAGTATGAAATAATGAGCTCCATAGTTCATATGTAAATATGAGGCTAGTGAGACAAACCAGTCTGTAGTTACTAGGATCTGTGATTAGGCCACCCTTGTATAATGGCATTACAATAGCTGTTTTCTAGGCTTCAGGAATGTAACCAGTGGACAGGCTTAGATTAAAGAGTTTAAGTAGGGGTTCAGAAAGGTCATATATAGCACTAATAATCAGGCAATCTGGTATGTTACACACCTCCTAACCTCTTAAAGCAAAAATCTGGACAAAGCCTATAACAATTGGGGGACAAAGGCCAAAAAATATGGACAGATTTTTAATATTGCTCTTATAAACTTGGAAAGTTACCAGAATAATAGTTTTTGTGTTTACATGCATTTTCTGAAAGATATGAAGTCTGAAACTAAAATGTCTGTCATTGTTTACTGTCTTCAACCCTCAATAATTTGACAAAAGACTACATATTTTATGATGAATAGACAAAAAATATGGGATGAAAATATGGGCAGTTGAAAAGTATAGTATGTTGTCAGGGCCCATGGATGAAGTATTCTTAGTTTTTGAAAGGGCTTAAATAACTTGTTCCATAGTAATTAAAAGGGGTGGCTGGGATTCTGAAACCTGTGGGATAGCTATAAATGTGGGTGGAGTAAAATTTACACTACATTTGTTACCTAGGTTATTAGCTATTTCCTTTGAGTCAGAGAGTATAGCTTTATTGCTGACTAGCTCTGAACACTACTGGGCATTAGCTGTTAAATTTCTGACATAGTTAAAGAAAGATTTGCAGTTATTTTTGGATTTAATGGCTCTTCTAAGTTCATACTCAGCTTGGAGCTTCTTAATGGTTCCCTTAAGTGGTTTGTTAGTTTGCTTAAGTGTGCTTTTAATGTCGGTAGAATGAGACATTTTAGCGGTTTCTTTCTCTTAATATATAATTTATTTATATGGATATTTTACCACAGGGATTTGTTTATAAACTTCTCAATATACTGGTTACATACATCCCAATTGTCCCGAATTACTCATTTTTTACCGAGTTTTGGGGTCCAAATAATGGGGTGCCATGATTCCTGAGTGGCAGACCTTCATTTCCGAGTTTTTCTCAGCTTTTTGTTTATTTTTATTTTTTTACGCTTTTGAGCTGACGTCATCACATGTGTGATGACATCAGCTTGGTTGGAGCTACAGCCTGTCAGAAATGAGCTGGCATTCTGGCTATTCAAATGGAGAGCTGGGAAATCTTTTGAGTTCGAGCTGTTATTTTGAGTCAACACAATGCCGCTTGCGATATAAGGAGCTGCTGTATTTTTTTGGATTACTGGCTGTCTTCTTGCGTGAGACATTCAGAAGGGTAGGATTCTTAGATTTTTAGAAGGGTGTGTGTGCGTGTGTGTGTGTGTGTGTGTGTCATTTTCTTTGGTTGCTACAGTTTCTGGCTGGTAGGCAAGGTGCAAGCCAGAAAGTGTCCATTATTGAACAGTTAAACTGCTGCATTTCTGGCTGGTTGTGAGTTGTGCTTTAACAGAAAGTGTAGTTTTGTTGATGGCTGGTTGCAGAATCATTAAACTGCTGCATTTTCTGGCTGGTTGGCCATTACTGAACCGAAGTGCATTTTGAACTGAATGCTGCGAAGTTGCGCTATACGGAGCTTGCATTCTATTATTATAATAACCACGCAAATTAACTAAAATCCTGAAGTTAACATTTTTTTTTTTTTACAATGAAGAACTGTTGTCTCTAACTGAGAGGAACTTATAACAAGTGAATAATTGTAAACTAAATACAATCAGTTTTGTAGATATGATATGCAGAAAATATTTAGACTGCATGTACTGTGTAGACAAGCTGTGAAAAAAATATTTGGGCTGTACATTGTGGACTTACTGCACAGAATTCATTACATCAATGTATTAAGCAACAGCAACAACTTTTTAGTGTATCTACTAAGGCACATAAATGGCTAGGCATCTTAAAGTTCCTTTGATCACTTCTTAAATTGTTCTTAAGTATTTAAGACATGTAAGTGTGTATAAAATTAATGTTTCTTTCAGTTGACATTTATGTCTGTTTAAAACCAAATCCTGCTGAGTCGTCATGAAAATATGAAAAAAAAGCAGTTGAACAACCAACTCTCCTAAAGGAGTACCCCAGACACTTGTTTATCCTGAGTAAGAAATTACACTGTCTACTACTCTTACTGAGAGCCAAGCAGACAGATGGCGTTATGATTATTAGAAATAGTATAAAAACTAATGTCTTTGGCTACAGATTTGTCAATCCCTTTAGCTGGCTTATAAATGTATACTCTGTGATTGACCATATGGTATCTTGCTTATTTGATCTATGCTAACTAAATTTCTGAGCTCTGTTGTACAATGATTCACGTTTCTGAAAAGTTAGAGCTTAGATACAAAATATTCGCTGCAAACTCTCAGAGCTGAGATATGGAAGTGGTAGTGGCAGGTAGGCGTGTGTGTGTGTGTGTGTGTGTGTGTGTGTGTGTGTGTGTGTGTGTGTGTGTGTGTGTGTGTGTGTGAGAGAGAGAGAGAAAAAGCCCCAATCTTAATACACCTGGTGACTAGAGGTACTCAGGCTCAAACCCTGTACTTTGGGTACAAGGTAAAGAGAGTCTAAAGTCCATAGCCACCACCACTTTTGTGAATTTATGCTTCAGATTTTTTATCTGTTCCTCATAAAATCTGTGGTTTTCAGGATTTTTATGGCAAAAAAATCACTGAAGAGTTGAATTCCCTAAATAATGACAGGCATTTGAATTTCAGACTTCATATTCTTCAGAAAATAAATGGTAACACAAAACCTTTTATGCTAGCAATTCTTTAAGTTGGTAAGTATTTGAAATTTGTCCCTATTTTGGGGCTGTATTCCCCCATTATTGGCTTTGTTCATGCTTTTTGTGCTAGGACGTTGAGAGAGCTATGTTGAGAAGTGAGAACTGAATTCTGTATTACCCCATTATTGGCTTTGTCCCGTTTTTTTTTTGTGCTAAAAGTTTGAGAGCTATTGTGAAAAGTGAGAACTGAATTCACTAAATGATAACCATTTAAGTTTCAGTCTTCCTATCTTAAAGAAAACTGCTGATTTGACATAGTGGTATGTTGCTTTGACTGTAGAACACAGGGTTCTGGGTTCAAGACTTTGCAGTGAAATGCATGGTGGTAACAGAACATTTTATTCTAGCAATTTTCCAAAATTATACAAGCAATGTTTACAATGTGTCCATGTTTTTTTGTCCCCCCCCCCCCAAAAAGGATGCCTTTGGATTACAGTGCATATATATATATATATATATATATATATATATATATATATATATATATATATATATATATATATATATATATATATATATATATATTGTGTATGGGTGTGGAAGTAGACTTTTATGATGGAAATGTTCTGAATTGGGCAGTTTTGTCATTACTGGTTCATGCATTTTGTTTCATTGCCTACAGGAAAAATGTTCAAACAACAGATTTAAAATGTGCTCTAACAGGTGTGCTGTATTGTACAAGGAATATAAATTAATAAAGTCAGGAAGGTGCATCAAAGAACACGTGTATGTTTCTTGTTTTGTGTGAAAGGGGCCAATGATTTGAAAACAGTCCAAAGGTAATCTTTATCCACTACTGGCCAGATGCATTTTCTTTGGACGTGGTGTGGGTTTCAATGCTGTTTCAATGAATGTGAGTTTTAAGGGCAGAGAAGTTTTAATGCTAAATCACCAAATAGCAAAACACAAAAGTAGAGATACCACACACAGGCCGGAAACAGGATCCAAAATATTTATTCTTCTTTAGCTCTTCGACTTAACCAATCTTCAAGAAGTATAAAATAAAATAACAAAACATTCCCCTTAAATACCCATCCCTAATCAAACAATTAAAAACAGCAATAAACTAATTAAATCAGAAATTTCCTATTACATTCACAATTAATACCATGTGGAACCATAGTATTATACTTCAAAATGAATAAAGATTCTTTAAAAAGTAATTTATTCTTTAACATTTCATCATCTCCTAATTTAACAAAACCTTTATCTAAAATAGTAGCTTGTAACAACTTATAATCACTTTTATGATACTGCATAAAATGCACTGCAATGGAACTTTCCACTTTACATTTCTTTATATCTCTGACATGTTCCTGTAATCGATGTTTAAACATTATTTTAGTCTCCTCAATGTACATTAAATAACATGGACAACATAAAGCATAGACAATACCTGTAGTAGTACATGAAACATTTCCTAACACTGTAAAATTCTTATTGCCCAATTTATAAAATGTTTGTACAAGCAAATCACAAATGTTACATTTCCCAGAAGGAAAAGTACCCTTACGTAATGGGTTATTTGCTAAGCCTTCTGTAGGGGCAATAAAATAAGATTTGATGAGTTTATCCACTATAGTGGCACCTTTCTTATAAGAGAAAACAGGATATCCATTCAAAAACTTATTTAGCTTCCCATCCCTTAATAAAAATTTCCAATAGTATCTAATTTGTTCTTGCATCTGTTCACTCAAAATATTGTATAGCATAACTATATAAAATTATTTTGTGACCGAATATTCTTTTGATAATGCATACATCTTTTATCTTTACTTTTATCAGCATTAGATACATAATTTTCACTGATTTTATCTAAGGCATCCAAAATGGTAGGTAATGGATACCCCCTATTCAAAAACATCTGTGAAGTAGAAGTAATAGTTTTTAATAAATCAGCTGTATTATTACAAATTCTACATAAATGTAATAATTCCCCGTATGGTAGGGAATTAATTAAATGACTGGGATAACAACTAGAGCCATGTAGAAATTGCCCCCATCATGAAATTTCCTGAACACTGAGGTGAGAATTTGACCAGTGTTAGTACCTACCAAATGTACATCTAAAAAATCAACTGTCTGTCCAAATTGTAAGCCATCAAAAATAAATTAAATTCATTACACTGTAGCTCATTAATAAAACTCTCAACCTTTTCAATGCCATCTTGGCATAAGAAAATGAAATCATCTATGTATCTATAATATTTGTTAACATACTTCTTATAGAATAGATGTCGATGGATATAATTCTTTTCAAAAAAGGCCATAAATATGTTAGCATAAGTAGGGGCAAAAGGTGCCCCCACAGCTGTGCCCTGTAGTTGATGGAAAATCTGATTATTGAAGGAGAAGTAATTATTATTCAAACTGAATTCTATCCATTCAATAATATAGCTTGACAAAGGACATTCTTCTAACATAGATTGTAAAACAATAATACCATCCCTATGTTTAACATTTGTCTATAGGCTTCTAACATCAAGGGTCACCCAATACATACTAGAATTCCAATTAATTGAAGAGATTTTATTAAGAAAATCAAAAGTGTCCTTGATGTAAGAATCCAATTGCTGAACATACGGCAAAAGAAAATCATGTAGAACAGTGCAAATATTATGTAAGAAATAGTTTGTAGCAGCAACTATAGGCCTGCCTGGTGGGTTAACCCCACTCTTGTGTAACTTCGGCAGGCAATAAAAAGTTGCCATGGTGCATTTAACTATGTTCAACTTTTTATTCACATCTACCTTAGTCAGATATCCTAAATGTTGGCCTTTATCTATCAGTACTGAATATTCTTAAAGTGCCCCATAATAAGTTTGAATAACAACTTTATAGACATCCTTGTCATGTAAATGTGTGTAACACATTTCAAGATATTGCTTATAGTGTAAAATTAGAAGTTATGTACCTACCATAACGTTCCATGTTAGTTGTCTTCTCTCACCTTCTTTCTTGCTGGATGGGTTCGGAGCCGATCCTCGGCTCCAACTCGGCACTTGCTAAGCTTGAGAGCTAATTTTACCAGCTCGAGGCAACCCTATATCCCATGATGCAAGGTGGAGACTACCCAGATCATATTTGGTAGCTAAAGAAATAGTAATATTTTCTTCCAACTGAAGAGGAGGAAGAAAAATAACAATACTAAATAACATCATAACCCTCTAGAAAGGATCAACTTAATCTAGTGACACTAGAAGTTGAACAGCTAGAAAAAGGGAATAACCTCTTAATAGAAGATGCATAATCTTCTCTGTCTGACCAGGCTGGGGGGATGGAGGGTGGGACGCAAGAAAGAAGGCGAGAGAAGACAACTAACATGGAACGTTATGGCAGGTACATAACTTCTAAATGTTAAGTTGTCAATCTCGCCTTCATTCTTGCTGGATGGGACCGCGTCCCTAGCACCTCTATCCTGGGTGGCTCAATGGAACAGACTCTTGAGAACGGTGGAACCAATATTTGCTCTGTCTCTGGAGGCCAAGTCTAATTTGTAATGTGAAACAAAGGTATGAGGAGAGGCCCATGTGGCTGCTGCACAAATAGTGTCTATTGGAAGTCTAGCTTGAAAAGCTGTAGATGTAGCTAGAGCTCTGGTAGAATGGGCTTTTGGCTTAGAAATCAACTCTTTGCCTCTGAGCTGATAAATGTAAGTGATCACAGAAGACAGCCATCAAGATAAAGTTACCTTAGAAACTGGAAGGCCTTTCCTGTTCTCTGCATAGGATAGAAACAGTTGATCAGATTTCCTAAAAATTTTAGTCTTGTCCAGATAATATCTGAGCTGGCGGTGAACATCAAGTCAATGTAACTTTTGTTCCGCTCTATCAGAATAATTCGGGAAAAATACTGGAAGATTAATGGATTGATTAGGTTTGTCTGCAATGCCACTTTTGGTAAGAAAGACGGATTAGTCCATAGAGATACCCTATCTTTGTGGAATATTAAATAGGGAGGGCGAATACAGAGAGCATGAAGCTCAGATACTCTCCTGGCAGAAGTAATGGCGACTAGAAAAAGTGTCTTCCAAGAAAGCAATTTCAAAGAACAGGCAGCTGCAGGTTCGAACGGGGGAAGAATCAAGGATGTTAAAATTAAATTTAGATCCCACTGTGGTGGGGGGTCTCTAATTGGAGGTTTCAATAAAGAGATACCTCGAAGGAATGCCTTGCAAAGTTTATGTGACATAATGTTGTGGTCCAAAAGGCCTATATGAAAATTTGAAATGGCTGCCATTTGAACTTTCACTGTGAAAGAAGAGGATCCTGAATGAAAAATCTCAGCTAGGAAGTCCAATACCGAATGAATTGGAGCAGTATAGGGGTCTATGTTCCTAGCTTTTGCCCAGAATGAGAAACGTCGCCATTTACTAGTGTAAATCTTCCTGGTAGAAGATTTTAGGGAAGCTACTATGATATACCGTACAGGATTAGAAATCATAGGAAGCCTGGCTAAGGATGGAAGTGAAGCAACCAAGCAGTGAGGTTGAGAGAAGGTATGGATTGGTGCAGTTGACCTGACTGGTGGGTCAGAAGATCTGGAACCGGGTCCAGATGCCATAGCTTTACCAAGAGATAATGATGTAGGAACGGAAACCATATCTGCTGAAGCCAATAAGGGGCAATGAGAATCAACTTGGCTCTCAAGGTGGTTGCTTTCTGAATTAGCTGAGGTATCAGCGGAAAAGGGGGAAAGGCATAAAGAAGTCCCCGGGGCCAATCTTGGGTTAGAGGGTCTCTGGGGGGATGGCCTGGAAGGGGGAAGAGAGAGAAGAAGTCTGGGAATTTGCTGTTTTGAGGTGTAGCGAAAAGGTCGCAGCAAGGAAGGCCCCACATCTGAAAAATCTCTTCCGTAACTGATTGTTTGAGAGACCACTCATGAGGCATGAGAATAGCTCTGCTCAATCTGTCCGCTATGATGTTGGATTTCCCGGGGATGTGCGTTGCTATCAGAAACCGGTGAGAGGAGATTGCCCATTGCCAAAGTCTGAGAACCTCTTGACACAGTGGATAGGACTTGGTTCCGCCCTGTTTGTTTATATACCACACTACGGACATATTGTCCGTTTGGACTGCAATAGTTCCCAGGGGAAGAAAGTCGTTGAGGGCTTGCAACATTAAAAGCACCGCTCTCATCTCCAGAACATTTATGTGCAGATGGTACTCGAAAGGTTGCCAAGTGCTATGGACAATTCTGCCCTGATAATGCCCCCCTCACCCGATCAGGGAGGCGTCCGATGTAACCGTGGCAACCGGGGCAAGAGGAACAAAAGGTCTGCCTTGATGGATTTGAGGGGACGATATCCACCAAGTCAGATGCCTTTTGCAAGTTGGAGTTACTATGATCTCATGACGCATGGGAAGTTGTTGAAAAGACCATTGTGTGAATAGCATCCATTGTAGAAGACGCATGTAAAAGCGGGCAAGGGGAAGAAGTGTTATGGCGGCTGCCATAAGACCCAATACTTTCAGAACAAATCTGGCCTGAATTTTGTTGCTGAGAAGAATCACCTGGACGTGTCTTTGAATGTCCAAGATCCTTTGGTCTGTTAACTTTGCTGAAAGTTGTACGGTGTCCAATCTTGCGCCTATAAAAGTAATAGATTGGCAAGGCGACAAGGCAGATTTTTCGAAATTTATAGAAATTCCTAGCCCTCTGCAAATGTGAATGGTGTAATTTCTGGCTTGGAGAAGCTGATGCCTGGTGGTGGCAGTGAGGAGCCAGTCGTCTAGATATGGAAACACCTGAAATCCTTGACATCTCAGGTGAGCCGTAACCACTGCCATACATTTGGTGAACACTCTGGGGGCTGTAGTGAGTCCAAAGGGCAGGGCTCTGAATTGGAAGTGACTGGTCCCCAGCCGAAAGTGGAGAAATTGTCTGGAGCGTCTGTGAATTTTTATGTGATAGTACGCATCCTGAAGATCTACCGAGCACATCCAATTGTCCTTGCCCAGAAAGGGCAGAATGGACTGAAGTGTGACCATGCGGAATCTAGATTTCTTTACAAACTTAAGTTTGCTCAGATCTAATATTGGTCTCCAGTCCCCTGTCTTTTTTGGAACTAAAAAAAACCTTGAGTAGATTCCGGATCCTATTTGGTCCGCTGGGACTGGCTGGGTGGCTCTTTTTACTAGCAGTTTTGATATTTCTAGTACTGCTAGTTCCCTTAGACCGGATGGAACATCTGGAAGGGTTCCCTTTTGTTGAATTGGGGTTTGAATAAAGGGAATTTTGTAACCCTCGGATATAATTGACTGTACCCATTTGTCTTGGGAAAGGGAAAGCCAGGCTATTGGGTACAGCGATAATTTTCCCCCAACTGCCTCCGAAGGTGGACAATCGGGCAACATCTCAGGGATGCTGGAAGGGTTTGTCAAAAAGAGGCTCTCTGCTACCCTGATTCTGCGGACCACCTCTGCCCCTAGGGTGGCATCTATTATTGTTACCCCCTCTGCCTCTGGGGGTAAACTGACTTCGTGCATCAGGCGTGACTCCTTGAGATTTGCGGAACCACATTTTCCGTCCCTTCTGTCCTTTGGGATAAGGTCTTGAAGGGGTGGAGAAACAGACTCCTATGGCAGAAAGAGTCTTGCCATCTTGTTTACATCTAGTCAAAGTGTCTTTCACTTGAGGTCCAAACAAGGTCGACCCATCAAAGGGGGAGTTTGTGAAGGATGCCTTGAAGGGGTCTGCAAAATTACAAAGCCGGATCCAGGACTGATGCCTTAAAGCCACTCCTGTGCCTGTGGCCCTACTCGCTCCATCGGCTGCATAAGAAATGAGCCGCATGGAGGAGTTAACAATGGAGTTAAGGATTCCTAGCTGTGAGCTAATCTTATCCTGAGACCCAGCAGCTGACGGATCCTGTAAAACTTCTCCCAACTCTTTAAGAACTTCTCTTTGAAGGTGGGTGAAGTGGCATAAGTAGTTCAGCGATCTCATGGCAAAGGTTGCTGAAGACAAAATCCACTTGCCGTACCTGTCCATAGTCCTAGAATCCTTGTTAGGAGGATGGACAGGTACTGAAGGATCAGCTAATTCCTTCTTGGTGGCAGCAGCCACCACCATGGCATCAACTGGGACACCCTTTGTTAAATATTGTCTATCTTGTGGGGCCGTAATAAATTTTGAAGGCCTCCTAGGGATAGGTTCCACCGAATCCGGAGCCATCCACGCCTTCCGAGCCACTGCTTCCATAAGAGGGTCGAAAGGCGGAGACATCCAGGAGGTGGAGGGTCGATTCGAACGCCTCCAGGTATACTGACTCGTCCTCAGAAGGATTAAGGGAGGGCCAGTTCCCCCTCTGCTTAAGGAGTTCAAGGATGTCTGAGAATGAGACATCCTCAGAGGAGGACCTTGGGGATCCCTCCGACTCATCCAGGTCAGTATCTGATGTAGTAGACTCAGGGGAGTCTAGATGTTTCCTCTTACATGTCCTCTTACGCGGGGGTTCACCTGATGGATCAGGAGAAGCCCCGGAAGAGGAAGATATTCCCAATGGGGAAACCTGAGGCATTGGATCTCTGGGTCCAGGAGCAAGAGAGTGAGAAGAGACGTCAGCAGGCACTGTAGTGGGAGGAGCTGATGGAACTGTCCGTTGACTAAGCCCAGGGGCTAGTACACTCCTCATCACCTCGAAGGCTCCCCCGTCAGAGAGACCAGAAAGTTCCCTCTCCGAAGAGATAGGAACCCCAGGCCTCACCAAGAGGGAAGGCTCCGAGGCAGATGTCGGGGCCGAGCTCACCAACGCCGAAGCTCCGAGAGAGAGAACGGGGTCAGACAAGGGTCCGATGCCACTCGCCCCCTCGGAGCCGACGAGAGAGACCAGATGCCCAGATCCCTCCAATGAAGGTCTCAAGGAGGAAATCGGAGCCAAGGACGACGGAGCCGAAAGGGGTGGTATCGGCTCCGAAGCCACAATGGTGCCAGTTCCGAGGAGCTCTGGCTCCGAGCTCTGTAAGAGAGTCGAAGGAGGAATGTTTGGTGGATGTGAAATAGCTACCATCTGTTGAGATGGGCTATGGAATATTTGGGCTAATGCCTGAGACTTTAATAGTCTACTCACCACTCTCTCGAGGTCATGATCAGACAGCCCGGATGACCGAGAAGATCGGCTCCGATAGCTCCGCTCCGAGAGCAAGGGTGATCTTGGAGCCGAACGTATGGATTCTGCTGAAGGGGATCGAGATCTCTTTTTTGAGATCGATGGAGCCAACGGAGCCGAAGATACGTCGCTCCAGCCGGAGCCGACACTGAATGTCTGGATTTGACAGTATCGGTGCCGGATGGAGCCGATACTGAGACTAGTAAGGTGGAAGGATCGGCTCCGGCCAGAGCCGATCTCGACCCTGGTGAGGGTGAACCCAAAGCCGACGGCTTGGAAGTCTCAGCCGAAGGCTTAACAGGTTTCGAGGGCTTCCCCGGCGCTGACTTAGTCGGGGAGCTCTCGGGCTTTAATAAGCCCCTTAATATAAGCTTATTTCTTCACTCCTGCAGGACTCTTGGGCTGAAAGCATGACAGATAGCACAAGAGTCCTGCAGGTGCAAAGGTCCCTGGCAATAAACACAAGAAGTGTGACCGTCTGTCAGAGACATCTTCTGACAGCACGAGTCACACTTCTTGAAGCCTGAGACCTTAGTGTCCTTCGACATAACTGTGTCGAGGAAACACAATACAGTAACACACACACACAAAAACACTCACTCCAACAATTTAAAATAAACAGGGATAGCACACAGTCATACACAAACAATCCCTGACAGGAAAAAATTTAGGGAGGGGAAGGCCTAAGGCCTAAGCTAGGGAAAGGGATAAAATACTCGAAAAAAAAGGAAACACTGATGGGAATAGGGTTAAAGTAAGTCATTAAGTTTAACAAAACACAAATATATATATATAAATTTAAAGGGGGTAGACGAAAAGTCTCAAAAACTATTCACTTACCTAGAGCTGGTAAAAGAAGGCACCTCATTAGCGAAGTGGCAAACGAGATCTGGGTAGTCTCCGCCTTGCATCATGGGATATAGGGTTGCCTCGAGCTGGTAAAATTAGCTCTTGAGCTTAGCAAGTGCCGAGTTGGAGCCAAGGATCGGCTCCGAACCCATCCAGCAAGAATGAAGGCGAGATTGACAACTTAACAGTCACAATTTTATTACCTTTATCTGATGGCTTCACAATCAGATGTTTACTTTCTAACCATTCACATTTGGTTAAACTATAACATACCCAAGACTTATGCTGACTAAAATCCTAGTAAAGTAAACTAGTAAACTAGTAAATTTGCTCTAGTGCAAAACGTACTATAGTCATAAAGTTTTTAACACTTTCGCTACTAAAAGCTGGTATAAAATCACTTCTGTATTTAATACTAGAAAGTTAACAATATGCAGTAAAACCAGCATCACTCCCAGTTTCAATAAAAGACAAACTATCAGAATTACAAGAAAAATACCCATTATCAGACAGACTGTCATTAGTATCATTCACATTCTGGTCAAAATGGCATTTTAATTGCAATTTTTGTGATAGTCTAAAAAGTTCTTGTTCTATGACATGCCAAGATGGTAGAACAGTGGGGACAAATTTTAAACCCAAATTTAGTACCCCTACCTGTTCATTAGTCAAACAACATCCAGATAAATTCACAACCAATGATGGTTCAGGTACAACAGAAGCATTACTGCCATTTACTACGTTTATAGTTCTGCTTAAATCGTCCTTCACCTGCTGGCAAAGGCGCATCATATTCTCTTTTTTGATTGCAATTCCTTTCTTCTTCTCCTCCCTGTTGTTGTCAAAACCATTGCTGAAATGCCTCTGGCTGTTGAGCTGGTGGTAAAGACAGAAAAGATCTAGAACCATTCTCTGAATCTGTGGTACATGATGAACCTTCAGAAGAGGCAATTGATACTGTAGCATTCTTTTTGAAGACTCCCTTCTGACGTGTGAAGGATCCCGCCTTTAACGCTTTGCGATTGATGTTCCAAAGAAAGGCCCACCCACCATTATAATCATGGACATCTCTATTGATTTTGTTAATTTTTGTTCAACAATATCTCACTCTAGCTTCTGTAATTTATCATTTATAGTCACCAACAAATTATCAGTTTGCACAGCCCCCACCTTTTGAGTAAGCTCTAATTGAGCCTGTTTGATTTGTTCTTTAAGTTTCTTTTAATACAGTCTCGTTCAATCAAAATTATCACCCACTCCATCACACATTTATGCACAGCACTAAGCCAATGATCTCTGAAAACTCTCTCCGTGCTATCACTAACATCAAATGGTGTAGAGGGTGATTTGAAACCACGAAGTCCTCTGCGGGAAATATCCAAGTCTATGTAGCGTTGTAGACCCAGGATATTGAAATAACATTTAGTCTCTTTGTTCAATAGATGTTCAAGTTTATCTAATATAGTTTGAGCATCAACAGGAAGAAAGCCAGCCTTAGTTCCGCCCACAGATGAAAACAGATTACTCATTCTATAGGCTCTATCTTGAATTAAACGATTCATAAAGCGCAGCATATTATCTCCCCAAAAAACAAGAGTTAGAAGCATTATTACACGAAGTACTAGAGCCAGCAGGGTTCAACAAAGTACCACAAGGAGAAGTCTGACCATTACCTGCTGAGGGCTGTGCAAGAAAGCTGTCCATAGTACGTTGAGAATTAGACTGTAAACCTGAACCACCAGGTAAAGAATTGTCTTCTCTTCTCTATTTCAAGTTTTAATGCTAAGTTTGTTTTCATTGTGAGACAGTATTGCTTTGTTTAATTAGCAGATGTCTATTAATGTTTGTGCATTGTGCTATAAAATGTAAAAATAAAATACAAATCATTGTAGAAATAAAGCAGTATGCACACATTAGTGTTTATGGTAAATGGTGTGAAATATCCAGGTCATGGGACATTGGAATGGCTGCAGAGGGACTCTGGTGTCATATTTTGGTTGTCTGTTCTTCAGTTTGCATTTGAAAGTTGGTATCCCACAATTCTATTGTAGTGGGCGGGGGGTTACATAATTATGTATGCAAATTTTATGTTAATCAGCATACAGATTTGTACCTATTTTTCATGGGCCTTGTCCAGATTTTTGATGTTTCCAGGTTGAGAGGTATGACTGGTTGCAGATGGAGACTGCCTTATCAGCACAACTGTTTAAGTAGGAGTAGATGTCAGAGGCATAGGGAGCAGCTTTAGCAATAGCAGCCTTCAGAGGAGGATTGCAGCAGAATTTATTTAAGTCATCAAGTAACTGAAAAAGGTTTACTTTTGAGAAATCCCTAAAACACAGAGCTATTTACAGGGGAGGTAACCCCAGTTTTAAAGGAAAAGATCATTACATTATGTGTTATTTAACAAGATATGATGATACATATGGAGCTGTGCAAGAAGTGGCCATATTTGTGAACACTACATTTGGGATACTTAGCATTTATAATGTCAAAAAAGTGTTAGGCATGCTAATCACTGACAGTATAGGTCAGCTGGTTTATTAACTGATAGTCGAAGTCCCCCAGTAGAAAGATATTCTTATTAATGGGAATTTCAGCTGTGTCAAGATAGTGGACAAAGACAGTGTTCTACAGCTAGTTATGAAGTGGTAAATAGTCTTGTTTAGGATAATTTGAACTTCTAGGAGTTCATACGTGGTATCCCAATGAATCTGTTTTGAGGTGATAATATCCTTGACAAATACTGATACTCCCCAGCAATTGCCTGTGGGTTCTGAAGACATGATAGGCATTATACCCAGGAATAGATGGGGTGCTTTCATTGCTCTGAAACCATTTTTATGTAGTGATACATATATGAATGTGTTCAAGTTGTAGGAGAGTCTCAAGTTCGGGCATTTTTTTTGTGAAGACTCCTGACATTGACTACAGCAATATTAATAATTTCCAAATTAGAATTTACTAGGTTGTAATGTCCATCAGATGGACTCTGCCTAAAAAAGACATCAAAGGTTTTAACCATAATATGAAAGCCTTGATAGGTGAGGTGAAGCCCATCCCTGCAAAGCAGGAAGACTTGTCAGGAATCTCATCCCAAGGTGATACATACTAGATCTCCATTGAATGACACCAATGATATAGCCAATTAATAAAACCAATCATCTTGTCTTTGAATCCCTGCATCATTCTGAGTGATGGTAAAACACCAATACCACTCTTTCCTGCTCAGATATATGCATAGAAAGCTTGATCGTATCCTTCTTCATGTCCTTATGGGTAGAGTCTCTAAGGCTGTCCACCCATACATGGACCACTGTCAGGTCATAATCATATTTGTCAGGATGGAGGTATCTAAGAGTTCTTGTTACATCCTGGATCCTGCCTCCAGAAAGACAGCTATCTGTCACCCTATTCTTATCCAGCTCGGTAAGCATGGTGACTGTATGCCATACAGTAGTGTTACTTATTATTAAAGCTTTATCATGGTTTGATGCAGTGTCAGTGGGACATAAGGGCTTGGAGTCTGCACCATTGTTCCTCTTAGAGGTATATGTCTTAGGTGTGGGTGTGAAGGGTAAAGGTGGTTATGTTGTGTGTATACTAATGTCTGCGGTTCCTTAGTCTTTAGCCTGGGAGACCTGGTCAGTGTTCTGTTAACAACCTCAGCATAAGTTTGTTTAGTGGAAGTGCTCTGTGCTGTATGTGTGTATATGTTGTGCTTACAAAATGTGTTCTGGATGCTTACACATCTCACATACTGAATCATTGTGAGGCAGCAATAAAGAGTTTTCGTCAAGCATGAGGCAGTTGCTACACTGCCTCAAAATACCGAATGCTATTAGGCTGGCTATAGGAAGAGAAAGCTTGACTGAGGTTTCATACTGTCCAGTACAGATAAAGGCATATAAGGTAGGATAGGTTAGGAAGAAAGATAACTGAGTGGGCTAAAAAAAAGGTAACAAACTATGATATGGCTAAAGGATGAAATAATGAGCAATTATTACTGTAGTAGTCATAATGTGCAAAAAAGAAATGTAAAAGTGACAGACTATGGGCAGTCAATAAGGAAATCAGTAACAGTAACAAATTCAACTAAATAGCTTCACCCAATAGGCTAATGTGGTTTCTACCTGGCTTGTAAAAACAATGAACAATGGGTAGTCTAATTCAATGGATCTGGATCCAATAACTACAATGGCTACAGATAATGTAAATGAGTAGTTTCCTTTTTTTAAGGAAACAGCTTTATTAAATTATCACTTATGACATAGGCAATCATACATTTATATAAATGAAAACAAGCCATATTGACATATTTTTAGTTGTAAACATTATACATCACTTATATTCTATCCAGTCACTGTCAGATTTAAATCCTTCTCTTAAAGCTCATTGCTCATCCAAATGTTATTCTGTATGTATTGTTCCCACAATTCACATTATTCCTATGTAGTTTTCTACTACTCTTCCCTTAAGATCCCAATTCCAATTGTTTTATCTCTGTTACTATATTCACTACTATTAGTACAGTTGGTTTAGGCTATGATTTCTATTTTCTTGTGATTGCTGTTTTGGCAGACACCATAATTAGACTCAGCATGCCCTTACTATGTCTAGGCCATTCAGATTTTGTATCATAGCTCAAAAAATAATTTCCTTAATTATATGAATTTGATCAACCAGTATTTAGTAGGTTAGATAGAGTAAACCAAAAAAAACACCAAATGAGGAATAACGAAAACCAGACTACTTAGCCAGGACAAAAAATCTGTACCACGATCTGTATTAATAGAACTTTTAATAAAAAACTCAGGAATGATAATACAATCACCATACAATACGGATATATATAAATATATATATATATATATATATATATATATATATATACACACACACACACACACACACAATTACACTTGACTTAATCAATTAAACAATTAATGACAATTTAAAAAAAAAAACTTTTAAAGGAAAACCTTCCAATTACATTCATTATTCAAAGCGGATGGAGCCAATGTATTAAACTTCAAAATATACAATGTTTCTTTGAACAATAATTTCTTGGCTAAATAGTCTGATTTACTCTGCAGGGAATTAAGGCCTGCCAACTCACTACACTCCCAAAAAATATGTTCCCAATTATCTCTTTCTTCCCCATCACACCTCCAAGATTTAGGTTCATAGGTAAGTACTAGGCTATCGGAGCTAGAGCCTATATAAGCCTAGCCAAAAAAGGTTCCCCTGCTTTCGCCACCCAAGAAAATTATTTTCCTGTGCCCCTGTTGAGCAGAGCTACAGAAGTGATCCCCGGGATGAATTTCCTGTTTCCCATCCAATTGTCAAGAGTTTTCTTAAAGAGGGCTAATGAGGAGCTTTGCTAAACATGAATGGGTAGTCTGTTCCAGAGCATGGGAAGTCTCTGGGACAGGAATCTATCCCTCCAGCATGTTCTGTTTATTGTGGTGACAAGGTTTAGGTATCTGGAGCATGTGGCTCAGAGAAATTGGGATTTCTTTAAGTGTAGCATGTCCAACAGCTCTGGGTTTAACACAGCTTTGTATGTTAGGCAAAGATCACCTCGGACTATGCGATATGCTACGGAGTAGAGCTGGAGTTTTTTGAGATGGTCTGCGTATGGCATCTGTTTGAGGCCAGCAATCTCTTAGTGAGGTATTTCTGTGGTCTTTCCAGTTGTAGATATCTTGCGAGGTACATGCCAAACGAGGGATTGTACTCTATAATGGGTCTGATGAGGGATGAGTAGAGAGGAATGATGACCTCTCTTTTTCTGGACGAGAACCCCTTTGTGATGAGGTGTACCACATAGAAGGATTTCCTGACTACTGTAGTGATGTGATTATCAAAGGAGAGACTACTGTCCACTTGTGTCCCAAGGTCTCTTATCACACTTTTGGTATTTAGTAGGCTACCACCTATGTGGTAGTTCATGGGTATGGTGTTTTTCCCAAAGGGGATGACAGTGCACTTCTTGGAATTGAGCTTGAGGCCATGACTTTGACACCAGGCATCAGTCTCAGTGAGGCCTCTTTGCAGAATGTCCACATCCTTAGGTGATTCTATTATGACTCCCAGTTTGCAATCATCTGTGAACTTCATTAGCCAGAGACCAGCTGTATTAGCCTGGACTTCTGAGAAGTAGATACCGAACAGGAGAGGACCCAGGACCGAACCCTGTGGTACTCCACTTGTCACTGGTCTGAAGTTGGATTTGGACTCAGCTACTTTCACTGTGTGAGTTCTTTCAGTGAGCCAGTTGGCCACCCATCTTGTGACATAGGGATTTATGCCCAGCCCAGTGAGTTTATCTATAATACCAGAGTGAGGGATGGTATCGAAATCCTTGGCGCGGTCAAGATAGGCTGTGTGCACCACTTTACCCTCATCCAGGGCTCTGGTGACTGCTTCAAAGACATCAATCAGGTTTAGGAGGCATGATCTACCTTTTACAAACCCAAACTGAGTGGGGTCCAGAGTTTGGAGGTTACTCATGTACTTGTTCTTAAGCTCCAGAATGATGCATTCCATGGCCTTACAGACCAGGCTCATCAGGCTAATGGGGGTGGTAGTTCCCAGGGTCCATGGTGGTACCCCCTTTATGGAGTGGGATAACCATCACTATGTGCCATTCTGTAGGCACAAAGCCTGAAGTGAGGCTATGGTTGAACATGGTACTTAGGTGGGGTGCCAGTTAATTCTGTAGTTCATGCAGAACACAGTCTGGGATGTTTTTTGGTCCCATGGATGCTGTGTTCTTGGCTTTGGAGAGTGCATCTTTTGCTTGTAT
Source organism: Protopterus annectens (assembly GCF_019279795.1). Classification (NCBI taxonomy): domain Eukaryota; kingdom Metazoa; phylum Chordata; order Ceratodontiformes; family Protopteridae; genus Protopterus; species Protopterus annectens. The sequence continues at coordinate 686,968,780 of NC_056725.1, forward strand.
GTCCATGATTACAGGGACTTTAGGGTAAAGTTTGCACTGAACCTGTCTGCCAGGATGATAGCAAAATCAGTTGGTTCTGTATATTTAGTGTCATTGTGTTGTAGCTCAGAGCAGATCTGAGTGTTGCCATTGAGATTCTTGACATAACAGTAGAATGCCTTGTGGTTGTCTTTAGACTCAGTGGCCATTTATTTTCATAACTAGCTTTGGAGGATTTTATGAGGGATCTCAGCTTTTTACTGAGGCTGACCAGGGAGTTCCTGCAATCATGGCATTTTACTCTTTTTTGCAACAGTTTCTTCCTTCTGTTGTAAAGTTTGTTTATGACAGGAGACCACCAGATTGGCTTCATTTTTTTGGAGGATAGCGTCTTGGTTCTGTTGGGGATGGCATGATCAATGCACTTGTGCATGTGCTTATACAGTGCATTTGTATAGGATTCAGCAGTCATACCTCTATTTTCATCTGTATGGGTGTCGTGAAGTTAGCCACTTCTGTCTTAACTCATTCACTCTGGAGCAGCTCAGAAAAAGCTGCCTGCTTAATTCCACCACAGGAACAACAGTGCAGCCTGAGCTCATTTCCAGAAAATCCATTTGTAATACCATACAGAAAACAAAGGTTCATAACTTAGTAGAATAGATAACCAACACTGCTGTGAAATGAATGTTACTGAGCACTAATGTTCATACTCTTTAACTAAAAGAGCTAGACTAAAAATGTAAAAGTGAAAGTTGTTCAGCAGACACTGACCTTTGCAACAGTATAAATGTTGATAGTGCATATCAAAGTCATTATTAAATATTTGGCAAGGAATGTTGATAGTGTGTATATTTTTTACCTTTTTGGAAAAGCAAAGCACAATATCTTGGTCAATGTACCATGCAGACCCATACAATTTGAATTTAATTTGTTAGTATGAATGTCAGCTTTAAAACTATACCTTAACCATTACTGTGTGATGCTCCTTTCTTGAGATATTCACAGACATATGATTAATATATTATTTCTCATAATTGATAAATAAACAAAACATAATATCTCATCACCTGTAACAGACAGAGCCTACATATCAGTGTAGAAGTTGTGCATCTGAATGTCAGCTTTTGTGTCATCACCATGCTCCCTTACAACGATATGGGCATAATAACAGAAGTATTGTAAATGTATAATTTTCATAATCGTACAAGACTAAACAAACTGTGATATCTGTACATGTGTACAGTACACAGACACAGTTCTTTTACAATCTTATAAGGAGTAACACTGCCTTTAAAATGAGGTATTACTTGGCACACTAACATGCTCCCTTGCAAAGTTATTCAGAAAAATATGAAAAAAATATAATTTCCATAACCTAAGTCCAAAACAAACTTTGATATCTGCACGTGTACAACATACAAGCACCATTATTTTACCATGTTAGAACTATCAATACTGTCTTCAAAATGAGGTATTACTAAGCACATTCAGATGCTCCCTTGCTAAGCTATTTACCAAAATATAAAAAAATCATAATTTCCATAACCTAAGTCCGAAACAAACTTTGATATCTGCACATATGTACAACATGCACGCAAAATTCTTTTACCATATTGGAACCAGCAATACTGTCTTCAAAATGACATATTACTTGGCACATTCAGATGCTCCCTTGCAAAGTTATTTACCTAAATATGAAAAAATCATAATTTCCATAACCTAAGTCCGAAGCAAACTTTGATATCTGCACATGTGTACAACATACAGGCATAATTCTTTTACCATGTTCTATGCAATTCTCTAAGGAATATGAAATCTAAAACAGAAATGTCTGCTACTTAGCAACTTCAGTCTGTTTTATGAGGAACACCCAAACATATGGAAAATCAGTCCCCACACGACCCCTCAATACTCTTTAACAGTTGAAATATGCCTCAAAGATATCACCCACAAAGATAGGTTTAAATGTAACATAAGAACAATACTATAATCAGTAACTCAACAAAATGACTTCACAGTTCAAAATGCACAGGAAATATTTTACCACAACAGTGCAGGATAGTCTCAAATAAATAAAGACAACAAATGACTTTGGATATTGTCATAGCCTTATAAGTAAAAAAGTAAAATAAGAACAAAACTATAATCAGTAGCGCAATAAAAAGTAAACAATGTAAAATATATTCTTCCACATACACCACATTTGTTACATTTCTTGACATTGTACAAATGACAGAAAGAAAGTGGTGGTGGATTGCAATGACTCCAAGTGGATAAAAAGCCAAATCTGACTTGTGCATTCATCAATGTGATAATGACTTCTACTTATGTGAATAACAGGGACAGCTGCTGAAGGTTTTGCCTGAAAAATGGTAATAACTCAGTGCTATATTGTAACTGCACTGTGATAATGGCTTGCAAAGTTATGCATGCACAGACAAAGGTGATAATTTCTGCACATAACCCATTGAGTAGGCATTCCTTATATTACTTTGTGCAGCTGTTATATAACACAGACTTGCTATCATCAGTAAGGAGAAAACCTGAGTAATTCAGTAAAATAGTATAACATTCAGATATCGAGCCCTTCCTCCCAGCTAAATTCCACAAATGACTGACAAAGCCAAGAAAAAAGGCCAAACATATGGTAGCTCCATGCTTGATATAGTCAGCAAGTAAGTGAGGAGACATCTATAAGAAATTGATTCTAAGGAATTTTGTTAGAATTAGTGGCCTAAGTAGGTAATGGAAGGTATGCTATGTTAATTACCAGAAAGTAGTAAGACAATATTTCACAGGTCAAAATCAAACAAACGGCTAGCAGAACCAAGCACTGGCAGGAAATAAAGGAAGTAATAGTCAGATCATGTTTCCTTTGTATACTGTACCTTTTAGTTATGTTTGACCAACTACTATACAGACACAGACTAAAGGTGGTTGCGTACTTTAAATGTCATGGCTGGTCAGTCAAGACAATGAACTTGAGCTTCTCCATCTTCAAAGTACCATGAGCCAAATCCCATAGCACCACTGCCACAAATGCTCTCCATAAAGGGATAAAGCAGACAAGTAACTACCTGAGCCAGGGACTAACACTAAATGGCAAGAGATACATAACAGTATCCCCAGGAAGTCATCCAGCCCTTGTAACTGTCATATTGATACCACATCCCTAAGAGTTGGCTCAGTAGTCAGGGACTTGGGGGCACACACAAACATTAATCTAGCCTATGACCATCACATTTCTACACTAGTGAGTAAATGATTCTATGTTTTGCAATGTGCAGACAAAGCTAAGGCATATAGGTCCAAGGAAGTCGATGTTCCACTATATTCAGCATTCTTTAGACCTATCGAGTACTATGCCCCCTTTAGTACATAACTAACCAGGCATATCCAGCAAGTGGAACATCTACAGCGGTTCCTCAGTAAAAGAACACTTGGCATACTTCTGACATATACACAAAATGCACAACATCACAATTACCCATTCTAAAGACTTAAACATTGATTGGGGTATAAATAGACTACCACTTCTCTGGAGCAGGCTCAAACCCATGTGAAGCAGAAATTAACCCTGGGTTTATCCCTCAAATTTATGAAAGATACAGGCAGACAGTAATGTCCAAAGTAACAGACCCTGCTACACAACTTGTAGAAACTTCCTTGACATATCCTCTCCTAATAAATGGCCATGATACATAGGGACACAAATGTGTTAGACTAAGATTCTGGTGCCATTCTTAAGGGATCCAGTATCTGTCTGCCTGGGATGACATGGTTGACAGACCACGATGCTTTGCCAGAGATGGCCTGCACCTGTCACCCCTGGGATTTCGGATACTGGCTAAGGTTCTTGCTGCCCCTATAGTGCCTTTTTTAGGCAAGGTTCAATGACAAATTCACCACCGTAACAGGAACAGGCAAGCAAAAACTGAGGGTGATGCTACTCAATGCTAAAAGTGTAAATCTCAAAATGCACTCACTCGAGGCACTCCTTAAAATGGAGAGCATCGATATCTGTGCAGTGACTGAGACCTGGTTCAAGGCTCCAGACAGCACCTCTGCACTACCAGGCTATAACTCATACCACACTTTTTGGCCATGTAACCTGGACTGGAACACCAGAGGCAGAGGTGTGTCCATATTCATTAAGGATATCCACACCTCAAGGCTAGTTGCTCAGCATAATGCAGCCGAGGTTATCCAAGTGCAACTAACTCTGGGCAAAACTGCAATCCAAATTGTAGCTTGCTACAGATCACCCACCATGCCCCAGGATTCCCACTCCTCTTTTCTTGATGTACTGGTAATTATTAGGGTTCAACCAAACACCCTAATAATGGGTAATTTCAACTACCCCACCATTAACTGGGAAAACTACTCATGTACCAACTCCTTCACTCAACGCTTTCTGGAATTCATAAACTCCAATTTCCTTGGATCAACTTATCCACACCCCCACCAGGGGTAACAATATCCTAGATCTAGTCATTACCAATATGAGTGACCGGTGTTCCACACCTGAAGTCAATGCCTCATTGGTCCGATTGCTAATTACCCTAGATATCCACATCCTGCCTCCACCCCCCCATTAAGGAAACCATGGTAAAAAATGTCTCCAAAGCCAACTTCATGCTTCTTAAGACAGAAGTGGTGAACTTCATGATACCCATGCAGATGGACAATACAGTTACGGCTACTGAATCTTACATAATTGCACTTTATAAGCACTTACATGAGTGCATGGATCGTGCTATCCCAAACAGAACCAAGATGCTATCCTCCAAAAAAAGGAAGCCAATATGGAGGTCCCCTGCCATAAACAAACTGTGCAACAGAATGAAGAAACTCTTGCAAAAGACAGTAAAATCCCACAAGTGGAGGAGCTCCCTGGTCAGCCTCAATAAGAAGCTGTGATCTCTAATAAAATCCTCCAAAGCTAATTACGAAAACAAAATCACCACTGATGCTAAAGACAACCACAAAGCATTCTATAGCTATGTCAAGAATCTCAATGGCAACACTCAGATCTTCTCTGAGTTACAGCACAATGGCACTAAATATACAGACCCAACTGATATTGTCAACATCCATCTTACCCCCTAAAGAGCCCATCTCTATACCAGAAGAATGCAAAGTTCCTGTAATCACAGCTGCACAGGTAAAAAACACACTCTCCAAAGCCAAGAACACAGCATCCATGGGACAAGACAGCATCCCAGGCTGCGTTCTACATGAACTACAGAATGAACTGGCACACCACCTAAGTACTATGTTCAATCATAGCCTCACCTCAGGCTTTGTGCCTGCTGAATGGTGCACAGCAACAGTTATCCCACTCCACAAGGGGGGAGCCACCCCATTAGCCTGACAAGCCTGGTCTGCAAGGCCATGGAATGTATCGTCATGGAACTTATAAACAAAGACATTGGTAATCTCCAAACTCTGGATCCCACCCAGTTCAGGTTTGTAAAAGGCAGATCATGTCTCTTAAACCTGATAGACTTCTTTGAAGCAGTCACCAAAGCTGTAGACAAGGGTAAGGTGCTTCACACAGCCTATCTAGATCTTGCCAAGGCTTTCGACACCACCCCCCACTCTGGAATTATAGATAAACTCACTAAGCTAGGTATAAATCCCTATGTCACAAGATGGGTTGCCAACTGGCTCACTGACAGAACCCACACTGTGAAAGTAGCAGACTCCAAATCCGACTTCAGACCAGTGACAAGTGGAGTACCACAGGGATCAGTCCTGGGTCCTCTCCTGTTTGGTATCTACTTCTCTGAAGTACAGGCTAACAAAGAAGGTCTTTGGCTAATGAAGTTCGCAGATGACTGCAAACTAGGAGTCATAATCGAAACTCCTAACGATGTGGACATCCTACAAAAGGGCCTCACTGAGACAGATGCCTGGTGTCAAAGCCATGGCCTCAAGCTAAATGCCAAAAAGTACATTGTCATCCCCTTTGGTAAAAACTCTGTACCCATGAACATAGGTGGTAGTATACTTAACACTGAAAGTGTGATAAGAGACCTTGAGACACAGGTTGACAGTAGTCTCTCCTTTGATAATCACATCGCCAGAGTAGTCAGGAAATCCTTCTATGTGGCACACCTCATCACAAAAGGTTTCTCATCCAGAAAAAAGAGATCATTGTTCCCCTCTACTCATCACTCATTAGACCCATTATAGAGTACAACGCCCCTTTTGGTATGTACCTCAGAAGACATCTACAACAACTGGAAAGGCTGCAGAAATACCTCACAAAGAGGATTACTGGCCTCAAACAGATGCCCTATGCAGACCGTCTCAAAAAACTCCAGCTTTACTCCGTTGCATATCGCCTACTCAGAAGTGATTTCTGCCTAACATACAAAGCTATGTCAAACCCAGAGCTGTTGGACATGCTCCACTTAAAGAAATCCCAATCCCTCCAACGCTCTAGGGACCTAAACCTTGTCACCACAATAAACAGAACATGCCGGAGGGATAGATTCTTGTCCCAGAGACTTCCCATACTCTGGAATAAACTACCTATCTATATCAAACAAAGTTCCTCATTAGCAATCTTCAAGAAAAATCTTGATGATTGGATGGGAAATAGGAAATTCACCCAGGGGATCACCTCTGTGGCTCTGCTCGACAGTGCCACAGGAAAATAATTTTCTTGGGTGGCAAAAGCCAGGGTACCTTTTTGGCTGGGCTTGTATAGGCCCCAGGGCGGATAGCCTACTACCTACCTATGAACCTATGACTGCACGCCTAGGTGGTCCTTAGCTTTCTCTCTAACTATGAACCTGTAACCATAAATAGAATAGACACTTTAGTGTAGCCAATTGAGATATTTTTGTAGGGATTTAATTTGTTAGCAAGGTCTGAACTGTGTTTTAGGACCTGTTCAGCTTGCATTTCAAAGAGCTTTTCCTTTATTCATATAGCAGTAATTCTTATAGAATTATATAAAAGTTAGCAGTGATACACACTGCAAACTTTAAAAATGTAGTGGTACATCACTTAAATTATGACCAAGTGTTCTACTGTCACTAGGCTGTCTGGCATCATATCATCTAAACACATTTCCTGCCCATCTGGGTTTGCTCCTGCAAAGTATTTAACTGTAACAAAAATAAGCAGACTATAATATGCTTTCATTTGAGACAGTCTGTATTTGGAAACTGTGCACAAGCTCTATATGACATACTTTTTATGTAATCGTTCACTTGGTATCTGCCGACAAGGTATGGAATAGCATAAAACCAGGCAACGTCTGTATAACTATATGATTTACCAGCACTGCAGACAGGAGTAGGATTCACAACCAGAGGAAACACATTTATTCGGAAGCAGAAGATTTTGCTTCATGAGCACCACGATTACGAACAGCTACAAAATCTTTTGCTTCTGAAATAAATTATTCATGCAAGTGAAACTTGACCCAAACACGTTATGACTTTCCTCAGTTTGTGACTCCTACTCCCGGAAAGTAAAAAGTAAAAAAAGGTTACAGTGCAACTCGGGTTCTGCCGGCATTAACTTAACCATGACCCTATGATCATCAAATAGCTTACCTAAAGGACAAGAAAAGTATTGGGCCAGGCAGAAGAAAACTATCTCATGTAATACAGATTTGGGTCTGGAAAATGCAACATAAGCAAGTACAGGAAGTACACAACAAAAGATATGACTATGACATTCTTTTGCTTGAGACAGTCTGTATTGTGATGTAATTGTGCAAACACTTAATATGACTTTTTATGTAATCGGTCACTTGGTATCTGCCTACAAGGTGTGGAATGTCATAAAACTAACTGCAGTAGTAAAAATTGTATTCTGTTACATTTCACTGAGTGAGATATCCTGAAGATATGCACCCTTTGCACTGCTTCTATCAGAAATATTTGGAGTCCAGCACTACCTAAGCACTGAGATTGTCAGCACCAGGCAAAAAATCTGAAGTACCTGCCTGTGATACCAATAATAAGACTGCCTCTTTGACTGTATGATTTATCAGTACTGCAGGCAGGAATTGGATTCACAAATGGAAACACATTTATTTGGAAGCAGAAAGTAGCCCAAAATAGCCAACAAAACTAAATTCTGGGCTGAAACCACTCTTTCAAGGACAGGTAGGCTGCTCAAAGCTCCCCACTCTCACTGGTGAACAGAGAAACTTAATTCTATCCAAGTAAGGTAGAGCTACTACCCTAATAAACTCCAACACCAAGCTAAAATCCTTCCAGTTAACAAATACAGTTTACATCTCAATAATAAAATATGCACCCTCACATATATAGTGCATGCCCACTCACTGTCAAACCTAAAGAGGGCTCTCAAAATGAGATATTAATCAAGCATGATGCTTCAGCATATCTGAATCCCATAAACAGTACACAAATGTTATCTGCAAAGTTGTAGCTACAGGAAACTGAAGGACATACAGTGGATGCAAATACAATTGCTACAAGGGGCATGAAAGCCAACCTACTCAAAATGGCATTTAAATCATTTTACAACTGGCCTAAAATCCCTTTGTACAATCTTCTACGGTTAATGCACAGAATGTTACAAACAAATACCTTTACAGCTTAGAGAAAAATTGTCTTGCATATTGTAGACGAGTCTCCAACTTCAGAACCTAACTACACTCTTTAAGGAGTCTGAAGGGATAGGCATCCATGCAGAGAATATGCCTTATTCCTTCATGAAATATAGAACAATGTTTCAGGCAACCATTTACAAAATACTACAACGCCACCTTAGCCCCACCCCCACAATCAATGGCTGTACGAACACCCTCACGGCGCCCCTTCAGGGCTACCATTTGCTTCTGTTTGTTTCCTAGGACACTAGCAGGTGGTGGTGCAGCAGATGCATTGCTGACTTCACATCTGAGTTAGACAATGATACCTGCTACATTTGTACTGAGATAGGCACACTTGACAAAACATTAGTTTAGGCTCCGCTCCACCTCTCCCCTAGTTTAGGCTCCGCTCCACCTCTCCCCTAGACAGACAATCAGGTAGTCTATCAATCTATGAAACAATGTCTGCATGGTAAACTAAACAATCGTTTAGGTAGAAGCAACTTCCATAACATTGTTTTCACCAACACTTGAAAATACTAGCTTGAAAAGAATGCAGGCACCTTCCGACAAACACCACACCAGCGGTGCCTTGCAATGTCTGTGAAGCTATGTCTAGTATTTTGGAATATTTTTTTGAATACTGTCAAAAAACGTCAGAACTATAAAACGGGTGCAAGCAGAAGATGCAATAATGTTTTTATATTGCGCCCCTGCAGAAGAAAATAATGACATGCTTACTATACCCAGCATCTCCTCCGAAACAGCTATCATAACTAAGAAGTTCACCTTGCCAGTGACTAAAAGTTATATCTACAAACTGCAGTTCCCATTAATTCTTAAGTTGAACAAAGATATGACCAGATAATTTGTGTCAGTCAGGTGAAACGGTGACCTTGTAACAAGCAACCTTGACTTCAAATAACGTAAAGATAGTTACAAGCATCTGGCCTTTTTAAAATAGTACTTATACTCAAATATAATTTAATAGTCTAAGGAATGTTATTTCTGCTGTATATTAGATATATCCATATTCAAATGTGAAATGCCTGGCAGGGCACAGGAACAGTTAAGTACACTTGATATTTATTATGAACCATATTGACATAGGACCTGTAGCTTCTTACTTAGACTCTGCATACAAATCTGTAAAAAGCAATATGGCACAGGACTCAAATATTTTTGTCAGTATCAGCAGTTCTCTCATGCTACAGAACAATAAAAAAAAAGTCTTGAGATTTTTAGCAAGTTATAAAAGAAAGATTCACTTGCCACTTTAAAATTTCCAAAACATCATGGAGGATGGCTCATCCCTTTCCACCTTATGCTTTCATAGTTAAACGGGGGTTGGGGGTGCTGAATCAGAATTAACAGAAAAATACCTGTTGCAGGTTTGGATATCTAGGAGTGACTGCAAGAGCAGTTCATTACAAATGGCACGACCATGTTGTTGTTGTGTCTTTCGGCTTTTCCCGGTTAGGGGTTGCCACAGCGGAACTCTGGTCCACTAATGATTGGCAGTAGATCATACTGTTCTCAAAACAGCCGTGGGAGTGGATACCTCTCTACTGTACAGATTTTCGTAGAATGTCCAGAATGTCTGTTTGTCTGATCCGTGACTCAGGCCCTACCACACATTAGGTAGACAGTACTGTGCTTTTAATAAAATATTGCTTACCTGAAAAGCAGTTCTTGGAGCAAGAAGTACAGCAGAAGGGGAACAGGAAGTTCCTAGAACTGCCAAACCGATGTGGCTTCTGCAACAGCAATCCTTGCAATCAGTGCCCAAATAAAAAAGAGGAATCCAGTAGCAGGTAAAATCGGCAAATATAAGAAAAAAGAAAAAAAATACCTGCTGCTTGACCCTCTATTTATTTGGGCATAACAAAAGAAACTTAGGATGGGGGTGGAGGTGTTATGCAAGTGGTGGCTTAGATTGCAGGAATCTAATTGGCTGCCACCACTTGCTTGAACAAACACACTGACAGGAGATTTTCTCCTAAAAGTTTAATATGACCAGCATGGTAAAACACACTGAATCGTAACTATATTAAGTAAATAACAAGTTCAGTTATGATTTCAGCGTGTTTTACACTAAGCTGATCTACAAATTACAGTTTCACGCGCATGTGGAACTCACTCAGGGGGTAACAGCTTGCAATTCCTATCGGCTCATAGCATGCTCGGATGTAAGCACAGAGGCGCTATGAGATGGTAGTTGGAGTTAATGAGTTAAGAAACATGAAGTTCGATTTGGAGAAGTTTTTACGGTGGTTTCCTTAATGAGGGGTGGGGGCAGGATATGGATGTCTAGGGTGATTAGCTTGTGGTCGGATTTGACCAGCGAGGAGCTGACCTCTGGCATGGTGGATCTGTTACCCATATTGGTAATGATCAGGTCCAGGATATTGCTGCCCCTGGTGGGGGTATGGACAAGCTGATCCAGGGCATTGGAATTTATGAATTCCGGAAAAACGTTGAGCAAATGAGTTAGTACATGAGTAGGTTTCCCAGTCGATAGTGGGGTAGTTGAAATCTCCCATTATTAGGGTATTGGGCTGTACTTTAATATTATCCAGTATATCAAGAAATGTGGAGTGGGTGTCCTGGGGCATGGCAGTAGATCTGTAACAAGCTACAACCTGGATTGCAGTCTTGCCCAGTGTTAACTGTACTTGGATAATTTTGGATGCATTATGTTGAGCAACTAGCCTGGAGGTGTGGATATCCTTTATGAATATGGACATGCCTCCTCCTTTAGTGTTTCGGTCCAAGATAGGTGGCCAAAAGGTGTGGTAAGAATTGTAGTCTGGTAATGCAGGGGTGCTCTCTGGACCCTTAAACCAGGTCTCTGTCACTGCACAGATGTCGATGTTCTCCATCTTAAGGAGTGCCTCAAGTGACTGCATTTTGAGGTCTAGACTTAAAGCATTGAGTAGCATTACCCTTAGATTTAGCTTATTTGTACCTACTATGGTGGTGCATTTGACGTTTGAACCTTGCCTAAAAAAGGCTATCTACATAAGGAAAAATTCTTTGGAGTCTACTTTGGGTATAAAAACACCTATGGAAATACTCCCAAGGAAAGATCCTAAATCTTCTAGACTTTGGTGTATATTTAGGAGTCATAAGTGCAGTAACAGTACAGCAGTCAGTAAAGTAATAAAGGTATATCAGAAATGTAACCGTGTACTCTGTGCTGTGATACTGTAGAACAATAGCTTTTAATAGTATCAAACTGCAGTGATTAGAATAAGCAGAACTACAGCAATATCAATAAATCAAAACATGCCATCAGGAATTGAAATAATAAGTACATTTGTTTTTATATATCTAGTATGGCCAAAAGACAACAGTGCAATACTACTTGAAGTAATGTCAGTAGTAAAAGTACCAAGTTGCAATTGTACCGAATGATTTAAACTTAATACCACTAGAGCTAGCTAACCAGATGTGAAAAGCAGTGCAATGCCAACAAGGAACAAAAATTAAATGCTATTTAAACCCAGCAACATAACTGCATAACAAAAGTGCTAATTTCAGCAATGTGTTCAAGAGAAGCACAATTAGTAAGTTAATTAGAGATAACGATTCCCCTTTATGAAACAAGGCAGTATAAAAATCAGTCATAATAGTACAACACTGTGAAAAAGAAAGCACTGAAATTTGTATCATATAGAACAAAGATGAGAGTTTCTATTAACTATTGTAGATTAGACTTTCTTGTCTGATACCTATGTAACAGTGAAGCCTAAGAGAATATATTATTTGGATGTATAAATTAGTATAGATGAAGAGAATCAGAAACTTAGATCAAGGATCTATAGAAAACCAACTTTTTTGAATTCTTATCTGGATTATAGTAGTTACCATCCTTCATACCAAAAAAGATCAGTGGTAAAAGGGCAGCTGGTAAGAGCGGCTAAGATGGTAACAGATGATGATGACTTTATAGCTGAAACCAGTTTTATTATGGACATGTTTAGGAGAAGGGACAGAAAGTAAATATGGAAGTTCAAACAAAAAGAGCTAGTGGGATTTTCAGGCCCATCTTAAGTCAAAAGTCCATATCTTAGGATGGTGAACATGTAATAGATGTTATTGATGAAGGGGCAATGAATAGAGGAGAACAAGAAAAAGAGAAAAAGGCCTTCTCCTTTGTTACGACATTTAATAAAGACAGTTTAGCTGTGGTAAAAATTGTCAGTAAAACTGGTCCATCCTTACTTTGGATTATATGACTGTAGAAAAATTAGGCACTAAGCCATTTATTGCGTTTAGAAAGGATAGATCTTTTAAAAATCTACTTGAAAATAACAGGGTAGGAAAAGAACAGAATGATAGGCCTTCTGGAAACTTACAATGTGGGATGTGCAGGCAGTGCCCCAATGTTACTGAAACAGGAGTAAAATTTAGACTGGGTGACTATAAGGTTAATATACATGGTCATTTCACTTGTCAGTTTAAAAGTATTGTTTATGCTGCAAAACTCCTGCAATGTCCATTATTTTATATAGGAAAAACCTGTAGAAAGTTCTGAGAAAGAATGTTTGAACACCTAAACGATATAAAAAATGGTAGAAGTACAAATGCACTATTTAAACATGTACTAGAAAATAATGAACGTTTTGTTTGTTCTGCAGCAGATAGTTTCAGACAGTCAAGGGAGGGTGTTATCAGAACACCTAGAATTGTGTGAACTAAGATGGCAATTAAAGCTAAATACATATGAGTACCCTGGTCTGAATGAATATAATAGTATATATTGTTTACTAAAGCTCAGGCACATTGAGGATTAATGTTTTTTTAATTGTTTTATTGTTTTTTTAACTTTGATTGGTTGAGTATGTGTTTGAATAATATTTATACCTGGGCTAAGAAGACGGTTTTTGTTCTGAAGAATTCCCATATAATTTTATGGGGGATGAAAGTGCGTAACGTTTATTGTGGTTCTAGCCAAAAAAGAGAACTGTTTACGTTTGAGGTCCTGTCCATGGCTGCAATTTGTTTCTTTGGAGTCATATTGTATAGTTCTGGTTCTCTAGTTATGATGTACTGATTTTTATAAATCATTTGGTGAGTATGAAGCATCCTTCTTGTTTTCCTATCTAATCTACCCAACATGTTTTGGGGTCAGTGAAGCACTCTAAAACTGTAAGTTAGGACAGGAAGAGAAAATGGATTTATAGCTTGGATTTTATTACTAGATGTCAATGCTGCTTTCAGGATTAATTTAAGTCTTCTAAAGTACTCATTACTAAGTTTTATTCACATTTGTTCATGTTTTATTGTTGATCCTTCATCAATTCCCAAATATTTATACTCTCTCCCTTGCTCAAGTTCTTTTATATCACATTCTTATCCCAAACTGATGTTTTCTTGGTGCTGCAGTTTTCCTGCCTTAAAGATGTCTTTTGCACATTTATCAAGACCAAATGGCATTGTTATATCATTTGAAAAAGTTTTGACAACTTTCAGTTGTACTTTTGGTTCCTCATCTGATGAGCTATACAGTTTTAAATCATTGATAAAGAGAAGATGAGAAGTCTTTACACTTTGTTGTTTTCTAGGAGCCAAATTATAGACATGGTCTAAGCTGTTAAGTAAACAGCTTAAGGGGTTAAGGGCAAGGTAGAATAACAGCGGTGACAGTGATTCACCCTGGAATATCCCCTATTGGTGAGAGTTTGTGAAAAACAGAGTCCACCTCAAGAAGGTACTCACCAAGACTTGAGGAATGAATTCAGTTTCAGCACTACTACTCTCCTTTGCTTGCTGACTTTTCATCTCTCCATTCAGACCCCTTTAATTTTTAACCTACTTCTGTCCGTGATAAATACAACCTATATATCAGTGTCACCTTGGTGAGATTTTGTGAGAAACAGGGTCCACCTTGTGAGGGTACTCACCAAGACTTGAGGATTAATTCAATTTCAGCAGTACTACTCTCCCTTGCTTGCTGACATTTAATCTCTCCATTCGGACCGTGTTAGAAGCCAGCCAATGAAAACCCTGCAGAAACTGTCCAATCAAAATCAACCACTCCAATCCTTCATTAGAACTGAAGCTCAGGTAACTGTCATGTGGAAGCCTCTGCTCTCATCAAATGCTGGAACACTACAGCTGTAGTCCTGGGATGCTGAAGAAGTCCTTGTAATATGATGAATCAGCAGGTAGCAAGATAAAAAATTACTTTGTAGTCTTCTCCTTCTCAGTAGTCCTCTTGTCTTTGGAGAAGTGCAGAAGTAAAGATCACTGAACTGAGCAGGCCTCCTGATATTTACAGCCTGCAACAGTCCTTCTCTGTAGATGCCAGCCAATCAAAATGCAGACAATACTTCAACATTAACAATCAAATTCAAGCACTCTAATCCTTCACTGGAACTCAAGCTCAGGTAGCAGTTATGTGGAAGTCCCTGCTCTCACCAAAGGCTGAAACACTGCAGACCTAGGAAGCTGATGAAGTCCATGTAGTATGATGAATCAGCAGATTCCACCCCTGCAGAAGCTGCCCAATCAAAATGTATGTAGTCAACTCCCCAGCAGAAACTGGCCAATCAAAATCAAACACTCAGCCCTCCCTGGAACCCAAGCTCAGGTAGCAGTCATGTGGAAGCCTCTGCTCTCAGTAAAAGCTGGAATACTGCAGACCCGGCCCTCAGAATATGAAGAAGTCCTTGTAATGTGATGAATCAGCAGGAACACTGATCAAAAAGGGCTTTGTAGTCTTCTTTTCCTTCTCTGTCTTCTTGTCTTCAGAGTAGCCCAGCACTAAATAGCATGAACTGAGCAAGCCTCCTGATATTTAAAGCCTGTAAGGCTCTGCCCCTGCAGAAGCTGGCCAATCAAAATGTAGACAGTTCTCCTGCAGGAACTGGCCAATCAAAATCAAGAAGTCTAATACTTCACTGGAACTCAAGATCAGATAGCTGTCATGTGGAAGTCTCTGCTCTAACCAATGGCTGGAATACTGCAGACTAAGTCCTAGGAAACTGATGAAGTCCTTGTAGTGTGATGACTCCGCAGGAACTAGATGGAAAAGGGCTTTGCAGTCTTCTCCTCCTTCTCTATAGTCATCTTGTATTCAGAGCAGCCCAGTACAAAAGAGCAATGAACTGAGCAATCCTCCTGATATTTAA
The DNA here is from genome assembly GCF_019279795.1 of Protopterus annectens. Lineage (NCBI taxonomy): Eukaryota > Metazoa > Chordata > Ceratodontiformes > Protopteridae > Protopterus > Protopterus annectens. The sequence continues at coordinate 686,984,488 of NC_056725.1, forward strand.
AGCCATTGAGACTCCACCTCTGCAGAAGTTGGCCAGTCAAAATGCATACAATAACCCCCACAGAAAATGGCTAATCAAAATCAAGCACTTCGATCCCTCACTGAAACTCAAGCTCTGGTAGCTGTCATGTATAACCCTCTGCTATTACCAAAGGCTAGAACACTCCAAATCCAGTCCTCAAAGCCAATGAAGCCCTTCTAGTGTGATGAATCAACAGAAACCCAGATAGAAAAGGGCACTGTAGTCATCTCCTTCTCTATAGTCTTCTTGTGTTTGGAGTAGCACAGCACTACAGAGCATTGAACCGATCAAACCTCCTGATATTTAAAGCCTGTAAGGTCCCACTCCAGCAGAAGCCAGCCAATCAAAATGCAGACAATGATCCCACAGAAACTGGCTAATGAAAATCAAGCGCTGCTGTCTCTTACTGGAACCCAAGCTCAGGTAGTTGTCATGTGGAAGCCAATGCTCTCACCAAAGTCTGGATCACTGCAGACATGGTCCTAGGGGGTTCCTATCAGAACAGCAAATGCTTAAAATAGTGAATGCACTTATATCAAACTTTAAAACACGAAAGCTGAAAATGTCAAAGGCATGGAACATCGATTTTTTTCCTAGGGAAAAAAATCGATAGGCTGTTCTCCAGACTTTGCTGTTTTCTGCACTGTGGTGCGATCTCAGAGATGGTATATTTAAGTTGGGGGGGTGGGGGTGAAGTCCCCACTTTATTTTTCCTGTACATTTTTTTTTTGGGATCAGCGAATTGTTTCCCTGGGAAAAAAATTGCTGATCTGTTCCTTTGACATTTTCAGGTTTCACATTTTTAAGTTCGATAGAAGAGCATTCGCTATTTTTAGTGTTCGATCTTTTGATATAGACATGGTCCTAGGAAGGTGATGAAGTCCTCGTAGTACAATGAATCAGCAGGAACCCAAATGGAAATGTGCTTTGTAGTCTATTCCTCCTCCTCCTCCTCTATAGTATTCTTGTGTTTGGAGTAGCCTAGCTCTTCACTTGAGGAGTCTCCAGCATTCCTTTTGGATTCTACTTTTGGTATATTGGTACAGGAAGTCCTACTTGGAAGAAGGTAGATGCACCATTGTCTTACCATGCTGGAATTACTGGAGCCCACTGAGTTCTAATGCAGCGTGCTCACTTTTATGGTTCAAAGGTGGGGACTCAAATCCTGGACAATTCTGCCCAGAGATTACCTACTTACATCATGACCTAGACATAATATGGTTAGTTTATAAAATTAGAGAACACTGGCTAGTAGTAAAATCCAGGAATGTTAACAGATTGTGCTGTGTTCCCTGGAAAATAATGAGATGCTCTTTGACACTGACAATGTACAAATATGTTAATAGCATCTAAAACAAAGTAACAAGGAAAAGCAACCTTATTAACCATGTCTCAAAAATGTGTATAATGCTTATGGCTAGAACAAGAGTACAGCTACTATCACATCAGAACAGAAAACTTCACACAGGAAACATAGAAGTGCCTACCTGTACACTGTCCATTTTGGAACCTATACCCGGCTCGACACTGTACACATTTAAATGATCCTGCAGTATTAATACACTCCTGATTAGGGCAACTGGTACGATTTTCACATTCATTGATATCTGTGCAGATAAAAATAAGATTATAACCCTTTATTTGGGGCACACACAATATGTTTTGCTATTATTTTCCTTTTTAATTATGAAGATAAATCTGATCTAGAATAAAATTACCCTTCTATGACTAAAAAGCCCTGTCTACCTCTTTGTTACAATTATATCTTTCATATACAGAAAAGATGGCCAATACAGTCAGTAAACGCATTTTTTTTCGGAAATATAAAGATGAAAAATCAGGCATCTTAAATAACTTATCCATCTCTTTCTTCAGGAATGAAAAAAGTGTGCTATACTTTAAAAATATGGATACCCTCATACTGTTTTACCAAGAAAACAAAAGAACTCAGCCAGGAAAGTACATTAAACATTTTAAGAAGTGCAGTGTCTGACTTAACATCCCTTTTGATTTTTGTCAAAATGCCTTGATTAAAAAGATAAACAGAGTCATGACATATTTGTCAGACAGAACTGAAGACATGATTACAGGATGCAGCCTTTAGACCATTTCTTTGTTGCTGCATGAAAAGATAACATTACCACCAAAGAATCAGGATATGTGGCAGCTTTTATTAATAGTATAATCATGTTTATTATAATAATGTTGATGAAATTTCAAAAGTTTTTGAAACTTCTCACGGACATTAAAGAGTTCTCTCTGAAAACAAAAAATGATTTACCCCATCTGGATTCCACTGTCTCCTGTTGGACATCAGACTCCAGAACACAGATCTTCAGTTAAAGGTCTTACCATAACCATTAAGTACAGATCATGATTGATGATCAGGAGATCAGAACGTAAAAAAATAATCTTCGTAATTATTATGTTCTGGGGTGGGATGCAAAGGCTAGAATGTGCCATCAACTTAATTTCCTGGATACCACTTTCTAAAAACTAGACCAGAGCAAGCTGCTCACCATAGAAAGGGCACATCCCAGTCCAAAACCTCCAATCCCAGATTATTGGCCATACCTTATTGCCTTAAATACAATTTCCTCCCACATTACCCAGGGCATACCATTTGGTGGAACAATGACTTCTCTAAATGGTCTTTGAACAGAGAAAAGCTTGAGGGTCTGTCATCCCCATGCTAAGGGCAAAGATCAAGCAGTGGAGTGATGTAGTTCCACCACTCTACATTTCTTTGATGGCAGAAGGAGACAGTAAGTTAGTTTATTCTGCCCTTAAAGTGCATTTAATATTTTACTTCCTTTCAACCTCAACCAATTCTCCAACTGACTTGTGTCCTTTTGAATACCTTTGTGGATTTCTGTCTACAACCTATTCGGGTAACCTATCCATTTTTAATGTATGAAATTTCATCTTCACAGTCCCAAGCAATCCAATTGGAATATGTTCAAAATAATCTTCCTCTAGATAAATCCACCCTCACATTTAAGAAAACTATTACCAATATACTATACAAATATACTCCCATCAGGAGAAAAAGAGTTAAACTTAATCCAGTAACATGGCTATCTGAAAACAGTAGGCAACTAATAGTGCTCAAAGACAAGGCATGAAAAGCATACACGCCAACAAATCCCAGGAAAATCTCTACATTTCAGACATATATGAAACAAGAACAAACATAGCATGAGGCAAGACAAAAAAACTTTACTCTTCTAACTTACAACAAACTCATTTATAATCATAAAAAAATCTTCTGATCTTTGGTCCAAGATCTACTGAACCCAGGCCACAATCAACAATCCATGCCCTCACCAGAAGATACTTCATTAACAATCGCTAATAACTTTAACAAATATGTCCTTCAAGCTGTAGCTTCACTTTGTAAAGAAAACCCTACCAGCAAACCAACCTTCTCCACTTACAGAAGCCCACTTCTCACTCAAGCCTGTCCCTACCTCTACCATAAGAGAATATCTCATAAAACTAAAAACTATAAGCTCTGCTGCAAACAACATTCCTTTTGAATTTATAAAAACTGCAGCTGAAGCTCTACCATATCCAATATCTATATTAACAAACAAATCCCATTTTAGAATCTCATGTTTAAGCCATTTGGAAGAAAGCATACATAATTTCTCTTCATATAGGAGGACCCCCTGCTAACTACTCCAGTTTCTGATCAATTGCAATGTTGTTGCAATTGTCTAAAATATTAGAAAATTGTATCCATTCCCAGTTACTGCAATACCTAACCATAAACAATCTTCTCTTCGACAAACAACATGGTTTTCATCCAAACCATAGCACCACTACTGCCCTACTTCTCTTTGCTAATACTATTAAGAAAAATAGAAATACTATAAAACTTGTATCTTCCTTATTCCTAGGCCTGTCCAAAACATTCAACATAGTCTTTCACCAAAATCTATTACTAAACTTCCTCTCCTTGGGTCTCTCCTCCTCCTCCGTCTCCTGGTTTAACAGCTACCTAACAGATAGATTCCATGAGTCAAATGGCAGCAAGAATTCACTTCATTTCTACCCATTAGGGTAGTTGCATACTGAAAGCCATAATACTGGATGCAAAATCCTGAAATTTCAGAAAGTTAAAGTTGACACTACAATGTCTAACTCAAAATGCCTACTAATAGCACTATGTACCATATGTGTCCCTTCACAGCCAGTAAACAAACAATGTTAAGTTGTCTATCTCGCCTTCATTCTTGCTGGATGGGTTCGGAGCCGACCTCGGCTCCGACTCGGCCACTCTAAAGCTCGAGAGTTGGTTCCACCGGCTCGAGGCTCCCCTTATATCCCACAATGCTAGGCGTGAATTACCTCAGATCTTGTTTGCCGCTACAGCGATCGAGGTGTTTGGTTCCTACCGGCTTCTTGGTGAGTAACTTTAGATTAAAGATGTTAAGTTGTCTATCTCGCCTTCATTCTTGCTGGATGGGTTCGGAGCCGACCTCGGCTCCGACTCGGCCACTCTAAAGCTCGAGAGTTGGTTCCACCGGCTCGAGACTCCCCTTATATCCCACAGTGCTAGGCGTGAATTACCTCAGATCTCGTTTGCCGCTACAGCGATCGAGGTGTTTGGTTCCTACCGGCTTCTTGGTGAGTAACTTTAGATTAAAGTTAATATACTTAAACCCCTTTAATTTTAATTTTAACACTTGTTTCCCTTAGTTTAGTGGAATTTCCCCCCCTTTTTCTCTAAATTCCCTTTTTTTTTTTTTCCACAATAACTTATAAGTTCTTCCCTCGGGCCTTTAGGCATTCTTTCTTCCATCCCCTAGTGGTGTGTGTGTGTTTTTTTTCTCATATTTTAAAACTTGGTAGTGTGTTTTAATTTTTGAGTTTAAAATAGGATAGGGTGTAATCAGTGTGTTTGACTGGGTGTGTGTGATTACACTTTTCTAAAAATGTCTAAAGACTCAAAGGTCTCAGGCTTCAAGAAGTGTGACTCGTGCTGTCAGAAAATGTCTCTGACAGACGGTCACACTTCTTGTGTCTACTGCCTGGGGCCTTTGCACCTGCAGGACTCCTGTGCTGTATGCCACGGCTTCAGCCCCAGGGTCCTGCAGGAAAGAAAAAACAAACTGATTCTGAGAGGTTTACTCAAGCCTGAGGGTTCCCTGACTGTCTCTTCGGGAAAGCCCTCCAAGGCTTCTAGGTCCTCGGCTCCAGCTACTGAGCCGAGACCTAAGGCTACGAAACCTCCGTCTACATCGGCTCCGGCTGGAGCCAATGAGTCTCAGTCTACAGTTTATGTGGTTTCCTCGGCTCCGGCTGGAGCCGAGGTATTAGAAATTCCTGTGTCGGTTCCGACCAGACCTTCGGAACCGACATCTAGAAAGAGGTCTAGGTCACCATCCCTTGGCTCCGTTCATTCGGCTCCAGCATCTCCTCTGCTGTCTGAATGGAGCCATAGATCTCACTCCTCTAGGTCATCGAGGCTGTCGGACCATGACCTTCAGAGGGTAGTGAGTCGACTTCTTAAGTCCGAGGCACTGGCCCAAATGCTTCAGAGCCCGACTCATCAGTCGATGCCTGCCCCTGTCCCTCATTATGTTCCTCCTCCGACTCCGTTGAGCTCGGAGCTGGGGCGTTTCGGAACCGAGACTGTGGTAGTGTCAGAGCCGATACAATTGTCTTCGGCTCCATCGTCGGCTCCAATTTCTTCCTTAGAGGAATCTCGGCGCCGGACTTCCATCGTCGGCTCCGAGGGGGTGAGTGGCATCGGACCCTTGTCCAACCCCGCTCTCCCTCTCGGGCTTCGGCTAGTGAGTTCGGCTCCGACATCGCCTCTGAGCCATCACTGTCGGTGCCGAGGGAGGTTTTAGCTGGAGCGGGACCTCTGGCTCTGCCTGACAGAGGTGCGTTCGAGGTCATGCGGAGTGTGTTAGAACCTGGTTCTACTCCACAGTCAGCTCCGTCCGCCCCTCCCTCTTCGGGTGCCTCAGGTCAAGTCGACTCACTCCTTCATCCCGGACCGCAGAGAGCCAGCTCCTCAGGAATCCCCTGTGGGGATCTCATCCTCTTCCGAGGCCTCTCCTGTTTTGGCAGAAGAGCCCCCTCGGAAGAGAAAGTGTAAGAGGAAACACATAGACTCACCTGAGTCCGTCACCTCTGACACAGATTTAGAGGATTCCGAGGGTTCCCCCCGTTCCCCTTCTGAAGATGTCTCATTTGCAGACATTCTAGAAATCCTTAAGCAGAGGGGAAATTGGCCAGTCCTCAACCCTTCGGAGGATGAATCTGTGCACCTTGAGGCATTTGGCTCTCGTCCTTCCACCTCCTGGGTGTCTCCCCCCTTTGACCCCCTCATGCAGGTGGTAGCAAAAAAGGCATGGACGGCTCCTGATTCAGTGGACCCCACTCCCAGGAGACCCTCAAAATTCATTACAGCACCAGCAGATAAACAGTTTCTGACAAAAGGAGTTTCTGTGGATGCTATGGTGGTTGCTGCTGCCACTAAGAAGGAACTAGCTGATCCTTCAGTGCCTGTCCATCCACCTAACAAGGAATCTAGGTCCATGGACAAGTACGGGAAGTGGATGTTCTCGTCAGCGACATTTGCAATGCGTTCGCTGAACTACCTATGCCATTTTACTCGTCTTCAAAGGGACTTGATCAAAGAAGCGAGTGACATGTTGAAGGATCCTACGGCTGCGGGTTTTCAAGACAAGATGAACACTCAGCTGGCTACCCTGAACTCCATAGCCAACTCCTCCATGCACCTCCTCTCTTATGCGGCTGATGGAGCGAGCAGGGCCGCAGGGACAGGTGTGGCCTTATGTAGGCATGCCTGGATGCGGCTATGCAACTTTGCGGACCCCTTTAAAACGTCATTCACTAATTCCCCGTTTGATGGATCATCTCTTTTTGGTCCTCAAGTGAAAGAAACCTTGACTAGGTGCGAGACAGATGGCAAGACTCTTTCTGCCGTCGGAGTCCATTTTTCTACCCCTTTTAGGCCTTACCCCAAAGGTCAGAAAAGTGGGAAAATGTGGTTCCGCAAACAATCTCAAGGGTCTTCGCCGGACGCACAGAGTCGGTTCCCCGCCAGAGGCAGAGGGGGGAACAACAACGGTAGACGTCGCCCTAGAGGCAGGGGGGGTCCGCAGAACCAGGGCAATTGAGAAGCCTTCTCTGATAAGCCCTTTCAGCATCCCTGAGGTGTTGCCCGACTGCCCACCTTCGGAGGCAGTCGGGGGAAGATTGTCACTGTACCCAGAAGCCTGGCTATCCCTGACTCAAGACAAATGGGTACAGTCCATCATTTCAAGGCTATTCCATTCCCTTCGCTCGCATTCCAAACCAATCAAAAATCCCTTCCAGATGTTCCACCCGCTCAAAGGGATCTTGCAGCTTTGGAAATTTCAAAGCTGCTTGCAAAAAGAGCAATTCAGCCAGTTCCAGCAGACCAGCAAGGATCCGGAATCTACTCCAGGTTCTTTTTAGTTCCAAAGAAAACAGGGGACTGGAGGCCAATTTTGGATCTCAGTATCTTGAACAAGTCAGTCAAGAAAACAAGATTTCGGATGGTCACGCTGCAGTCCATCCTTCCCCTATTGGGAAAGGGAAACTGGATGTGCTCTATAGACCTTCAGGATGCGTACTATCACATAGAAATGAACAGACGCTCCAGAAGATTCCTCCACTTCAGGCTGGGAACCAGTCATTTTCAATTCAGGGCCCTGCCCTTTGGACTCACCACTGCCCCGGTGTTTACCAAATGCATGGCAGTGGTAGCTTCTCACCTGAGACGTCAAGGATTCCAGGTGTTTCCATATTTGGACGACTGGCTCCTCACAGCTCCCACCAAGCATCTTCTTCTATTAGCCAGGGACTACACCTTTCGCATTTGTCAAAATTTAGGCATTTCAATAAATTGCGAAAAGTCTGTTTTGTCGCCTTGTCGTACTATTACCTTCATAGGCGCAAATCTAGACACAGTCAACATGTCTGCGAGACTAACAGATCAGAGAATAACAGACATACACAAACTGGTCTCGCTCCTCTTCAGCAGCAACAGAATCAAAGCCAGGTTAGTTCTGAAAGTGTTGGGGATTATGGCGGCTGCCATACCTCTGCTTCCATTAGCCAGATTCCACATGAGAATCCTTCAATGGATGCTCTTCACTCAATGGTCATACCAGCAACTTCCGATGTCCCACACCATCATGATTACGCAAACATGCAGAAATCATCTTCTGTGGTGGATGTCTTCCCCTCAGCTCTTATTGGGAAGACCCTTTGTCCCTTCCCCTCCGGTTGCTACTCTGACAACAGACGCCTCCCTGATCGGGTGGGGGGGGCATTATCAGGGCAGAACTGTCCAGGGCACATGGCAACCAGACGAATGCCACTTGCACATAAATGTTCTAGAGATGAGAGCAGTGCTTTTAGCATTGCAAGCCCTTCAAGACTCTCTTCCCTTGGGAACGATAGCAATCCAGACGGACAATATGTCTGTAGTGTGGTATATCAACAAACAAGGCGGAACCAGGTCCTATCCCCTGTGTCGAGAAGCACTCAGACTGTGGCAATGGGCGATTTCTTCTCAGCGGTTTCTGATAGCAACGCACATCCCCGGGAAGTCCAATCAAATCGCGGACAAGTTGAGCAGAGCTATCCTCATGCCTCACGAGTGGTCTCTGAAAGACTCTGTTGTGAGAGAAATTTTTCTCAAGTGGGGTCAGCCTTGCTGCAACCTTTTTGCTACTCCCCAAAACAGCAAGTGCAGAGATTATTTCACTCTATTCCCTTTACCAGGCCAGCCCAGCAGAGACGCTCTAGTCCAAGTTTGGCCCCGGGGACTTCTGTATGCATTTCCTCCCTTCCCACTAATTTCTCAAGTGATACATAAAGCTATCGCTCAGAAGGCTTCGTTGATCCTCATTGCTCCTTACTGGCCTCGACAGGTTTGGTTCCCCTTTCTACATCATTTTCTGTTGGAGCGACCTTGGCATCTGGACCTAGTTCCAGATCTTTTGATCCATCAGTCGGGTCAGTTTCATCGCTCCCTTCCCTCTCTGAACCTCACTGCTTGGTTCCTCCAATTCCAACCTTAGCCAGGCTTCCTCAAATATCTCACTCTGTCCGAGATATTTTGATAGCTTCCCATAAATCTTCCACTCGAAAGATTTATTTGAGTAAGTGGAAACGTTTCGCCTATTGGGCTCAAGGAAAGGACATAGATCCTTTCACTGCTTCCATCCATATGGTCCTTGATTTTCTAGCTGAACTCTTCCATGCAGGTTCATCTCCTTCTACTCTTAAGGTTCAATTGGCAGCTATTTCTAACTTTCATGTGGGCATTGCAGAGTCTGCCATAATGTCCCACAAGCTTTGCAAAGCCTTTTTGAAGGGAGTTTTTCTACTCAGACCTCCTATAAGAAATCCTCCTCCTCCTTGGGACCTAAATTTAGTTCTTAGTTCTTTGATTCTTTCCCCTTTCGAACCTGCAGCCTCCTGTTCTTTAAAATTGCTATCATGGAAGACACTCTTTCTGGTAGCTATTACTTCAGCTAGAAGAGTTTCAGAACTTCATGCACTCAGCTGTCGACCTCCTTATCTGTTGTTCCATAAGGACAGGGTATCTTTACGAACCAACCCGTCCTTTTTACCTAAGATAGCCTTGGCGTCTAACCTAAATCAAAGCATTGACCTTCCTGTGTTTTTTCCAGAATATTCTAACAGGTCTGAACAGAAATTGCATTGGCTAGATGTTCATCGTCAGTTAAGGTACTATTTGGATAGAACCAAACAATTCAGAAAATCTGACCAGCTGTTTGTCTCTTATGCAGAAGGCAGAAAGGGACTTTCAGTTTCAAAGGTATCATTATCTAGATGGCTAACATCTCTGATTTCCCTTGTTTATGAAATTAGACACCAAAAGCTGCCTAACAAACCTAAAGCCCATTCTACCAGAGCTTTGGCTACTTCTATAGCCTTCCAAGACAGACTGCCTATTGACACCATTTGTGCAGCGGCTACTTGGGCTACTCCTCACACTTTCATTTCTCATTATAAGTTGGATTTAGCTTCTAGGCATAGAGCTAACTTTGGTTCCACTGTTCTCAAGAGTCTGTTCCGTTAGGCCACCCGGGACAAGGTGCTAGGACGCTTGGTCCCATCCAGCAAGAATGAAGGCGAGATAGACAACTTAACATATAGAAGTTATGTTCTTACCATAACGTTCCATGTTAGTTGTCTTCTTCTCACCTTCTTTCTTGCGTCCCGCCCTCCTTCCCCCTGGCCTGGACAGACCTAGAGGAGTTTGATTGTGACCTCTCTTTCTACCACCTCTTTGCTATAGGTATATGCTCTGCTGTGCATATTTTCCTAAATCAGGCTTTAGGTCACCTTTCCTCTCCCCCTTTGTTTATAGAGGTGGATTCTCTTTTCCAGTTTTTTCTGGTTATATTATTAGCTGGGCCTAGCTCACAAACGAGATCTGAGGTAATTCACGCCTAGCATTGTGGGATATAAGGGGAGCCTCGAGCCGGTGGAACCAACTCTCGAGCTTTAGAGTGGCCGAGACGGAGCCGAGGTCGGCTCCGAACCCATCCAGCAAGAAAGAAGGTGAGAAGAAGACAACTAACATGGAACGTTATGGTAAGAACATAACTTCTATATATCATTCCCCTGTTTGTGTCTGGGGTTGAGGGGGACAAGTCAATATTATGACTTCCATCATATTGATATATATATATATATATATATATATATATATATATATATATATATATATGTGTGTGTGTGTGTGTGTGTGTGTGTGTGTGTGTGTGTGTGTGTGGATTTATCCCTTCTCTGTAAAACACTTGCACTCATTTTTGATGAATATGTGTACTTTCAGTTTAATCTTGAAGTCTGATTATGCCAGCACATTAGACCAATTTTTGTAATTGCCCTCTCCCAGGCCCAGTTGCCAAACCAAATGAGGGTCTAATTCAAGAAACTACATTACTTCTTGTGAGGGAAGAGGCTTTAATTCTATGTGAAAACATTGATGCTACTGGTGGGCTGTCCCTTAACCTGATTAGCTTAAACACAAAGGTGAGCAAAGAAGAGTAGCTGTGGTAAATAATCAATGCTTCGTATAAAAGTGTGACAGAAAGGTAAATCATGAAAGCTTGTATTTTGGAAAAGGGGAAGGACAGTACTAGAATGGAAGGCTAAAAGACATGGTTCATGGCATCTGGAAGCCCAGTAGAATGCTTACAATAAAACCCATTTCACAGTTTACACTTGACTGTGCTTATTGCCTGAACCCTTGAGATCTGCTTTTGTGAATTTGTCATTGGAACCAGTGGTACCATATTCCTTTGTTGAGGGGGACATTGCCAACCCTAGAATCCTTTTTTGTGTCCCCATATACTCTACGACAATCTTTAACTTTTTTAACCTCACACAACCATTCTGGGTGAATTCAAATGCTTACCTAGGTTCAGTCGATAGACATATTTCAACAGACTTTTTTCTGAAGGATAAATTCTGAAAATGGTTAATCAAATCTAAAGAAAAACACAAAAAAATCTTTTTCTTTCTTTTTTTTTTCCCATGGGACAAGCCCCCCCCCCCAATCCTCACCCTCTGAATTTTATATATATATAAAACTGCTCCATGGTCACACCACAGAGGAGAAAAGAGAAAACACTTTTTAAAAGTGGACTGCCTGCTTGCACTATTCAACACATTGCAATCAAACTTACCACAACATTAAACTTTTGAAACAAAGAAAACTTACCAAACAGGCATCAATGACATTTAGATACGCTGAATTCAAATAGCGATCTATAAACTGGTAAAGACACGTGATCATTAACAGATATACAGGGCTGTTTCTTAGCTTTATCTTTGAGAATTAATGACCAGCCCCACTAGAGGTTACAATCTCCTCAATTTCTTTTCTTACTAACATAATACCTTCCTGGTCCAGAGGCAGAGTTTCCTGGCATATAACTAAGTCAGACCATCAGGATGTCTCATTTGACTTACAAACCTAACTACAGGTAATATCCAATCCAAAACATTCAGGGATTTCTCAAAGGCTAACCTCCTGGAACTCTAAGATAACCTAAGAAAATGTAACCCCACCCAAAGTGACTCTTAACAAAAACAGCTGTGTCTATCACTGACATTTGCTATCACACAAGCTTCTTCAGTGAAATGTGTATCTTATCCATTACAGCTATGATGGTGACCTTAAGAATATGTCCTTATGGTGCAATCTCTATAGTGAGAGACTCAAAAAAAATCTGGCACTGAGGAATAAATTCAAATCCTCCTATTCTAGTAGTAATCTCAAAAAGGTTTTAAAAAGTTTAGGCATAAGGTCAAATGTTGCAAAGTGAAATATGAACAAAATATCACTATGACTTTCAAAGATAATCACAAAGTCTTCTTTAACTTCATTAGGTTTCTCAGAAGTAATACTCAGTTCAGCACAGAAATGATCTTAGAGTAACACCCATTTTAATCAAAAGGTAATTCCCAATATATGCATAGACACATTTGGTTCCAACTTCTTCCCACCCTCTCATCCCTGGTTTACCGTTACTACACTTTCCCTGTACCCACATGACTATCTCTCATCAGTACCCATCTGCCCTGTCCAAAACCAAAAATACTAGCTGTGTAGGTCCTAACAATGTATCAGGCCCTCTTCCTCAGCAGTAAACATAACCTCACTTACTCCCGCCTTCAATAAATCTATTCATTTTCAGCCTTTCCACTGGATACTAGACTGAGACTTGAAGAATGGCCATAGCAGTACCTCTCCAAAAAGAAACTCACAAAATAAGACATTGGCAGCCTACATATGTTTGACCAGAGTCAATACAGCTTTATGGAGACTAGGTCCTGTCAAATAAATCTGAAGGACTTCTTTGAGAAGGTAGTATGGGAAATTACTTCACAGTGCTTACACAAACCTGGATCAGTCTTTTCTACTATACCACAGACTGTCTAATTGACAAACTCACCCACTAAAATATTTAGCCCTATGTTACCGAATGGACAGTGAACTGGATAAGAAACAGAATCTTCACAGTGATAGTTGGAGGTATACTCTTTTTCTGGAAAGGCTTGCCACCTACGGTGTTCTTTAGGGTTCTCTATTAGATCCTCCTCTGATTGTATGCACTCCTCAGATCTTAAAGCTTATATCAATGGTCTAGGACTAAAAATGCATGTTGATGACTGCAAATTCACTGCAGTCATTAACTGTATACCTGATACACATATTCTGCAAGAGGTCCTAGACAATACTAGAACCTGAATTGCCATGACCACAGACTCAAGCTCAATCCAAAACAAAAAACTGGAATGCAGTATTTTTGAGGTTGGAAAACAGGAGTATAGTTCTAGCCATACCATATAAATAACACCCCCTTGCAGTAGATACCATTATTAGAGGTCAAGGCAGCTCCCAGGCAGTGAACTCGCTTTTGACTAGCATGCATCAACTATTGTTAGGAAAGCTCTCTCTCTCTGCCTAGCACAAATAATCATCAAAGGTATATCCAACCAAACCAAGTTATTGACCCTCTCTATACTTCCCTAATCAGGAAAAGAACAAAATATAATGCTCCCTTTGGTCTGTAGCTATCCAAACATTGCCCACCCTGAAAAAAATACAAAAAATTCCCACCAAGAAAATCTTAGTTATGGGATCCTTATGTTATACAGAGTGTGGCCTTATGACTTTATTCAGTCTCATAAATGCTCTCTCTTTGTGGCTTTGCTTGGTCTGTGAGGCAATGAAAGATTCACATTTGAAGAAAAGTTAGAAATGCTAGCAAAACCCAGTCTAAGGACCTAACTCTGCAGTGTGCTATTTAAATGTCAAACAAAGCAGCTTTATAACATTCTTTAAATAAATCTGGATGACTGAATGGCAGGATTCTTGTGTCGTTATAGACGCAGGAAGCAAGTATTGGCTAGGCTTCTAATGTTTTTTGAGAACAACTGCCTATTATAAACCTCCAATGGGAGACTTCATTTTCAGCTGAGGCAGCAGTTATATTTTAGGTAGTACCTTTCTTGTTCTAGGGGTGTGGAGGTGAGAAGGTAAGTAACAATGTTTCAAGTAGGATAAGGTTTGTTCCATCACTGTTGCAGTATGAACCGTAAATTAAATTGTGGGGACCAAGATGAGTCTCAGTCAGTATCTTTGATGAACACAGGAATTGTTTCATTGAGCTTGTCAGAGGTTGCAAACACCTTTACTGCAGATATTGGGGTTTATAGGACATTATCACAGGAAACCTAATACAATAAGGTAATACAAACAATCCTACAGTTTTGTTTTATTTTATTTGTTGCAGCTTAGGCAAAGAGATATCTGAGTTTAAGCCAAATTTACAAGAAGACAACATCTGTATATTAAAGAAGGAAGATCTTAACTTTGGGTCTCGCCTCCACACCCCTAGAACAAGAAGAGCAGTAGCTCCTGTACATAACGCAGTATAAAGTACCTATCTCAGAAACAATGGTGTCTATATTAGCAACATGTTCTGTTTGACAGATAACTGTTATACCATGATATCGCCCTTCAGCAAACTTTAGTTCTTTTCTGCTTTGTTAAGAGTAAGTGATAAATAATTTTGAAGAGCCTAAACATATCTAAAAGAAAAGGCCACGCTCATGTAAATTATGCTGGTGACAGCATTTAAGACTATTGTGATGCCCCTGCACTGGCCCAGTAATCAAGGAGCCTCAATCCTCACCACTGGCAACAGTGGGGAATGTACACACTAGGAGGATGACAAGTATACCCACAGTAAAGTGCAATTTCCCTTAAGAGCACACAGAGCTCACAGTCAGTCTGGGGCTGGTTTCTCCCACTTTCTCCAGATCCCTAATAAGACTCTCCACTGGCACAGCTACAGAACTGATATCTCAGCTGAGTGGTCAAGCCAAAACCTCCAACACTCTCTCTGTCCTCATGTACCTGCCCATGTAATATATATATATATATATATATATATATATATATATATATATATATATATATATATACACACACACACACACACACACACACACACACACACACACACTTTGAGATTTGATTGATACAGAAACATACACACCTAAGAAAGGCTGGCACAGTTTTATAAGCTATGTCTCCTTCTGCCCAGAGTATAAGGTAGTTCCAACTGCCACTAGCCAACTCTTTATCAGCTACTTAAGGCCCTTACAAAGGGTGTCCAATCCTACTGTGTAATTTTACTATTATCCAAATGGTAGTCTGACCAAGAGCAAGGCTCTAAGAGCATACATGTGTCTCACAAATATCACCCACAGAGAAACATTTAAATATATTTAATAATAATTAATAAAAGAACAAAACAATACGCAGTAAATCAACAGAGTAACGTCAGAGTTCAAAATCACAGGAAATATTTAAAACAACACTGCAGGACAGTCTCAAATAAATAAAGACAACATCTAAGCTATACTTTACTATATTCCTATCTGACTCTAAAAGAGCTACTATGCCCTAAAAACTTACTTACAGAACAACACGCAGGGACAAGTTCAGAAGATGGTGATGAGTAGATGCTTCTAGGTCAAAGACAAGATACAAAATGCCCAGTCTCTCTCTGAGAGAGTTCTTAAATTAATATCAAATATTACTGCTGGGTTAGCTTGGATGACATCACTTTTGTCACCTGACTTTTAGTTTCCAAGCCAAACCCCCCAGTGTCAAAAACTACCCACATTTAACATCTCTCTGTGAAAATACATAGCCTTCAGATCTTTGCAGCTGCTAGGAGACATAAACCAATAAAACACAAAACAACAGAGAGAGTCCCCTAGTGCAGACATCCTGTCTCTTGTTGACTGAAACTGAAAGATAACTTTTATAGCACAATCGTACAATTTAATTTCAACTTATTTTCTTGAAGTTTTGCAAGTTAACCCTGTATGTTCTAGTTTCTACTGTTAAAACATATATATTTACACAATTACAATAGTTTATATACATTTTTATTCTAAGCTGGCAGAGCATGTTCTGGTTACATTTTAGCTTAGTACTTTACACCTTTACACACTTCTGTATGAATCATATCAATATTCACAGATGACATAGAATTATTTACAAAATTTCTGATACCTGGTCTGACAGTATTTCCTTTTGTGACAACTATCATGGTACTAAAGCATGTTTAACATTATGTTTTGCATATGAAAGTAAGGTAAGGCATGTTTATTTATATTGTTGAATATTTGCATGTAAATTAGCTTTTCAAATATTTTAGTGTATGGAAAAAGGTCAGCTATAGGTCAGAGGTCTTGTGTGGCTTATGATGAAGCAACTTCAGCTAAAGGAATGACAATAATAATAATAATAATAATATATTTGAATAGAGAAAGCATGATTGCTGAGGTGAGGGAATGATGATAGATACAAACTAAGGACCTGGATACTGGGAGAGCTGCTGGTTTGTAAGAATGTAGGATGGAGTATACTAAAGAGAGCTCTACTCTTACTCGTTAGCTTCTCCAACAGCTGTTGGACACTTTTTGGTCTGATTACTCTGAAAAGCAAGGTTTGACTGACTTTAGTCAGTGTTAGCTGTACAACGATGAGAGGAAATTGCATTCAGTGTTGTTACTTGGTTAATAATTAGAAGTTATGTACCTACCATAACGTTCCATGTTAGTTGTCTTCTTCTCGCCTTCTTTCTTGCTGGATGGGTTCGGAGCTGAACCTCGGCTCCGACTCGGCCACTCTAAAAGCTCGAGAGCTAGTTCCACCGGCTCGAGGCTCCCCTATATCCCACAATGCTAGGCGGTAACTCCTCAGATCTCGTTTGTAAGCTAGGCCCAGCAAGAAAAATTCCATAACATGGAAAAGTGTAACCCACCTCTATAGGCTGACTGTGAGGTGTCCTAAACCTAACAGAGGAAAAAAAAAAAAAAAAAATATATATATATATATATATATATATATATATATATATATATATATATTTATAAATATAGAGGTGGTAAAGTGTGGGAGAAAAGGATAGAAAGGTCACAAAACAACCTCCTCTAGGTCTGTCCAGGCTAGGGGGAAGGAGGGTGGGACGCAAGAAAGAAGGCGAGAAGAAGACAACTAACATGGAACGTTATGGTAGGTACATAACTTCTAAATGTTAAGTTGTCTATCTCGCCTTCATTCTTGCTGGATGGGACCGCGTCCCTAGCACCTTGTCCCGGGTGGCCTATCGGAACAGACTCTTGAGTACAGTGGAACCAAAGTTGGCTCAGTCCCTAGCGGGTAAGTCCAACTTATAATGAGAAATGAAAGTATGGGGAGAAGCCCAAGTAGCTGCAGAACAAATCGAATAAATAGGCAGCCTGTCTTGGAAAGCTATAGATGTGGCTAAAGCTCTAGTTGAATGAGCCCTGGGTTTGGATGGCAACTGCTGATGTCTGATCTCATACACAAGGGTAATCAACGAAGTAAGCCATCTAGAGAGAGAGATACCTTAGAAACTGGAAGGCCCATTCTACCTTCTGCATAGGAAACAAACAGTTGATCAGACTTCCTGAATTGTTTGGTCCTGTCTAAATAGTACCTAAGTTGGCGATGAATGTCTAAGCAATGTAATTTTTGTTCTGATCTGTTTGAATAGTTAGGGAAGAACACAGGAAGATCAATGGTTTGATTCAAATATTACTGCGGTCACCTAAGTTGGCAATGAATGTCTAAGCAATGTAATTTTTGTTCTGATCTGTTTGAATAGTTAGGGAAGAACACAGGAAGATCAATGGTTTGATTCAAATTTGCCGGTGAAGCGACCTTAGGCAAAAAGGACGCGTTAGTACGTAAGGACACCCTATCCTTATAAAACAAAAGATAAGGGGGTCGACTACACAGAGCATGGAGTTCAGAGACTCTTCTAGCTGAAGTGATAGCTACCAAAAAGAGTGTTTTCCAAGATAGTAACTTCATTGAGCATGAAGCCGCAGGTTCAAAGGGGGGAAGAATTAAGGACGCCAGAACCAAGTTGAGATCCCATAGAGGAGGAGGATCCCTGATAGGTGGTTTGAGGAGAAAAACTCCCTTTAAAAAAGCTTTGCAGAGCTTGTGAGACATAATGGAAGACTCTGAGACTCCAACATGAAAGTTAGATATAGCTGCCAATTGAACTTTGATGGTAGACGGAGACGAACCTGAGTGGAAAAGTTCAGCTAGAAAGTCCAAAACTGATTGAATGGAAGCAGTGAAAGGATCTATATCCTTTGACTACACCCAACAGGAAAAATGTTTCCACTTACTATGATAAATCTTCCGAGTGGAAGATTTATGAGAGGCTATCAAAATATCTCGAACTGAGTGAGATATTAGAGGAAGCCTGGCTAGAGTTGGAATTGGAGAAACCACGCTGTGAGGTTCAGAGAAGGGAGGGAGTGGTGCAACTGACCAGACTGATGGGTCAAGAGGTCTGGAACTGGGTCCAGATGCCAGGGTTGCTCCAACAGATAACGGTGAAGAAATGGGAACCAAACCTGTCGAGGCCAGTAAGGGGCAATGAGGATCATGGAAGCTTTCTGAGCGATGGCTTTCTGAATTAGTTGAGATATCAGTGGGAAGGGAGGAAAGGCATACAGAAGTCCCCGGGGCCAATCGTGGACTAGAGCGTCTCTGCTGGGGTGGCCTGGTTGGGGAAAGAGGGTGAAAAATTGTCACACTTGCTGTTTTGGGGAGTAGCGAAAAGGTCGCAGCAAGGCCAGCCCCACTTTTGAAAAACTTTCTCCAACACTGAATTCTTCAGAGACCACTCTTGAGGCATGAGAATAGCTCTGCTCAATTTGTCCGCAATCACATTGGACTTCCCAGGAATGTGCATTGCTAACAGAAACAGCTGAGAAGAAATCGCCCATTGCCACAGTCTGAGTGCCTCTCGACATAGGGAGTAAGATCTGGTTCCGCCTTGTCTGTCTGAATTGCTATAGTTCCTTTGGGAAGAGAGTCTTGTAGGGCTTGCAACGCTAGAAGCACTGCTCTCATCTCTAGGACATTTATGTGCAAGTGGCGCTCGAAAGGTTGCCACATGCCTTGGACCGTTCTGCCCTGGTAATGCCCCCCCCACCCGATCAGGGAGTTGTCCGTTGTCAATGTAGCAACCGGAGGGGGAGGAACAAAGGGTCTCCCTAGGAAGAGCTGGGGGGATGTGATCCACCAAGAAAGATGATTCCTGCACGATTGTGTTATCGCAATGGAATGGGACATTGGGAGTTGTTGGTATGACCATTGTGTGAAGAGCATCCATTGTAAGATTCTCATGTGGAATCGGGCAAAAGGGAGGAGAGAGATAGCCGCCGCCATTATCCCTAAGACCTTCAGGATCAGTCTGACTTTGATCTTGTTGCTCTGCAAGACAAGAGAGACTTGTCTGTGTATGTCTGCTACTCTATGCTCTGTGAGTCTGGCTGACATGTTGACTGTGTCTAGATTTGCGCCTATGAAGGTAATAACACAACAAGGCGACAAGACAGACTTTTCGTAATTTATTGTAATGCCTAGTGTTTGACATGTGTGTAAGGTATAGCCTCTGGCAAGAAGCAGAAGATGCTTGGTGGGGGCTGTGAGGAGCCAGTCGTCTAAATACGGAAACACTTGGAATCCTTGTCGTCTCAGATGAGAGGCGACCACTGCCATGCATTTGGTAAACACTCGGGGGGCTGTAGTGAGTCCAAAGGGCAGGGCCCTGAATTGGAAATGACTGGTTCCCAGCCTGAAGCGGAGAAATCTCCTGGAGCGTCGGCTCATTCTGATGTGATAGTACGCATCCTGGAGATCTATAGAGCACATCCAGTTGTCCCACCCCAAAAGGGGCAGAATGGACTGCAGCGTGACCATCCAAAATTTTGTTTTCTTGACAAACTTGTTCAAGTTGCTGAGATCCAAAATGGGTCCCCAGTCCCCTGTTTTCTTTGGAACCAAAAAGAATTTGGAGTAGATTACGGATCCTTGTTGGTTTGCTGGAACTGGTTGAATGGCTCTTTTTGCCAGCAGCTTTGAAATTTCTAGTGCTGCTTGCTCCCTTTGACTGGGTGGAATGTCTGGAAGGGATTTTCTGGACTGCTTTGGAATGTGAAAGAAAGGGATTCTGTAGCCTTCGGAAATTATAGACTGTACCCATTTGTCTTGAGTGAGGGAAAGCCAGGCTTTTGGATACAGAGATAATCTTCCCCCGACTGCCTCTGAAGGTGGACAGTCGGGCAACACCTCAGGGATGCTGAAAGGGCTTGTCAGAGAAGGATTCTCGACTGCCCTGATTCTGCGGGCCCCCTCTGCCTCTAGGACGGCGTCTACTATTATTGTTCCCCCTCTGCCTCTAGAGGGGAATCGACTCTGTGCGTCAGGCAAAACCCCCTGTGGTTGCTTGCGGAACCACATCTTTCCCCCCTTCTGGCCTTTGGGGTTAGGCCTAGAAGGAGTAGAAAAACAGACTCCCATGGCAGAGAGAGTCTTGCCTTCAGTCTCGCACCTAGTCAGGGTTTCCTTCACTTGAGGACGAAAGAGGGATGATCCATCAAAAGGGGAGTTAGTGAAGGACGTCTTGAAAGGGTCCGCAAAGTTACATAGCTGCATCCAGGCGTGCTGATGTAAGGCCACACCTGTACCTGCCGCTCTACTCACTCCATCTGCCGCATATGAAAGGAGGCGCATGGAGGAGTTAACTATTGAGTTAAGGGTCACCAGCTGAGAGTTCATCCTATCCTGAAAACCCGCAGCTGTTGGATCCTTTAACATTTCACTCGCTTCCTTGAGCAAATCTTTCTGAAGATGAGTGAAATGACACAGGTAATTCAGCGAGCACATAGAAAAGGTCGCTGACAAGAACATCCGCTTCCCGTACCTGTCCATAGTCTTAGACTCCTTGTTAGGAGGATGAACAGGCACTGAAGGATCAGCTAGCTCCTTCTTGGTGGCCGCAGCCACCACCATAGCATCAACAGAGACGCCTTTGGTCAAGAATTCTTTGTCCTTGGGGGCAGTGATAAATTTTGATGGTCTCCTGGGGGTGGGTTCCACTGAGTCAGGAGCCGTCCAGGCCTTCTTTGCCACCACTTGCATGAGGGGGTCAAAGGGAGGGGACACCCAGGAGGTGGAAGGGCGAGAGCCAAACGCCTCAAGATACACTGATTCATCCTCTGATGGGTTAAGGGCTGGCCAATTCCCCCTCTGTTTTAAGATTTTGAGGATGTCTGCAAAGGAGACATCTTCAGAGGGGGAACAAGGGGAACCTTCAGAATCCTCTAAATCAGTGTCAGAGGTGACAGACTCAGGGGAGCCAATGTGCTTCCTCTTGCACTGCCTCTTCCTAGGGGGCTCTCCTGCCAGGTCAGGAGAGGCCTCAGAAGAGGAGGAGATCCCCACTGGGGAAACTTGAGGAGCTGGCTCTCTACGATCCGGGATGAGGGGGTGAGAAGAAATCACCGCAGGCACTGTGGAGGGAGGGGCAGATGGAGCCAACTGTGGGGTTGAACCAGGTTCTAACACGCTCCTCATGACCTCGAAGGCACCCCTGTCAGGCAGAGCCAGAGGTCTCCGCTCCAAAGAGCTGAAAACCTCCCCCAGCACCGACAGTAATGGCTCTGAGGCCGATGTCGGAGTCGAACTCACCAGCGCCGAAGCACCGAGAGGGAGAGCGGGGTCGGACAAGGGTCCGATGCCACTCGCCCCATCGGAGCCAATGAGGAAAGTCCGGCGCCGAGATTCCTCCAGAGAAGACATCGGAGCAGACGACGGTACCGAAGACAAAGGTATCGGTTCCGACGCAGCCACAGTCTCGGGTCCGAGCCACCCTGGCTCCGAACTCAAAGGAGTCAGAGGAGGAACATTTTGAGTGACGGGACTAGCCATCGACTGTTGAGTCGGGCTCTGAAGCATTTGGGCCAGTGCCTCGGACTTGAGAAGTCGACTCACCACCCTCTGAAGGTCATGATCTGACAGTCTCGACGACCTAGAGGAGTGAGATCTATGGCTCCGTTCAGACAACAATGGCGATGCTGGAGCCGAATGAACGGAGCCGATAGATGGTGACCTTGACCTCTTCCTGGAAGTCGGTTCCGATAACTTTATCGGAGCCGACTCAGCGATGTCTACCTCGGCTCCGGCCGGAGCCGAGGAAACAGTAGAAACATGTGTTCAAGAATCATTGGTTCCGGCCGGAGCCGATGCTCGAACAGACTTCGAAGCCCCAGGAGACGACTCAGACACTGGAGCCGACGGTCTGGTAGGCTTGGAGGGTTTCCCCGAAGATTGAGTCGGGGGATCCTCAGGCTTCAATAAGCCCCTTAAAATGAGCTTATTTTTTCGCTCCTGTAGGACTCTAGGGCTGAAACCATGGCAAACAGCATGAGTCCTGCAGGTGCAAAGGTCCCAGGCAGTATACACAAGAAGTGTGACCGTCTGTCAGAGACATCTTCTGACAGCACGAGTCACACTTCTTAAAGCCTGAGACCTTCAATTCTTTAGACATTTCTAAAGAAGGCAGTGTAATCACTCACACTCACACACACACAGATTACACTAATTGAAATTAAACTAAATTAAACTAAATTAAACTAAATAATTCCCTACAGAAAACACAGTCACTCCAACTACTAGGAAGGGAGGGACGGGGCCTAAAGGCCTAAGGGAAGAACTCTTGAAAGTTCTTGGAAAAAAAAGGGGGAGAAACTGGAAGGGATGGTAAAGAAACTACCTAATTAAGTAATTAATACAGAAAAACTAACTTAAAGGGGTCTATCTTAGTTAAACTTTGTTTTAAAGCAACTAACCTGAAGAGCCGGTTGGAAGAGCACCTCGATCGCTTTAGCGGCAAATGAGATCTGGGGAGTTACCGCCTAGCATTGTGGGATATAGGGGAGCCTCGAGCCGGTGGAACTAGCTCTCGAGCTTTTAGAGTGGCCGAGTCGGGAACCATCCAGCAAGAATGAAGGCGAGATAGACAACTTAACATCTGTGGTTACCTCTGAGGCAGAACAGTGCCTTTATTCATTGGCAGATTCTAGTGCAAGACCTTAAGAACAACAATGCTGAGAACTTGTAGTCTGGTGTGCTTTCCAGAAGTACTCTGGGTTTGTAGCTAGTATAACCTTCTATTTTATTCCTAAAATAAATAACTTGATTTTTTTATTCTACATCTCTTTCTAAGGTCTGTGAAGTCCTGATTGTTATGGGCATATCATTAGGCAGGAGAGTTAGGATAGATTTTTCAGGTATAACTGTTCTGGACATTTCACTGTTGTTCCCTATATATGAAATTACAATAGTACAGCATAACCATATTAGGTTGCAAAATAAATAGGGCATAATATACATACATATATATAAAATTTAAATTGCTTACATTATTTCCAATCCCATATTTATCATGTTTATATTATTCTTACAATTTTTTTCATCAATATCAAAAATGTAATACAATAAAAAATAATACATTTTTCTTCCCCCCAATACCTTACTTTCTTCTACACCACAGCTTTTTCCACAACCATTTTCTTATTTCTGCCAATATATCTTTATATCTTTATTACTTCTGTATTTATTATAGAATAATCTTAAATATCTTCCCTTCCACAATTCCCAAACTGTAAACAAATATTTTATCCCATTTATCAACTTCCTCCATCCATGTCTTCTCATATCTGGCACACTTCATACCTTTACTTGGCAAAAGCTTTTGACACAATATCTCACTCAGACTCAGTAGAAAAGTTAAATAAACTGGGAATAACCCCATGTCACCTAATTGATTTAAAACTGTCTCACAGATAGGATGCAGGAAATCAAAACAGGGAAAGTCCCCTTTACAAAGATCTCAGTCATCATGGATCCTCTCTTGCTTGGCATCTCCTTTTCTGAAATAAAAGCCATTACCAAAGGGCTCTGGCTGACCATGTCTGCAGATGACAACAAACTAGGAGCAGTCACTGAATCCCCACATGACTTAGCCCTTCTGCAGGAAGGAAAAGTATTTCAGATATACAGCTACATTATCATTGTCCTTTGGGAAGTAGTCTACCCCAGTTAACTTCCACATTGACAATACACCCCTCAGAGTTGACACAGTTCTGGATTTGAGAGTTTACGTTGACAGTGACCTTACTTTCAACCAACATGTGGCCATTATTGTAAAAAGGCTCTATACTATACAGCTTCTAAACAAAGGGATTGTGTCTAGATGTAGGGATGTCATTGTTCCCCTTTACTCAGCATTCGTTAGGCCAATCACTGAGTATAATGCCCCTATGGCATGCATCTGTCCAGACACATGCAAAGACTGGAATGTCCACAGAGATACCTTAGTAAAAGCATACAATGCCTAAATAACATGTCCTACATGAATCGACTCAAAGCCCTGCCACTATGCTCTATCCAACAGACTGCTAAGAGGTGACCTGTGTCTGGCATGCAAACCATCCTCTGATCCAGAACTGATGGATTTATTGTACATCAGCAAGTCAAATGATATCAGAAATACACAGTCTAGAGATTGGTGATCTCTTCCAATGCGGGAATAGAACAGATTGGAAGGACATGCTTATTTCAAAGAGGATATACAGTAGCTGCTTTGGAGCAGACTCCTCATCCACTTAAAACAATGCTTATCCCTGTCCATATTCAAGTTCAACTTGGATGTACAGACGGGAAATGGAAAGTTTACCCCTGAACTTCCCTCTGTACTACTAATAGAGGGAGCATCAAGATCCTTTATCCCATGTATGAGTCCCCTCACATTATCTATGGTATGATTCTAATTACTCAGTCTAGAGTAATATATAATTGCTGACCATGGGATGGGTAAGGGCAGTCTAACACCAAATAGGATAGTTTAATTCAAGTACTAAATGGGAAATTGACTAGGTTTGAAATGGCCTGCAAGGGCAACTAGCCTAGTTATCACCTATTAATCTATAATATCATTTTCAATTTGACATCCTTAAAGCCATTCTATTTGCACTCATTTTTAAACTTTTACCAAAAATGCTCTTAGAAGAATTCCATAACAAATGGAAAAGGATTTGTAGGTACTTTTTTAAGTTTTTATTTGATTTTACATATTCCAACAATAATTCAACAATTTGAAAAAAAAAAAAAACTATATACAAAAGTCCATAGCAGGAAATACCTACACAAAACCATTAGTACTTTTCTAATAGATCATTAAATTTCTGTCAGGCTATGTATTGATGGGTTACATTTCTAGTTCTCATTTTTATGGTCGATGGTGCATTTTTACAAACAGATTTAACTAGATAGATAAATTCACTAGTAAAAGAAAATAGTTTTGCATTTCCAGTTTTTAGTTATAACTTTCCTAGCAATAATTAGGACAGACCAAATAAGCGGTATTTGCACTATTGGAATGATGTCTGCGATTGGGGTATTGAACAAAATTAAGGGATCTGTAATAGTACAACAATCTGACCACAATGCTTGGCAAAATGATGACACTATGTTACATACTATGATCATATGAACCCAATCTGCAGTAACCCAATCGCCAGCATTTTATTTTTTTCTGATTTATATACAACAGCAATTTTGTGGGGGTGTTAGAAAACTCTGTGTAAAAAATTTCCATGTATAAATTTTCTTGCATAGAGAGGACGTTGAGTTGCCTGCAGATTTTAAGTATAGTTTCTTACTTTTCTCAGAAAATTCTTCTTTATTTATTTTTGTCGAGTAATTCCAGTATGACAATTCAGGGGGAATGAATTAAATTCTAATACTCTTACATATGATTGACAAGTATGACTTACCTTTTGTTGTATTATCAATTATATTAGAAAAGAAGTCTAGGATTTTTGGAATAGTTTTAGTTTGTATGTGTAATGTTATTTTAATTTTGCCTTGAATATATTCCCTACATATTTATATATCTAACCAACTACTATTTTCCAGACTGTATCTAGAAATCAAATGATCAGATGAGTGCATTTTATTCCTGTTCAGAAACTGATGACAATAAATTAAATTACTATTCTTTAAGCCAAACATTTTCCTTGTATTAAAAGATAGTAAGCATCCACTGTTGAAAGCTATAGGAAATAAAATTATTAGTAGATCTTTGATTAAATGAATTCATAAATCAATTGAATATTAATAGAACTTGATTTATGAAAGGATAGATAGTAAACTTATGTTTTTCATTTAATATATAGTCTCTTAAAACACACCAAAAATCTATTGTTGCTGAAATGTGTTTCTATTATAGATTTGTTAATGTCTATTAGTATATTTTCATGTATTGATTTCCAACAGGAAGCATAAGAGGAGTCAAGCTACTGGAGTATTACAGATTTAGAATACAAGTCAATATTGGGGTAACCACTGCATCCTTCTTCTCAACTTTTGATGTGCCAGTCTAAGTAGATTCTTGCTTTTTTGGGAAACCATTGAGGTTTTTTTTTTTTTTTTTTTTTTTTTACTTTTTTAGCAAGTTCCATAGTATGACATCAGTGACCTCACCATTATTGTTAAATTCCATATATTGATTTATCCCTTTTAATAACCATTAATTAAAGCCTTTTATTTTAGTTATATATACTGGGAATTTTTGGCAAGAAATGAAATTGTTTTGACTTAAAGTTAAATGTAGTAGCACTGTGGTCAGAGAAGGAACATGAAACTATTAGTACCTCCTCTATTTTGAGTATAATTCATTGGATAACAATACTTTGGCAATATTGTTTGAGTCCCAAATTTAAAAGAATAGTGAATATATTTTAAAGAACCATCTAGTTTTTAATCTGATACAGCTCTCATATACATTGTATTAATATAATGAATTAAATGTTTCACTAATGAAGATAGCCTGATTTGTTTAGCATTTATAGTGTCTTTGTCTGATAGGATGCAGTTAAAATCACCAGCTATCAAAATTTCTCCTTTAGAGTATAGTGTTATAATATCTAAGTAGTGTTATAATATCTAAATAGAACCAATCCCAGGGATCCAATAGGTATTTATAAGGGCATAGTATTTTTATCAATTTTTATTACAACCAATCCCAGAATATCATTCTTGTCAGAATAAGAATCCACTATTTTAGGTAGACCTGACTTTTTTTTTCCAGAGAATTAAAACATCTCTTCTTTTTGAAGAAAACTGAGAGCAAGATAAAACTGAATAATCTTTTAACAACAATCTATTTAAATCTTTGGTCAATAAATGAGTTTCCTGTAGAGAAGCAATGCTTGCTTTATGCCAAGTTAAATATTTATTTAAACTACCCCTATTTTATTTAACTCATTTATATTTAATGAAAGGCATTTATATGCTGACATATATTGGAACAATAAGCATAGAAACTACTATGAAATGATTTAGTACATTAAGCATTACACTAGCAAAAAACAACTTTTTATGGACAAACACAATAAGGATGATGTGAAAATTTCAGAATTAAAAACATTTTTAACTTCCAACATGGAATAAAGTATTCCAGGCTTGATGAAAAGTTCATATAAGCTGTTTACTAACAATACCATGACACAACCAATCACATTATTGCTACTACTTCTATGTACATAAACTGGAATTTTCTAAATAAATATTTTACACTTTTTATGAAGATGTTAAATTACTAAGAAAACAAACAAACAAAAATACACAAGAAGGTTAATATGTAGTAAGACCAATCAAACAGAAGAATATTAAATAACCATTTATAATAATTAGCATTAATTATCAAGGATCAGCTCTGAGCCCTTTCTTATTTGCAATGGTGATGGACAGGTTGACAGATGAGATCAGACAGGAGTCCCCGTGGACTAGGATGTTTGCAGATGACATTGTGATCTGTACTGAGAGTAGGGAACAGGTGGAGGAGACCCTGGAGAGATGGAGATATGCTCTATAGAGAAGAATGAAGGTCAGCAGGACTAAGGCAGAATATATGTGTGTGAATGAGAGGGAGGAGAGAGGAATGCTGAGGATGCAGGGAGTAGAGGTGGTGAAGGTGAATGAGTTTAAGTACTTGGGATCAACAGTTCAGAGTAATGGTGAGTGTGGGAGAGAGGTGAAGAAGAGAGTACAGGCAGGATGGAGTGGGTGGAGAAGAGTGTCAGGAGTGATTTGTGACCGACAAGTTCCAGTAAGAGTGAAAGGGAAGGTCTACAAGAGGGTAGTGATACCGGCTATGTTATACGGGTTGGAGACCGTGGCATTGACAAAAAGGCAGGAGTCAGAGCTTGACGTGGCAGAGTTGAAGATGTTAAGATTTGCACTGGGTGTGACTAGGATGGACAGGATTAGGAATAAGTATATTAGAGGGTCAGCCCAGGTTGGAAGGTTTGGAGACAAAGCCATAGAGGCAAGTTTACGTTGGTTTGGACATGTGCTGAGGAGGGATGCAGAGTATACTGGGAAAAAGATGCTAAGGATGAAGCTGCCAAATAACAGGAAAAAAGGAAGGCCTAAGATAAGGTTTATGGATGTGGTGAGAGAGGACATGCAGGTGGTTGGTGTGACACAGCAAGATGCAGAGGACAGGAAGAAATGGACACAGTTGATCTGCTGTGGTGACCGTAATGGGAGCAGCCGAAAGTAGAAGAAGAAGAATTATACATAACATTTGTTTCTATATTAACTATCATATTTAACATATGCTCAGACCATTCTTAATACACTTGAAATATTTATATGAATTGAGGCACTCTGTGCTATGAGTCAATAATGTGCCTGTAATTTAACCAGAATAAAACTCATGTGCTATATGTACAACATAGTATAACAGATTACCTGTATTTATTACACTTTGTAAAAAAGTTATGAACCAGTACCTATATTAGCATTTTGCTTATGTAAATTACTTACCATATTCACTACAAAACTCTCATAACTGATTACAAATTCTCATCTAATCTCTCACACAGACTAGAAGCTTGTGAAAACAGCCTGCGTAGATTTTGGCTATTTACATTCATATTCATTATCTAACAAGACTGAATTATAAAGCAAACTGCTAATATCTGTATTTTATGCAGAAATATAAGCTATCTTAATGAAATTTTATGTATTTTTTAACTTATATTATTGCACTATTCCAGATATATGACACATATCTGAATCTTCTAACTAATGAAGTGGTACTACAGCGTTATCTAGTTTGAACAGCCACAAAGTATGAACAAATGCTTCATCTAGGAAGAATACTCATTAAGAACTTTATAATTACATTATAAAATCAGTGTACCAGCTACAAAGGGAATAGGACACTCATTAGTAATGCTGAAGACATAAATTAAATGTACATTTGTGCATTGTGTTTGAGATTTAATGTGAACACCTCTATGTGTCCAACATCAAGTACTTACCCTTTGTGCATCATTTCACGTGCTCGCCCCTTCAATAATTAAACAGATGGTCCAAGTGTATATAGTTAAAATAAGCCATTCAAAAGTCTAATAAATTACTATTTTATTAAATTGAACCACTTACAGTTTGTCTTTAATACTGGGAAATATCATTTTAAAAGTTAGAGCATTTAAAAGTCTGTTTTAGCAATCTTTTTCTGTGTTCTGTAAGCTTCCTGCTTTCGATGGGTTACAGGTCACGTTACACTTCCTCTCTAACTCAGGAACTGTTCAGGAAGGATTAAGAGAAGTTCAGAAACACACAGAAGTTTGAGGCAAGCTGAAGACATCTCATTTTTTAACATTAAACAAGCAAGGGAAAATTATACAACCTTGATGCCAATAGAAAGAAAAGGGGATTAAAACACATGGTCCAAGTGTATATAGTTAAACACATTTTAGTTACATCACCCAGTGCCAGTAACACTATATATAGATACTGTGTTAAATATTAAAAATAAATATTAAAAATTAAAACAGTTAAGAGTTTTAACATTCCCTTCACATTTCCTAACAGTCAAACCGGCCCCCAGACTCAATCTATTAAAGTTACTCAGTTACTAAATTATTATTGAAAAGGAGAGAGTGAGGGGACAGAAAAGAAAGAAAAAGAAATAAAAAAAAAAACAATAAAAAAAAACACTGTTTGAGTATGGTATTTCCCTTTAGTTATAATAGTTTAGTGAAAATAAGCTTATTACTATATACTTTACTTCCTCTAGTGGAAAAACTGCAATATTACAGTAAAAGGGAGACTAGTACTTGTAAACTGAAATTAATGTAAGGAAAATATAAAAGTATTTCCTTTAAGGGATTTCATTTAAAAGATGTTTCAGAAACAGCCTACTTTAAGACAAATAAAATATAAATAATAGAGGTAGTTTTACTTGTCTCAGAGATTTTTTTTGTTCTCGTTAACTGTCCTTCCTTGTAGCTTGTCTTTTTAAATATACACAAAGGTCCACATCATCAGTAGAATTAAGAACATTAAGTAAATAATTTTTCTGGAAGAAGGAAACTGCATCTTCTAAGGAATCAAATGTGTTTTCCCCTCTAGAAAGAATAATCTTAGTTTTGCAGGGTAGATTAGGTGA
The DNA here is from genome assembly GCF_019279795.1 of Protopterus annectens. Classification (NCBI taxonomy): domain Eukaryota; kingdom Metazoa; phylum Chordata; order Ceratodontiformes; family Protopteridae; genus Protopterus; species Protopterus annectens. The sequence goes on from NC_056725.1 coordinate 687,015,009, forward strand.
ACTTTTATTCTGGATTTCTTCAGTGATTTTAACAGCACACAAGGTTTTCTTCTGAAAACCACCAGAGGGGAATAGTTATTGTCAAATCTAATGAAAGAATTGCCGGGTTTTATAGGTGAAGCAGACCAGGCTGTTTTCAAAACTAGATCCTTGCCCTGACTAGAAATAAATTTGGCTATTATAGATTTTGGTTTTGACATTTTTTTGCTTGGTGTCACTACAGTCAAAGATCTATTAGCTCTCTCTATGCCAAATGACAGGGCTTCCGGAAGGTTTAATGTTTTCGGGATCCAAGTGGATAAGAATTTTACCATGTTATCTCCTTCTAGTTGCTCAAGGGCTCCATAAATCCAGATGTTGTTTTTCCTCTCTCTATTTTCCAGGTCATGATTTTTTTCCAAGCACTTGTTTTTTTGAAGAATAACATCAATGTTATATTCTCCTTTTGTAAGTCTGCTATGTCAGTGAAAGAATCCTCCAGCTCCAGATATCTGGAATTTCTGTTGTTTCACTATTTCCTTGATTAATTCAATCTGCTTTGTACAATCTTCTTTTGTTTTGTTGACTTTGGAGTCCAGTTTATCAGATTTTAAGGATAGGTCTTGTATACTACAAAGACTAGATCAACTCTTACTTCACTGAATTTTCTTGTGAATCTACTTTAGAGTTCATAGGTTCATAGGTTCATACTAGGCTATCTGCCCTAGGGCATTTATAAGCCTAGCCAGAATGTGTTTGGCTTTTGCCACCCATTTTAAATTTATTTTGCTATGCCCTTTTTCGAGGTTAGTATACTGTGCCTCTGTCTAACAGTGACACAGAAGTGATACCCGGGGTAAACCTATGATCTCCCATCCACTAATCAAGATTCCTCTTGAAGAGAGTCAATGAGGGACTCTGCCTAACCTGGACTGGGATTTTATTCCAGAGTGAAGGGAGCCTCTGGGTTATGAATCTGTCCCTCCAGCATGTCCTATTTATTTCAGTGCTGAGGTTCAAGTCTCTCGAGCGTGTAGCTCAATGGGATTTGGATTTTCTGAGGTGCAGCATGTCCATTAATTCCGGGTTGGACATGGCTTTATACGTCAGGCACAGATCGCCTCTGAACAGGCAGTATGCCACTGAGTAGAGCTGGAGTTTCTTTAACCAGGCAGCATATGGCATCTGTTTGAGCCCTTTGATCCTCTTGGTGATGTACCTTTGGGGTCTTTCCAGTTGCTGCAGGTGTCTGGTAAGGTACATCCCAAAAGGGGCATTGTACTCAATTATGGGCCTGATGAGGGATGAGTAAAGAGGCACAATGACGTCCCCTGATCTAGATGTGAATCCCTTCATGATTAGGTGGGCTATATAAAATGTTTTTCTAACCACTTTGGCCATGTGGTTGTCAAATGAGAGATTGCTATCAACTTTGGTCCCCAGGTCCCTAATTACTTCTTCTGTACTTAATGGATTACCACCTATGTGGTAATTTGTGGGCACTTTGTTTTTGCCAAAGGGGATGACTATACACTTTTTGGCATTTAGCTTGAGGCCATGGCTCTGGCACCAGTTGTCTGTTTCTATGAGGCCCTTTTGGGGGATGCTTGTGTCGGCTGGAGAGTCAATTATGGCACCCAGTTTGCAGTCATCTGCGAACTTGGTCAGCCACAGTCCTTCCGTGTTGGCCTGTACCTCCGAGAAATATATACTGAACAAGAGAGGTTCCAGGACTGAGCCTTGTGGGACACCACTTGTAACTGGTTTGGAGTCTGACATGGCTCCAGCAATTCTAACCATGTGGGTTCTGTCCTTGAGCAAATTTGCAATCCATCTAGTGACATAGGTGTTTATATTTAAGCTGGTGAGCTTATCTATAATGCCCGAGTGGGGTATTGTATCGAAGGCTTTTGTGAGGTCCAGGTAGACTGTGTGGACCACCTTCCCCTCGTCAATGGCCTTGGTGACTGTTTCAAAGAAATCAACCAGGTTTAAGAGGCAGGATCTGCTCTTACCAAAGCCGAACTGGGTAGGATCCAGTGTTTGTAGGTCCCCAATATCTTTATTTATAAGGTCCATGATGATCCTTTCCATAGCATTGCAGACCAAGCTAGTCAGGCTTATGGGGCGATAGTTTCCAGGATCCATTGAGGCACCACCTTTATGGAGAGGGACCACTGTTGCTGTACGCCACTCTTTGGGCACATATCCTGTAGTAAGGCTGAGATTGAGCAGTAGTTTTATGTTTGGGTTTAGCTCTTCTTGGAGTTCATGTAGGACGCAGCCCGAGACACCGTCTGGTCCCATTGATGCTGTGTTTTTTGCTTTGGAGAGGGCGGCTCTTACCTGAGCATCTGAGATGTCAGGAGGGCAGCACTCTGCTGGGATAGATATTTGCCCTTTTAGTGGGGAGGGGGGGGAGAAGTTTGCGCTGAACCTGTCAGCTAAGATGTTGGCAATGTCTGTGGGTTCAGTGTATTTTTTGTCATTTTGGACTAATTCTGAGCATATCTGGGAATTACCACCCAGGTTTCTAACATAACATCACCAAAAGGATAAAGGGACTCCAAAATCTGTCATATGCTGCCAGATTGAAGAAACTCCAGCTCTATTCAGTCGCATACCGTCTGCTCAGAGGTGACGTGCCTGACATACAAGGCCATGTCCAACCCGGAATTAATGGACATGCTCCACCTCAAAAAATCCAAATCCACCAAAACCACTAGAGCAAGCGACTTAAACCTTAGCACGGATATAAATAGGACGTGCTGGAGGGATAGATTTATCACTCAGAGACTCCCTATGCTGTGGAATAAAATCCCAGTCCATGTGAGGCAGAGCACCTCGCTGGCTCTGTTCAAGAGAAATCTTGACCTGTGGATGGGAGATCGTAGGTTTACCCCAGGAATCATCTCTGTGTCACTGCTGGACAGAGGCACAACAAACTAATGGGCACAGTATTTTTTCATATAAGGGGTGGCGTAAGCCACAAAAATTTGGGCTAGGCTTATAAATGCCTTAGGGCAGATAGCCTAGTATAAACCTATGAACCTATGAACCTATGAACTAAAGAAAGCCTTGTGATTATCCTTAGTGTCCTGTGCAATTTTTCTCTCGAAGCTGGCCTTAGACAATTTTGTGTGTGCCCGTAGTTTTTTGCTAATACTGATCAGTGATGCCTTCCCTTTTTGGGATTTTGCTCTATCATTTAGTAGCTTCCTCCTTCTATTGTATAGTTTGTTTATGGCTGGGGTCCGCCAGACAGGATGTCTGCCTTTGGAGGATTGGGTCTTGGTTTTATTTGGGATCGCATGATCCATGCATTCCTGAAGGTGTTCATAGAATGTGTTTATAAAGGATTCTGCAGTCTGGGCCATATTTTCCACAGGCCCGGGGGCTTTGAAGGATTCCACCTCAGTTTGGAGGAGTGTGAAATTTGCTTTAGAGAAGTTTTTCACTGTGGTTTTCTGGGCAGGGGGTGGGGTCGGGATGTGAATATCCAGTGAGATTAGTTTATGGTCTGATCTTACCAGTGAGGGATACACATCTAGTCTGGAGCACAGAGTCCCCATGTTGGTGATGATCAGGTCTAGTATGTTTTCCCCTCTTGTGGGAGTGGTAACAAGTTGTTCCATAGCATTTGAGTTTATAAATTCAAGGAACCTTTGGGCTAGGGTGTTGGAGCTAGAGTAATGCTCCCAGTCTATGTTTGGGTAGTTGAAGTCGCCCAATATAATGGTGTTTGAAGAGACCTTCATATTTTCCAGTGTTCTCAGGAAGGACGAGTGGGGTTCCTAGGTTTGGGAGGGTGGTCTGTAGCAGGCTTTAAACTGGAAGGCAGTTTTATCCACTGTTAGTTGCACATGGATAGTCTCTGATGCTTCGTGCTTTGCCACCAACCTGGAGGTGTGGGTATCTTTGATGAATATCGATACACCCCCTCCTTTTGTGGTTCGGTCCAAGTTTTGGGGCCGAAAAGCATGGTATGAGGTATAACCTGGTAATGCTGGGGTGCTCTCGGGAGCCCTGAACCAGGTTTCTGTTACTGCACAGATATCGATGTTCTCCATGCTAAGGAGAGTTTTGAGTGCGTGCATCTTGAGGTTTAGACTTCTGGCATTGAGTAGCATTACTCTTAGTTTCTTATCCCTTGTGATACCTATGGAGGTGGGTTTGTCTTTTGAGCCTTGCCTAAAAAAGGCACCATGGGGGTAGCAAGAGCCTTTGCCAATATCTGAAAGCCCAGGGGTGACAGGTGCAAGCCGTCCCTAGCAAAGCATCGTGGCTTGTCGAGCATATCATCCCGAGCTGACAGGCATTGGATCCCCTTTGAATGACACCAGTACTTAAGCCAATTGTTGAAATTGATCATCTTGTCTTCATATTGTGGCATCATTCTTGGTGAGGGTAAGATGCTACTCAAGGTCAGGGTCATACCAGCCTGGGCTACATGCTCAGAGAGCTCCTTTATGTCTCTTTTCATGTAGTCCAGGGAGGTGCGTCTCAGGTCATTCACACCAGCATGGACAATGACTGAGTCATATTTGTACTTGCCTTGGAGTGACCTGCGTGCTTGTGTTATGTGGCGGATCCTAGCGCCCGACAGGCTGCTCACCATGACCCTCTCCTTGTTCAGCCTGGTGAGCAGGACGTCAGTGTGCCTGATGATAGAGTCACCTATTACAAGTGTATCAGGTGTGTTGTTTAGTCTTAAGGGCTGTGACTGTTCGGCACACTGGCTTTGTGAGATATGTGTTGCACGTGTTTTGTTTTGGGGTAGCGGCTGCTTGGGTGTCTGCTTTGGAGGTCTCTGCTGCTTCGGCAGATCTTTATTTAGAGCCTCCGAGTATGTTTTTGTGTGATTATGTGTTTGGTTTGCTGTCGTGGTAGGTCTATGTGAGACTGGAATTGTAGTGAGTGTGGTCTCCTTCTCCTCCTGACTGGTTATGCCAGTACTGAGTTGAGAGAGCTTAGCCTCCAGTTTGGCTATATGGTTGCATCTCTCACATGTGTTGGAATTTGTTGGGAGGAGGAGAGGGTTGTCTGTGTACATGAGGCAGTTGTAACATTGCCTCAAGATTCCCAGATTCACCTGCTGGACCAGAGAGGAGATTGCCAACTGACCTTTGGACATGCTAGAATAATATTGGGAATTCCTTAATAATTGAAAACCAGGGCCAGTGGGGAGTGAGGGTGTAGTGCTTTTAATTTTTAGTGCTGACTTATATAATTGCTTTAGTGAGCAAGTGCCAGGTAACTTAAGTGCAATGTGTTACAGGTAACTTAAATGCAAAAACGACAAACAGTAACTTTCTTTCAAGTGAAACAAGGAAATAAGTACAGTAAGCAATGCAGATATCACTAGTGATCCACAGAAGCTGAGAAGCCAGTATTAGGTGAAATTAGCGTTCCAGGGAAATAACAAGCAAACAAACAACAATCATATAAACAAAGCTAGATTCAGCAGGCCTGGATCTAGTCTATGCTACAGCAAACAAGGTGTACCAATTTCAGTAAGATACAGTTCAAATATTCAGGCACTATAAACCTTTAACCAGAAATTCCCAGCTCAGAAGGGCAGAGTCCAGCCTCTTCTCCCACAAGAGTGCAGACCACAAACCTTCTTAATGTAAAATACCTGGCCTGAAGCCCAAGTGCTTAAACCAGAACTAATACACTTTAAGAATAACAGACACTGGGCTCTCAATCAGCAGTTCCCAACTTAGAAGGATGAAAGCTACCTGTCCTGCCACCACAGTGCATGCCACAAACCTTCCTAATGTAAAACAACTGGTCTGAAGCCCAAGTGCTTAATCCAAAAGACTTAGAATGATAGCTACACTTTAATCAAGTTACTACCAAGCAGTAATAAATACAACTGAATACTTTAGAGAATGCCTGGATTAGTGCTCAAGTTACACAAACAAAGCTAGATCCAGCAGGCCCGAATCCAGTCTCTGCCACAGCAAACAAGGTGCACCAACTTCAGTAAGAAGCAGTTCAGATATGCATGCACTATAAGCCTTTAACCAGAAATTCCCAGCTCAGAAGGGCAGAGTCCAGCCTCTCCTCCCACAAGAGTGCAGACCACGAACCCTCTTAATGTAAAATAACTGGCCTGAAAGCCCAAGTGCTTAAACCAGAATTAATACACTTTTAGAATAAGAGACACTGAGCGCTCAATCAGCAGTTCCCAACCCAGAAGGATGTAAGCTACCTGTTCTGCCACTACAGTGCAGACCACAAACCCTCTCAGTGCAAAACAACTGGTCTGAAGCCCAAGTGTTTAAACCAAAAGGCTTAGAATGAGTTATACCAAGCAGTAATAAATACAATTGAGTACTTTTAAGATGATGCAAAAGTAAACAAAGTAGGTAGAAACACAAGTACAGTAAAAGCAGATGAAATTTTTTTTTTTTTCTGAATAAGTGCTGAGATCAAAGAAAGATTTGAGTGCTGAAACTAAAAAACTGGCTAGTTATAAGAAAAAAAAAACTAAGCTAGAAGGCTTCCCTCCAACACAGAAGGGCTTGGGGGCTCAGAAGCCTACATACCACTTAACAGGAAAGGCAGGAAACAAGCTTAAATTTTTTTTTTTCTGTTTCCCAGATGCTCTCTTTGTACACAGTAGGAGTGCCTGAAATCAGAATATGATCTCACTGCACTCAGTTGAGTGAACAAATGAGATGGGCCCAGAAGGAGTATCCAAACACAAATTTACAAGAGGGGCGGGCAGTTGCAAGGCCACTAAGATTAACACCAAAACCAAAACCAAAACAAAACCAGGGAGGGTGGGTGGGACTAACTGAAGAGCAGAGTCAAAACTTCCAGTTCAGTTAATATTCCTTCCACACAGTTAATATCAATTTAAATACTGTATTTTTTTGAAAAAAAAGAGCAGATAAAGGTACTTAAATTCTCTTATACGTCCAGTTGAATTCAGCAAGTTCTTAGCCGGCCAAAGCTGAGGTTTTTAAGCAGAAAATATTTCACACTGTACCACTTAAATAGGCAAGGACAGGAAATCAAAGAATGTGACTACCCCCACACCTGTAATTACTAGCAAATAACAAAATTCAGCAAACACTGACTAACTTCCAGTTCAGTTAATATTCCTTCCACACAGTTAAAATCAATTTAAATACTGTATTTTTTTGAAAAAAAAGAGCAGATAAAGGTACTTAAATTCTCTTATACGTCCAGTTGAATTCAGCAAGTTCTTAGCCGGCCAAAGCTGAGGTTTTTAAGTGTGGTTCATCTTCCTCTGGCAATCTTTATCTTAAAGTTTTGACAGGAAAATATTTGAAACTATGTATTTATTTATTTATTTTACATTTGTTGACCGGGATAGTCCGACTGGATACATGTCCATTTTCAGTGGAGGCCCGGGGAGAAAAGCTCCAAAATAATAGGAACAACAAGCACCACATACTGGGGGCATAATCGTCATGATCAGCATTTATTGATGCATTTGTGGAAATGCTTTATCACTCTCTGTTTGCTTTGGTTCATTATCGGCATTCATAATGAATGCTGATAATGCATTTTCATTAAGGACTAAAGCATTCAGAGCTTCCTTTTAGCTATAGCAAGCGGCATGTTACACATCTAACACTTGTAGCTAGTAGTCTGAATCAGTTTAAGTAGACACTTTTTTTTCTGGATTTGAACTTAAAGGGACACCAGATTTGGGAATGGCCCTGGACAGGAGAAAGGCTAGCCACACCTCTGCTTTTAGTGTCCATTTTACTTTAAAGTCTATCTTCTTTTGTCAGGTCTGTAAGGGGGATATGCTATAGATGCAAAATGGGGCACAGAGTTTCAGTAGCATCTAGGTAACCCAAAGATTGCCCTCAATGGCTTACTGATGCCTGGAATGGTCTTGGTGTGGTGTTCAGTCAGGTTTGTTCTGTTAGAAAGTTTTAAAACACATTTTGTTTCTCAACAGAAATGCCATCTGCTTTTTACGTAGTTTAGATAGTGTGCCAACTGCCTGCACTGCATGCAGTAGAGTCAGTTTTCTTTCTTCATCAGTCTTTACCATTTTGCTGACTACAGAAGTCTGTACTTCATTCCAGAGATTCAGAACACTGAAATGATTTAACCATTATGGTCTTCTCTAGTCAGTCTGTTTAATCAAATAGTTTATTTATTTATTTATGTATTTATTTGTTTGTTTGTTTATTTATATTTGTTCACTAGGTTAGTACACTGATCAAATGTTTAATCAAATATTGTTTTTATTTATTTATTTGTTTATTTATATTTGTTTACTGGGTAACACTGATCAAAAAAAAGGAGAAAGCAAGATAAAATGACAAGCAAGTTTAACATAGACAAAGCTTAGCAACAGCATCAAATGAGAGTTTGAAATGCTATCCAATAGAAAGTATCAAGGTAGATAATTGCAAAACAGTACACAAAGCATAGAATAAAAATTAGAGGAGTTTGGATGATGGGAAAGAAGTTAGATGATTTACCTTTTAAGGGAGCAAGTACGCTTGATTTGTGGTTGAAGGTGGGACTTAAAATCCTTCTGAAAGTGGAAAGGTTGGTGGATTATCTGAGGTATGGAGGGAGGGACTGCCAAAGAGGGAGGGCAAGGGTCAAGTATGGAGAAGGCATGTCTATTGGACTGGATGGAAGATCCTGGAGTGGGGGACAGGGAGCTGATTTACAAAAGTGCTGTAAGTTATATGAGCATATTTTTGGGGTGTTTTGTTGGGGTTAAGGTGAAGTAACAAGTAAAAATTTGGTTAGCAATTAAGATTTTGCTTTTTTGTGTGAAGAAGTGGTGTTTGCATGGAGGAGAGTTGGTGATGGACTGACAAATGGAGTTGGAGATGATTTGCAGGATAGTGGGATTTTTTGTGGAAGCAAAAGATATAACGGGATGCCTGAATTTCCAACTGGGACAGTGAGAATCCTTTCAAACAGCAAGTCTGGTGGAGGTGAGAAAATGGCAGATTATTTTTAAAGAATAAAAGCATGGAATTTATTTTTCTCTGTTTTGTGTGTATGAGTGTTAAGATCTGGGTCAAGTCAGAACCTCAGGAACTTGAAGTAAATAGTGATTTCAATGATGGAGTTGTTTAGGCCAGTAACGTGAGTGGTACATGGAGCTTTTGAGAGTCTATGGGGAGTTCCAAATAAGATTGTCTTGGTTCCGGATGGGCTCAGTAGTGGGCTGTTCTGGATAAGCCACTGGTAGAGGAGGTTCAGGTCAGACTGTGGTTGGCTTTGGATGCTTGAGTGGGAGTGGCTTGACCTACAGATGACCAGTTCACTATCCCATAAGATGGGGAAAGTCGAAAGGACGTTTACTAAAGAAGTTGGAGAAAAGGGGGTTAGAAAAACTTTCTGAAGCTGAGCATTATCTGAGAGAGACCTTCCTATTTTGAATTTGAAGTGTGTGTTTTCAAGAAAGTTTCTGAACCAGGGGAGAGAGTCAGGGATGATTCCAATCTCAGTAACAGTGGTTAGTAGAACAGGATGATCTATGAGATAAAAAGCTTTCCTGAGGTTACTAACAATGGTACTTGTGATGTTATCTTTGTATTTAGTAAGTTGTTAATTGTGAGGGTTCATATGGCAGTCATGGTACTTCAACTTGGCCAGAGCCATGTTGTTTGTTAAAGAGAAAGTCTTATTGCCAGATAGAGTAGAATAGCTAAATATAGAAAACATTTTAATGGATTTTGTTTTTTGAACTGGAAGGACAGTCTTCTTCTTCTTTTGGCTTTTCCCGATTAGGGGTCACCACAGTGGATCACTGTCCACTCATGATTGGCAGTGGAGTTTTATGGTGTCGAGTTGCCAACCCGGTGCCCAACCTTCCACAGAAGGCACACACACACGCACACACCCACACCTAGGGCCAATTTAGTGTGTCCAATCCACCTACAGCATGTCTTTGGGATGTGGCAGGAAACTGGAGCACCCGGAGGAAACCCATGCGACCACAGGGAGAACATGCAGACTCCACACAGAAGGCACCACAGCTGAGGATCGAACCGGAGAACCTCTTGCTGTGAGGTGACAATGCTAACCGCTGCACCACCGTGGCCGCCCTTGAATTGGAAGGACAGCAATGGGGTAATATTGTGAGCAGTGTATAGGACTTCATTAGCTTGCTTTTAACAGACAACAATTAAAAAAGGTAGTTGAAATGCAGTATGAAGCAACAAACCAAAACGTCTCTCTGCTAGTCAGGCTAAATGGCTCAGAAGAAAATGAAGACTCCCTTTATGTGAAAACCAATTTAATGAAAGATAGAATAAGCGCTTTCATCTTGTTTAACAGGACTTCTTCAGATTCATTTGATACTGATGTGAACAGTTTCCTTTTATAATGCTTAAAACAAGGAAATGGCATCATACATCATTAAAATTCAAACACTTAATTAACTAATTATAACAAATTCTCCTTAAATGAACCTAAAAATTACTTGAAGTGGAATAGGAATAAATTTGTCGTTAAAAGTATGATCACAATAAAAAAACACAATAAAAAATGCCTGTTCTTGATTCCCTAAATAACTATATGTTATTTTATACCCTAACCTCTAACACTGGCTTAAGGGTAATAAAATCATTAAGCCCAGGAAGGTTACTGTCATTTAATTTTAACTGCCAGAATACTTCCTTTTCTTCTAGTAATAACTTTACACTCCCACCCCCTCAGGTTACTATGCACCTTTTCCAATATGCCAAATCTAAATGTGTTACATGTAGTGTTACTTTCTATGTGCCTATACAAAGCATTCTTTCTGCTTTGTTTCCTAATTTCATAATAATGCTTATATATTCGATTTTTTAGTAACCTCTCAGTTTTCCTGATGTTAAATGCCGGACAAGTGGAGCACATAGCTAAGTAAACTACTGCTTTTGTACTACAGTTCCCTTTTGAAAAGTAACCTTAGTATTATTTATGTTTTCTTACAGTGTTTCTTCTTCTTGGTATATATACTCACAGTGGTTACAACACCCACACCTCTTTGTACCTTTTTCACATACTTGTTTACCATTGTTCCTACTATTCTCTAAGTTACCCTTTATGTTCCTTCCTGTTTTGTATATAAAATTTGGACTTTTTCCTAGGAAATTAAATAATTCTGTATCACTCCTTAATATGTTCCAGTTCTTTATTATTACCATATGAAAATAAGGGCTATATTTCAAAACCATAATTCTACTGAAATTGTTTTCTGATGAGTTGTCTTTGGTGGGTGTAAAACCTATCCCAAATAATGGCTTGTAAAAGGTTCCCCAGTTTGACAATATATAGTCAATTGTCTCCCTAATTAATTTCTGGGGATACCCCCTTTCCAAAAACATACTACCCACCAAGTCTAATTCTTTAACCACTTCCTTATAGTTAAATGTCATTCTCGCTGCCCTGATGCATTGTCCTTTTAGTATACTTTTTTTCTGTATATAAGGGTGACAGCTGTTAAATTCTAAGTAGGAATTACTGGAGGTGGGTTTACGGCACTTGTTAGACTTAAATACACTATCAGTATGTGAAATATAACAGTCTAAATAAGATAAACCTACCAAATCGTAAGTGTGGGTAAACTTGAAATAGGAGCACCTATTGTTTAAGTATATGACAAACTTCTCTATGTCTTCCGTGTTTCCTTCCCACAAAATAAAATCATTATCCAGGAACCGTACATAAAGTTTAAAGTTCTTAATGAAGGCGCTATTAAATACATGTTGATGTTTCCATTCAGTTAAAACTATACTGGCAAAAATGGGGGCACAGGAAGCCCCTATGGCAACCCCTTTATTTTGCTTGAAGTATTCACCCTCATAATAAATAAAAATATTTTCTAACACAATAGTCATAAATTCCAATATAGTTAATATCCTGTCATTGATTAAGTTTGAGTACCTCCCTTCATCTTTGGGTATGGAATTAAACAAATCCACCACATCGATAGGTTCATAGGTTCATACTAGGCTATCTGCCCTGGGGCAATTATAAGCCTAACCCGATTCTGTATGGCTTACGCCACCCCTTGATTTGAGTATACTGTGCCCTTTTTAAGGTTTAGTTTACTGTGCCTCTGTCTAATAGTGACACGGGAGTAATCCCTGGGACAAACCTACAATCCCCCATCCACTTATCGAGATTCTTCTTGAAGAGATTCAGTGAGGTGCTCTGCCTCACATGAACTGGAATTCTATTCCAGAGCGAAGGGAGCCTCTGGGTTATGAACCTGTCCCTCCAGCAAGTTCTATTTATTTCTGTGCTGAGGTTCAAGTCCCTCTAGCATGATGCTCTAAGGGATTTAGATTTACTGAGGTGGAGCATGTCCATTAATTCTGGATTTGATATAGCTTTGTATGTCAGGCATAGATCGCCTTGAAGTAGGCGGTATGCAACTGAGTAGAGCTGGAGTTTTTTTAACCGAGCAGTATATGGCATCTGTTTGAGACCCTTGATCCTCTTGGTGAGATACTTTTGGGGTCTTTCTAATTGCTGCAGGTGTCGGGTAAGGTACATCCCAAAAGGGGCACTGTATTCTATGATGAGCCTGATGAGGGATGAATAAAGGGGCACGATTACCTCTCTTGATCTAGATGTGAAACCCTTCGTGATGAGGTGGGCTATGTAGAAGGTCTTTCTAACCACTTTGGCAATGTGGTTTTCAAAGGAGAGATTGCTATCAACTTGGGTCCCCAGGTCCCTAATAACTTTCTCTGTACTTAATGGGTTTCCGTCTATGTGGTAATTTGTGGGCACATTGTTTTTGCCAAAGGGTATGACTATACATTTTTTGGCATTTAGCTTTAAACCATGGCACTGGCACCAGTTATCTGTCTCTGTGAGACCTTTTGAAGGATGTTTGTGTCAGCTGGAGAGTTGATTATGGCGCCCAGTTTGCAGTCGTCTGCGAACTTGGTGAGCCATAGTCCTCCCACATTTGCCTGTACCTCGGAAAAGTATATACCGAACAAGAGTGGTCCCAGGACAGAACCCTGTGGGACACCACTTGTGACCGGTTTCGAGTCTGACATGGCTCCAGCAACTCTCACTCTGTGGGTTCTGTCGTTGAGCCAGTTTGCGACCCATCTTGTGACATAGGGGTTTATATTTAAGCTGGATAGCTTATCTATGATGCCCGAGTGGGGTATTGTGTCAAATGCCTTTGCAAGGTCCAGATAGGCTGTGTGGACTACCTTCCCTTCATCTATGGCTTTGGTGACTGTTTCAAAGAAGTCAACCAGGTTCAAAAGGCAGGATCTGCCCTTGACAAAGCCGAACTGGGTAGGATCTAGTGTCTGTAGGTCCCCAATGTCTTTGTTTATGAGCTCCATGATGATCCTCTCCATAGCCTTGCAGACTAAGCTAGACAGGCTTATGGGGCAATAGTTTCCAGGGTCCGTAGAGGCTCCACCTTTGTGGAGTGGGACCACTGTTGCTGTACGCCATTCTGTGGGCACATATCCTGTAGTGAGGCTGAGATTGTATAGCTGTTTTATTTGAGGGATTAGTTCCTCTTGTAGTTCATGTAGGATGCAACCTGGGACGCCATCTGGTCCCATGGAAGCAGTGTTTTTTACTTTGGAGAGGGCAGCCTTCACCTGAGCATCTGAGATGTTTGGGAGGCAGCCCTCTGCCGGGATAAATACTTTCTCTTTTGGGGGGGAGGGGGTGGAGAAGTTTGCACTGAACCTGTCTGCCAGGATATTGGTGATGTCTGTGGGTTCAGTGTATTTTTTGTCGTTTAGAATCAACTCAGAACAAGTCTGGGAGTTGCATCCCAGGTTTCTAACATAACTGAAAAAAGCCTTATGATTGTCTTTGGTGTCCTGTGCAATTTTTCTCTCGAAGCTGGCCTTGGAGGATTTTATGAGGTATCGTAATTTTTTGCTAGTACTGATCAGAGATGCCTTCCCTATTAGGGATTTTGCTTTATCATGTAGTAGCTTCCTCCTTCTGTTGTACAGTTTATTTATGGCAGGGGTCCACCAGACTGGACGCCTGCCTTTGAATGATTGGGTCTTGGTTTTGTTTGGGATAGCATGATCCATGCATTCCTGGAGATGTCCGTATAATGCATTTATATAGGATTCTGCAGTTTGGGCTGTAGTTTCCACTGGCTCTGGGGCCTTGAAGGATTCCACTTCGGTTTTGAGAAGTGAGAAGTTCGCTTTTGAGAAGTTTTTCACTGTGGTTTTCTGGGCTGGGGGTGGGGTTGGGATGTGGACATCCAGTGAAATTAATTTATGGTGTGATCTTACCAATGAGGGATATACTTCTGGTGTGGAGCATAGAGTCCCCATGTTGGTAATGATCAGGTCTAGTATGTTGTCCCCTCTTGTGGGAGTGGTGGCTAGTTGTTCCACAGCATTTGAGTTTATAATTTCCAGGAATCTTTGGGCTAAGGTGCTGGGGCTTGAGTAGTGCTCCCAGTCAATGTTTGGGTAGTTGAAGTCACCCAATATAATGGTGTTCGGAGAGATCTTCATGTTCTCCAATGTTTTCAGGAAAGCCGAATGGGATTCCTGACTTTGAGAGGGTGGTCTGTAGGATGCTATAAACTGAAAAGCAGTCTTGCCCACTGTTAGTTGCACATGGATGGTCTCCGATACTTCGTGCAATGCCACTAACCTGGAGGTGTGGATATCCTTGATAAATATGGAAACTCCCCCTCCTTTTGTGGTTCCGTCCGGGTTTTGGGGCCGAAAAGCATGATATGAGATATAGCCTGGTAGTGCTGGAGTGCTCTCTGGAGCCTTGAGCCAGGTTTCTGTCACTGCACAGATATCGATGTTCTCCATACTGAGGAGAGCTTTGAGTGCATGCATCTTGAGGTTAAGACTTCTGGCGTTTAGCAGCATTACCTTTAGTTTCTTGTTCCTTGTGCTGTCTATGGGGGTGGGTTTGACTTTTGAGCCTTGCCTAAAAAAGGCACTATGGGGGTGTCAAAAGCCTTTGCCAATATCCGAAAGCCCAGTGGTGACAGGTGCAAGCCGTCCCTAGCGAAGCAACATGGCTTGTCGAGCATGTCATCCCAGGCTGACAGACACTGGATCCCCTTTGAATGACACCAAAATTTTAGCCAATTGTTAAAACCGATCATTTTATCTTTGTACTGTGGCATCATTCTAGGTAAGGGTAAGATGCTGCTCAAGGTCAGGGTCATACCAGCCTGGGCTACATGATCAGAGAGCTCCTCTATGTCTCTTTTCATGTAGTCCAGGGAGGTACGTCTCAGGTCATTCACACCAGCATGTACAATGACTGAGTCATATTTGTATTTGCTTTGGAGTGACCTGAGTGCTTGCGTTATGTGTCGGATCTTAGCACCCGACAGGCAGCTCACCGTGACCTTTTCTTTATTCAGCCTGGTGAGCGGGACATCAGTGTGTCTGACAATAGAGTCACCTATAACAAGAGTATCAGGTGTGTTATTCAGCCTTAAGGGCTGTGGCTGCTTGGCACACTGACTTTGTGGGTTATGTGTTGTGTGTGTTTTGTTTTGAGGCAGCGTTTGCTTGGATGTCTGCTTTGGAGGTCTCTGTTGCTTAGGCAGATTTTTATTTAGAGCCTCCGAGTATGTTTTTGTGTATTTATGTGTTTGGTTCGCTGATGTGGTGGGACTATGTGATACTGGAATTGTGTTGTGTGAGGTTACCTTCTCCTCCTGACTGGTTACACCAGTTTTGAGATGAGAGAGCTCAGCCTCCAGTTTGGCTAAATAGTTGCATCTCTCACATATATTTGAACCTGTTTGGAGGAGGAGAGGGTTGTCCGTGTACATGAGACAGTTGTAACATTGCCTCAAAATTCCCAGATTTACCAGCTGGACTGGAGAGGAAACCATTGACAAGACATGCTAGAGTAATAAGGAAACTGAATTTAAGATGGACCAATAGAGGACAGGGTAATCGTAGCGAGTATAAGAGTAAGTAGTGCTTATGGTTTAATAGTGCTAACTTGTAGGATTACTTAATTGGACCAGTGAAGGGCCTTAGAATGAGAATATGGTGTTTAAATTGAGAGAGAGAGCAGTTTTAAGGGAAAATGTGAAGAGCAGACTTTGTGGAGCCAGGAATAGTTTAAACCCAATTAGGCGGTGCTGCCCGTTGTTGCGCTATGCTCAAAAACACGCAAAACCACGCAAAAGAGGGTTTTAAGAGAGGAAGATGAAGGAGTTTTGGAATTGACCCAAAATGGCCAATAAAACTACAGTTTCAAGTCAGTAACCACTCCCACAGGGGCAGGCAGGCTGCTCAATGTTATTCACTGCCACTGATCAACAGAGAGACTTTCCTTTAGCCCAAGCAAAACATGGCCTCACAGAAACTTACAAACAGTTCAAGAATAGCAAGCCTGTAACTGAACTTTTTTAAATATCAGAAAAGTGGGAAAAAAGCAAGATTTTTTTTGTTTTTTCATAGATAGCAGAGGTTAACAAGTATCAACAAGTTATAACATTGCAGTAAATGACCCCACACAAGAGTGCTAGGCCAAAGACAGATAAAATGCAAGTTTTGAGAAAAAAAACGATTTTAAAAATAAGTACAAACAGGAAATTCAGTAAACAGCTCTAGGTTGTGCTCTAAATACAGTTACTAATGCAAAAATCAAATTTAACAAGCCAGAAAATGCTCAAAATAGTCGGCTATGCAGAAAAACTTAGCAAATAAACACAGGAAAAATACTTAAAGTCTCAAAAGTGGCTCCTTTCTTCTGTCAGTGTTTTCTCCTCTTGGTGGGTGCTTCAACAACAGCCAACAAGCCTGAAAAGATGCCAAAACCACGAGGCAACCAGGTTTTAAGAGAGGAAGATGAAGGAGTTTTGGAATTGACCCAAAATGGCCAATAAAACTACAGTTTCAAGTCAGTAACCACTCCCACAGGGGCAGGCAGGCTGCTCAATGTTTTTCACTGGTAACAAATTTTAAATGTTTATTCCAAAGTTCATGTTTTACTCTCTCTAAAAAAATCCCAAGAGTCTCTAAGTATGTGGGGGATGTTGTCATATATATGTTTTAACCAATTATCCACCACTACCCCGAAAGGGAATATTTTAGATTTATTTCCTGAGACTATGGGTTGAAACAGAGGATGTAAAATGTCTTTATGCACTTTAGGGACACCAAAAATAGTGGCCAAGACAGTGTATTTGACTTTCAAAAAATTGTAAGTGTCTATGGATATTCCTTGATCTAAAAGAATGTGATACAGTTTCGCACATTATTGTATTATTCAATATGTCATGCATTTTATTAGAGTAATGCACTTGATCATATGACACAATGCCACCTCCATTGTCAGGTTTTACTACCATAACGTTAGTATCATTACTTAACCTTTGAAATAATTTTCTTTCTGTTCTGCTCAAGTTGAACTATCTTCTTTTGACCATTTATCACTTCCTGTGTTTTATATAAATCTTCAGAAATTACTTTATCTAAAGTACATAAGGTAGGATGTAAAGGAGGGTTAAATGTGCTTTTTTTCTTTAATACAGGTGTTGAAATACCTTGTTCCTTGTCCTTAAAATATACAGCTAGATCAGATTAAGTTTCCTAAGATATAATTTAGCTTCTATAAGAGAGTCAACTAAATCAAAATTAGTGGTTGGTACAAATTTCATTCCCTTTAAGAACAGGGAAAATGCTCTTTAGTTACTTCACTATCAGTATAACTAAAAATCCTAAAATTTTTATAGCAATGAGCATTAATGACAAATATATTCCTATTCCACTTCAAGTAATTTTTAGATTCATTTAAGGAGAATTTGTTATAATTAGTTAAGTGTTTGAATTTTAATGATGCATGATGTCATTTCCTTGTTTTAAGCATTATAAAAGGAAACTGTTCACTTCAGTATCAAATGAATCTGAAGAAGTCCTGTTAAACAGGATGAATGTGCTTATTCTATTTTTTCATTAAATTGGTTTTCACTTAAAGGGAGTCTTCATTGTCTTCTGAGCCATCTAGTCTGACTAGCAGAGAGACATTTTGGTTTGTTGCTTTTAACAGAGGTTTAAATAGAGCTGTTTTCCCAACAGCAGGCATGATTTTTTGCTTTAATTTTTTACCTTTTCAAATAAACACTGACATTCAATCAACATTCTGTTTTCTTTGGAGGGGACCAAAACAAACACCTGATACCCAGTTGTGAATTCCCTGGTTCATGCATTTCTATTATACTCTCCTTGTTGTCAGATATGTAGCTAACATTTGAAGCAAGCAGTTTAAACCAAATACTTCTTAAAAAAAGCTATTCTTAAACTGTAGCAAACTACCTGCGACAGTTGTAACAAGCAGTTTATGCCACACAGAGAGTTCTAAAGCAGTTCAGTTCTGGAAAAAATAAAAACTTCTTTCCATTCAAATTGTTTGTTACAATTTATGCCACACATGGAGCACTAAGCATTTATCTTCTGACCACAAATGCAATACTAGCCCACTAGCTTTCATTTCTGAATGCCACTAATGCACTGCACTGAAGATCTATCAACAACTGCCGACCATGCCTCCAAATGCTTTGCACCAGTGGCAGTTGCCCCTTTGCTCTACTCTAGCTACACTACTGCTTGTTGTGTGGCCTAGGCTCTTCCATTGTACTCCTCCATGATGGGCAGTACCTGTCCCTGCCTACCTCATAAATTGATGGGGTTCCTGCTGTATATTAACAAAAATAAACAGAACTCTGTTGAGGATTATTGTACCTCCCAAGTGACAAACAAGAGATAGCATTAATTGATCTCAGTTTTTATAATCTTCACAAATACTTTTCAACACCATGGGGTTTAATTGTTTTGTTAAACAGGAAATACCAGGCTCATAAAGAACGTCTCCATTGTCAAAGTGGCTCGAAGTACACTGGGTGCATGGTCATATTTGTCATACCTTTAAACATACACAACTGTCTATTCATATATAGTCAGACTTAAGCTCTAAACCAGATTTAACAAACTAGGCAAATAATAGGGCTGTTTTTTTCTGTTTAAAAGCCCACTGAGAAACATTATCTATCACATAAAGGAAAATTACAGTAAGACAATGCTGAGCAATCTAGGGAGAACCATCCTTGAAATGGCACTTAGAAGAAATGAACTACTAACACAGAAATGCAACAGCAGAAACCTTCCCAAGTCAAATGAATCACCAAATCCATACTAAAATTAGAAATACAGCAAAACAGATACCAGGACTGTGACAGAAATTAAACACACTTCATAACAAAAGAAGTACTAAAATTTTAAATTTAAGAACATCACCTGATCAATAAAACAAAAAGCATCCAAAAAGGTAAAAGATAACCTCATGATGAAAGCAAAACCATAAACTCCACAAACAGGAAATGAAGTAATTCAGGAAAGGACACGAAGTGAATAAAATATTCATGCAAAGAAGACCAGCATTTTCAATAGCAAAACAAATCGGTCAGTTGAACTATCTAAGATATACATTTAACTATACAGTACATAAAAGTAAAACACTGCATAAATACAATTTCATATTAAAATAGCAATAAAAGTAAACAGAAAGATTACTATAGGAACACAGTTATATAAAGGCAACAAGATACCACCAGCCAAACAAATTTAAGAAGAATAATGGTGGGAGGCATTATTATTTCTATTGTATCTTTCAGTTACTGGAGTTGCTACAGAACTGATTTTTCTTCTGAACATTTTTAGATGCACTAAAACTGGCATCTGTAAAACAATACAGTCATAAAACACTGTGCTACTGATAGTCAAGCTACTTCATAAGGTTTTAAAACAGGAACAAAACTAATAAATAATGCAAATAAAATTGAATCAAAGATACTTTAAACAATATAACAATATTTTTTAGATATAAAAAAGGGAAGAAATATGATGTCTGGCAGTTTAGCATAGTGTGCTGAGTTATTAGCTACTAACAAGCCTCATCATGTCGTCTAGGATTTGATTGCCTCTGTCTGCATCTGCCTAAGGTGTGATTCTAAGCATATCACCCATAAACTGAGACTTGTGCCTAGTGGGCTTTAAAAAAGAATTCTAAATCAAGAAACATATTTTACAAAGTTAAAGTTCACATTATTGTTTCAATGTAAAATATTCATCTTTCATTATTCTCACTGTCTGACATGACTCAAAATAACTGTTATACTTAAGGAAATTATGGTGCAATCACTTCACTGGCATGCAAAAACATTACCGCAATACATTAAACAAAGAAAAATATTTATTTCCCTATAATGTCTGCACCTTGGAGGTCATTGGTATATATATATTTGTGTGTGTGTGTGTGTGTGTGTGTGTGTGTGTGTGTGTGTGTGTGTGTGTGTGTGTGTGTGTGTGTGTGTGTGTGTGTGTGTGTGTGTGTGTGTGTGTGTGTGTGTGTGTGTGTGTGTGTGTGCGTGTGTGTGTGTGTGTGTGTGTGTGTGTGTGTATGTGTTTGTATATTTTCCCTAGATGAAGATGTAGCTGTATTCTCTAAATTCTACATAGATATTACAGCTATGTCCCTGAGTATAACTATCTTATATTATGACATGGACTTGAAAATAATGTTAAAAATGAAAAGTATAACCTTCAAGCAGAAGAACTATGTTTACTTTTGCTAATAAATACAATGCTCTTGCCCAACACATATAATGCTAACCATAAACCCTACTTATAACAAATAACTACACGACCCACTCAATTCATCTTGACCTGCAAAAAGATTTATTTTCACTTAAGTGACTCAATAGTTAAAAAAAAAAAAATTACTCAACTCTTCAGAAACAAACTATGCTGTTTAGAACCTCCACTAAAAGGCAAAAAAAACCCCACCTCCCTTCTTATTCCTGACCAACTTAACGATGCCATCAAGCACGGTAACACCTTTAGATAAGTAGGAGTCTAGTTTGATCTCTCACTTAACTTCCACCATCATCTTGAAAACACCATGAAAATAATGAACTGCCTACTCTTCTGGGCCAACAAAATCCACTCATTCCTCTCCCTTCCAACAACAGATGCTATTGGCGAAGTGATTCTTCTAGCCCAACTTGAGTACTGCCTACCTCTTGCAGCATCTGGCTCCAAAAGAAACTCTACCACCATCCAATCTCCAAGTCTATCTGCAGCTTCATTACCCTTTCCCCAAAGTATGAATACCACTGTCTTACACTAGCCAAAGCCAGATGGCTGTTGGTTCAGCAATGAACCAATCTACAATTTGGCTCCCAACTTTTCTGGTTCCTGAAAGAAAAGTCCTGCCCTTCTCTTTCCTCTAGTTTACTTAGACAGTCTCTGACATATAACCTTTGATTTCATAGCACCTCGAGGCCTCACTTGCAAGCACCTAAAGCCAGACTTCAGTGCTCTAACCACTTCCTTTCTACTCTTGGACCCAGGTTTTGGAGGGATATTCCATCAAATCTTAAAGACTTCTTTAACAACTCCTTCTTTTGAGCACAGCTTAAAGAACACAACACAAGCTGCTTCAACACACACTGCCTATTATTTTCACTACAACAGCTCTTTTCTAACTCCTAATGTATCAGTACTCTAACAGATGTAAATATTGCACATAGCGGTTTCTGCTGACTACCTTCTTAAAACATTTTTTATATTGCATACTAACTTTTCAATTGTTTTTACTGTGTTATTTTATTATATAAATTATTTTTATTATTACTTTTATTTTTTTCTACTTGATGTGTATTGACATTCTGGCCTGAGACTGAAATTGGTCCAATGGGATCAGTGCTCTACCGTACTTAAATTACATCAATCAATAAATCAATCATCACACATTCATTTCTGATAAGCGGGGTCTCTATGGAAATATTTATAATTATCTCTTGTGTTAGCTACTTTAAAAAAAAAACAACACAAATCGAAGTATGTATGCTTACCAAAATGCTGACTGATAACATGCAAGACATATAATTCAGATGGAAAAATAATCCCATAAAATACTTACCAATGCAGGCAGTTAGTTGTGAATTGAGTTGATATCCTCTGTCACACTGGCATTGGTAACTACCAGCTGTGTTTTCACAATGACCAGCTTTACAAGGAGAAGATCTCTGACTACACTCATCAATGTCTGCAAAAAACACACATAAAACTTTTAGTTGTCATTTTTTTTCCTTGGTTTGTTTGTTTTTACTGCAGCTATTACATTTTTAAAAGCCTTGTACACTGTAAAAAACAAAAACATTAATTGTTTGATGGGCTGCATGGAATTATTATAGGAGGTGGCAGATTTCTTTAACTGTCACAAAAACATCCATTCAGCACACACTTGAAGATTTTCATTAAGAATGTATATAATATTTTCTAAGAGTGCTTAGAAATTATTAGCTGTACTGATGACTCCATATAAAGAAACTTAGGTGGAAAACTTCTGCCTTGTTATTTTCTGTTTTTCTTCTATATATATCATACCAATTCCTTCTTAAATATCTACTGCTATTCATTTTGGAACTCATATTTTTATATCTTGTGTCAGTATATACTTTATCATGTAGTTTCTTACCATAGCTGTATGTATCACAACAGCATAATGACTGTAATGCTTTAATAATACAGCAATGCTATTATAATTAATTGTTCTATATATTTGTGCATTTTTGCTTGTTTATTTGGGTATTTGTTTGTTTATTTTACCTTACAGCTTGTGTTATAGCTGACAAAAAGTTGTATGACAAGTTCATTTATTTGGTTATTTGGTACTTATTAACTACAATGTATAGGCACATTTTTTCTTATGTAATTAGTCTGAACTACCCTATTATAGCTTGCATTTCTGTTTTTTTGTTTGCAAAATGCTTTGTATTTCACCCAGGCTGAACCTGAAATTGGTCAGTATTAATGAGTGTACTACGGTACTCCAGTAAATAAATATAACTAACTATCTAACTTACTAACTAACTAATCTAAAACTTATTAACTGAAGCTGTCACTAAGGCATTTTCTTCATGAAATCACACAGGTACTCAAGAGTTCTACAAGAAGTATGTTAATAACCTACATAAATTTGATCTTTCACTTCGTGAGAACCCAGAAATCTAGCACCAAGTAGTAACATACACAGAACATTCACACTTAATAGTTCCTTAGCTTTTACATTTCTTGGTAGTAAATAAAAATGTATGTCAGCAAGTGCTAAACAAAATGTTACCTAAAAATAATTGATTTAACAAAGGCCTTTGAACTTACTGTTACAAAATTAATTAACACAGAAATAACAAATAAGTGCGACAAAATCAATTTAATTCAGAAGTACAGAGTCATTGTATAAAACCATACAATCTGTTCATTTAACTTATGACAAATAAACCTTGGAGGATAAATGTTCCAAACCAATTCAGTAAGGGCAAGAATGACATTCTGTCTGTTCCAAGCAATTTCCAATATATTAATAGCACAAAATTAATTTAAACTAGCTATAAAAGTTAAACAAAATCCATTGCATCTCTCCCAGTTAACTTACAAAAATGAAGTGAAACTCAGCCTGCAGTTAGAACATAAGAATACTACACATTTAATAGTTTGCAGGTTGAATATGAACTAATAAATAAAAAATTAAAAATTATATATAAAAAAGATTTATTCTGTGGATATAATTGATTTATAACGTTTAAGGTCTTCTACATGTATAGCACACTGTGCAGGTGGATAAAGAAATCATCTAGTAAGAAGCAATACAGATGATTAACAGCAGCAAATTAAATATAGATGTCTGAGTGTTAGTGGCAGTTATTATGACAGAAAGAAATTTGACATTGATTACCACAAGCAGATGTTCAATTTGGAAGAAAAAGGATGTCAGTTACAGTTTTAACATTCAGTAAGTTTGGCGAAATCAACTAAGACAGTCCACAATCAGTATAACAGCAACCTCAGTCCAAAAAAAAAAAATAAAAAAATGGAAATAATGTTAACATATTATGTAATTTCAGTGTCTTTGGAGTGTATTTAAAACAAACCCAAAAGTCTCTTATACCTTTTCTAAAGTTTGCACAGGTCTGCACCACCAGTTCACATCATAGCCTTCTCACAGCATCTGAGTCCAGTAAAACCATCCCTTTGGTTTACTCATTTGTGGTAGGAGCTGTAATGTATCACATTTGGGCAAGTGCAAAACTATTTAAGTTTTCTGTCATCTCCACGGTAGTCACAGTATATGGGAAAAGCATTTTATACAAGTTCTACTGAAGGTTTCCTGTCACATTTAAGATAAAAGCAAACTTTTTCTTTGTGACTGTATCATATGGTTTTGTCATCAATGAAAATATTTTCTTAGAACCCCTTTTGTGTATACATCTGGAGACAGACTTTCCTTTTGGTACTTGGTAGATAAAATCTGAAATATGCAAGTATACCATTACACAGACTAATTCCACATGGAGATCACTGTCAAACAAAATGAAGCCAAATGTTCAGCACAGAGGCTAACAATCTAATGCAATAGTAAACTTGGATGGTGACCTTTCTGTAGGAAAAAAATAATATGTAATTAAAATAACATCCATCATATTTTTATGAACGCTTCTAAATTGGCTTTAACTATTTCAGTTTAGATGGGAGAGTTTGTGGTTCATACTAATTGTTTTATATTGCCAGACACAAATAATCAGTGTGACTGAGGTTATTAAAAAGGTGTGCAATGTATGAAAGCCCCTAGAGACTAGCGCAAAAGAGTTGCATTACAGAGGCTTAGCCCACTGTTAGGAACATATCTTGCGGAGCTGAATCAGCAAATTTAGAGTAAATCATTAAGATATGGAATATCTATTTATACATTCTAATTTAGAAGTTATTATACATTATATGTCTTTCTAATCCCAGACCAGAAACCAGGACATGTTTTAACAAAACAAACTTGGACAGCCTGATGCCACCTTGTCATACAAAGACACTTAGTTTTATTTGACATTAATTACAAATCATTCATGCTGGGCTTTCTGCCTGCTAATCCAAACCATAACATTCTACTGTAGTTTAGTTAATGCAGAAACTTTAATGAAAAAAAAAACATTGTTATTTCCTTGTGAAATGAACACTCATGGCAAAAAAAAACTTTTTTGATGTGATGGATTGTATTTATGTGCTAACATAATGCTTCTTCTTAAAGTATCTCAGTTTCTTTTTTTTTTTTTTTGCTGTTTTTGTTGCTGCTGGATTACCCTAATGAGAAAAGCGGGACACATTACAACCTACAAAGCCAAACATACTTTTGTTTTTTTATCCTGCAGACTTTTGAAAATCATTTGCTCTGCAGGAATGTAGCTCTAAACATCTCATGGTCAAAATCAGGCAGTTGTAAATGTGGATACATCTTCAGAAAATAACATGCATACAGAGGCATGAAATTCTAAAATTAGTTGTTACTGAACAATAGCTATCATTTTGACTTGCAGAGCTGTATGTCCTATACTATATGTAAATACTAATAAAATATAAAAAAAAATAAATAAATCTCCTACACTTAGTGCATTTGGATATCATGACAGCTCTTTCTGGACACAAGCACCTTTTGCAGGAGAAATCCAGACTGATATAAAGCAAAACATATGCATCACATAGCATGATTTATAGATGCAAGCATTTAGCTAGCACTATCTCAGCAAATTTGTATACTATAATAGAAAGCTATCTGCACATGATCATAAACAGGATAAGGGAAAAACAGACAAGGCCTTAGCCCTAGCATTTGATTTAGAACAAAAATATGAGGTTTGATAACAAACCAATTTGTCCAGTGACATCTTCAGAGTGGGGTTAGATAAATATATTAGTAGGGGTTAAGAGCGTAGGTAGGAGGAAAGGGTTAAATGGGAAGGAGGGATGATTAGGAGAAAATAAGGTAGTGGTAGAGACTTACGCAAATGTAACTGGGTAAGGAATCACATTTTGGTGTGAACTTGCTATAGCAAGTAGTACGTCCGTGATGACCTGTAGGTACTTAAGGGTACAGGTAAGCCTTGGATTAATAGTGGTAGGTATGTGGAGGTAGATTAGATTACAGTATTATTGTTATTATTATTTTTTTTTTGTTTAGAGGTTTACTTGAATTGGGCACCATGATTTTATTTTACGGTTGACGGCAGTGGGTTGTTGCACAGCCGTGCCATTTTTCCAGGCATGTACTTCTAAGGTGCAGTTTCCATTGGGAGAACTGAGGGCATGGGATGATGGCAATCATTTGAGTTTCAGACATCATATTGGTCAGTCATGACGTTGATGTTAATGGAAGGCGTTGTTCTGGTGATTTAATAGATTGCTCATCTGATCTTGTTGAATCCGTGGTTAGAGGTAGGGTTTGGAGTGCCGCATTATGGTTGGGGTTGGTGGGGCTTGTGAGCGGAGGCACTGGTGGGGTGGCTTTGCAGCTGGGTTGTGTTGTAGAACCAGGCCTTCCTGTTAAGAAAGTGGAGGCATTGCGGAGTCGCCGTTCGACTGTGTGGGTTGATCTGGACTGTACTATGTATATAATATAAATAAATAAATAAATAAGTAAAAATAATAATAATAAAGGGGAAAGGTGTAAGGTTACAGTTACACATGCGTGGGCTAGGTTTTAGGTTCCCTGAAGGATTAAAAAAAAAATAGGGGTTCATCAGTTGCAGTTCCCACCCAAACCACGCCTCCCTCTTTGGTTTCTGATGACAGTTATAAGGTGCAAGGAACGCACATTGTAAATGGCCGTAATGCTTTGGATGAAAAGAAGCACAATTATGTATTAAAACACATCTCAGGAAAGTATTTCAGCTTGCACACTTATTCCACATGCATCGCTAGCCAAACATTAATAATTATAGGCATTTCAAGACTTTATGCAGCCCTTGTAAACGTTTCAAGTTAAGCTTTGAACAGGCTTCACAGTGCAAGTATTTTACCAGCATTGGCTCACTACAGCTGTTAATACAAAGCCTTCCTAGACAGATCGCAGGTACAACATGTGGATGCACTCTTCCAATGATGCCTAAGGACTATATTAAGATGTTTATGTTCAAGGGTGGGGATCAGATTTGAGGGGAGGCATCTATAGAGGCCGGGACTACCTCTGTCTGGCCAGTGCACTCACATTCTCCAAGGCACTTCTGGCATGAAAGAATGCGGCCTAGGCCATATAAATATCCTTCAATTAGTCAAAATTATAAAAGTCCCAACACATCTTTACTCTGTCAGAGCAGTGAAGAACCAAACCTCAGATGATCCTCAGTAGGGTGACCCATTCTGAAAAATGCTCTTGTTGCTGTATCCCAACTAATGCATGGGGAATTAAAAAGATGAAATAATTAAGACAAGCCAGGAGTGGGGAAGCTCATAGCAGGTGGAAATAATGAACACAAAAATAGAAGACAGTGTGTTTCCTATCTGGTGCTGAGGACAAGAGTTGAATGGTTTTATACATTTCAGTGATTTTATCATCCTTCATGTGTTTTTCTCTTAAATGCTAGTAATAAATCACCAACATAATGTGTGGGTGTGTGTGTGTGTGTGGGGGGGGTTATATACTTACAACTGCTAATGGTTAATGATGGGAAATATTCATCTTTATAAATTCTTCTCTACAAATGCCATGTTCTCCAAGTTTGCATTAAAGTTATCACAATATTATTATGCCTCCATTATATACATTTATTTTCAATAAGAAGAAACTACAGCAAAATTAGAAGAGCATATCCAGGGATTCAAAAAAAAAATCATTTTAAAGGCTGTTGTAAAAAGGCCCCCTTTTCCCATAATGCAGGACTATCTGATTCAGAGACTTGTTAACAGAGAGACACTCTGCGCATTCTCATTTAGGAGACATTCTAGGTTCTTTTTAAGAAGCCTAAAGGCACATCATACAAAACAATTGACTATATTCCCAGGAGATAGTTGTATGAGCGAGTTGCACAGGAACAGCTCTTCTACAACCAAGGCAGTTGTTACTTCCTTTTCAGGAAAACTAACGTTTTAGGTCTGTCCAAATCTAGTACTTCCGTTTTGTGAAGTATGGAATGTGAGTCCAAGTTATAAATTCAGCCCTACTTGGCTATTATTCTTGCCTGATTCTTGACCTGGTGTGAAATATATTACAGGGCCTTTTGTTGTACCATTCATGGGTATTAAATTTATCAGCTGTACAGAATGGTTCTAGAGGGACATGCTTAAACACTGTTAGAGCCACTGTATAAATGATTTAGTACCTTTTAACACCCACAGTTTGTCTGCTCCCACTCGTGCAAAGGTACTGCAAGTATAGTATTTGGAAGCAGACGAATAGTCAGGTTGAATTTTGCTAGGCATTCTTTTCCCGGCAGTTTGTCCCTTACAAGGGTAGCAGTGTGGTGTGAGGCTGCACACACTGTTATCACTAAAATGAACATTTGCAACCTTGCTGCATATCTTTTTCAAATATATATTGCTGTTCCTTGCTGACTTTAGGTTCTAGAAGACTTGCCTTTTGCCAGTTACATCCCTTCATACTCAGTTTGTTTTGACAGCTTGATGGCGGGTCTTGGGTGTTTTTTCTTCTTCTTCTTTCTTTTAAATTATGTCTGATTTGTTCCCACATTCCCTATGCACTTCACAGCATGGAATTTCAAACTGGTGCTTTTATGTACTAACATCCTTTACGGTTCCCCTTCAAAACATCTAAATCTCGTAACATGAAATCTCAAAACACTGAGACCATAACATCGAAAACCCAAAACTTCTAAAACATCGAATGTATGAAATCAAGTAGTGTATCATCAAACATGTAAATGTTACAGTTTAATCTGTTAATCTTGTGGTATCACTATAAGATGTTATAGTTTTTATTTATATAGTGTAGGAATTTATACTATTTAAATAGTATTTATTTTGCCTCTCTGTACTTGTTTTTAGGCCATACAGGTAAGTGATTCAGACATTATGTGTACATTCTTTATGGTGATTGCGATACAGTGGGGTTAGGAAATTAACTTTTTCCCACTGTAGTGCAATCTCACAGTTGGTATATTTAATTTAAAGGGAGTGTGGGTGGCAGAGACCCCCACATGGGGCTGCAGAGGGGCTTGCCTCCCTGCAGAAACGTAGTAACAAGTGTTTGTTAGTTTGCTGTTGTTATAGGTGGAGGGGGTGTTATTTTTATGTGATTTGTAGTGTTCGATGTTGTGCCGTTTCGATGCTATGTGTTTTAGATGTTTTGGGTTTTAGATGTAATGGTCTGAGTGTTTTGAGATTTGACGTTATGAGATTTACATGTTTTGAAGGGGAACTTCCTTTACACTGCCCATTGTTACTTGCATAGCTTATTGAGTTGGCAACTTCAGTACTGTCACAAACTAAATGGTTGATGTGTTTTGCTGTACCTTACTTAAGTCAAGAATGCAAAGATCTGTTTATTTCCTGCTTGCAGACTGCCCATTATCTTCTGGGGACTAATCTAACATGGGTCACTACTGTTGCTTTTGAGAAATTTTCCTCTGTGCTACTAGGCTGACCTGGCTGCTTGTAAATCTTGCATGAGTTACTGGTCAGAGCAAAGAACTCTCATCTACAAAAACTTACTGCTTAAGCATATCAAAGTGGTGGACTCTGGAAGAATGTTCTAGTTTTATTACATTGCTGACATTTCTATTCAGCAGATAAAGAGTTGGTAGACTACCTGATGACTATTTTCTTCCTCTAAATTTAACACTTCCTTTAATGTTTTGAGAATAGACTGTTTAGTGATGCCTGCACTGAACTTGTACTTTTCAATGCCTGCATGAACTTGTACTGTAACTTTGGCTAAGAGCAAGGTGACCATTTTGTTGCAGGACCTAAACCGGCACACTTAAGCTGCAGCCTACTTATAGGCCTACAGCCCTACACTAATCCCTGCATTCTACATGCCTTGCAACGTTAAATTCACATGTAGTTATATAACTTGTATTTCTCATGTCAAATATCACTAATTATATAAGATAAGTTAATCGAACAGCATTTTTTTTAAGTTCCAAAGAATCCAAAGCTTTCTTTTGTTTTTTAAAGCCTCCTAATCTAATAAGCTGTTAAGGCAGAAATTGGGCTACTGTTGACTGAAGGAGAAGGAGAAGAAGAGGGGGAAGGCATGCCCGAAGGCAGGAAGAGAGGAGAAATGTTAGGAGTGTGGTAGTGAGGGTAGGAACTTTGAATGTTGGCAGCATGACTGGTATAGGGAGAGAGCTATCTGATATGATGGACAGAAGGAAGGTTGATATATCGTGTGTACAAGAGACCAGGTGGAAGAGAAGTAAGGCCAGGTGTATTGGAGGTGGGTTCAAATTGTTCTATCATGGTGTGGATGGGAGGAGAAATGGGATAGGGGTTATCCTGAAGGAACGGTATGCCAAGAGGGTTTTGGAGGTGAAATGAGTATTGGATAGAGTGCTGTTTATGAAGCTGGAAACTGATGGTGTAAGATGAATGTTGTTAGTGCATATGCTACGCAGGTTGGGTGTGCAATGGATGAGAAAGAAACATTTTGGAGCGAGGTAGATGACGTGGTGGTGAGTGTACCCAAGGGTGAGAGACTGGTGATTGGAGTGAATTTCAATGGGCATGTTGGTGAAGGGAGCTGAGGGGATGAGGACGTGATGGGTAGGTATGGTGTTAAGGAGAGGAATGTAGAAGGTCAGATGGTAGTGGATTTTGCAAAAAGGATGGACATGGCTGTGGTGAATACATATTTTAAAAAGAGGGAGGAGCATAGGGTGGCATATAAAAGTGGAGTAAGATGCACACAGGTGGATTATGTCCTATGCAGGAGGGCCAGTCTGAAGGAGATTGGAGATTGTAAAGTGGTGACAGGGGAAAGTGTAGTTAGGCAGCATAGAATGGTGGTCTGTAGGATGACGTTGGTGATCAAGAAGAGGAGGAGAAGTGTGAGAGCAGTGCCAAGGATCAAATGGTGGAAGTTGAAAAAGGGTGACTGTGAGGTGGAGTTTAGGGAAGAGTTAAGACAGGCACTGGGTGGCAGTGAAGAGTTACCAAATAGCTAGGTAACTACAGCAGAGTTAGTAAGAGAGACTGCTAGAAAGGTGCTTGGTGTGACATCTGGAAAGAGGAAGGAGGACAAAGAGACCTGGTGGTGGAATGAGGAAGTACAGGTGAGTATACAGAGGAAGAGGCTAGGCTGGTGAAGAAGAAGTGGGATTGTCAGAGAGATGAAGAAAGTAGACAGGAGTCTAAGGAGATGAGGTGCATGGTAAAGAGAGAGGTGGCAAAGGCTAAGAATAAAGCATATACAGAGTTGTATGAAAGGTTGGACACTAAGGAGGGAGAAGAGGACCTGTACCGATTGGCTAGACAGACTGACCGAGCTAGGAAAGACGTGCAGCAGGTAAGGGTGATAAAGGATAATGAGGGAAACGTACTCACTAGCGAGGAGAATGTGCTGAACAGATGGAAAGAGTACTTTGAGGGGTTAATGAATGAAGAGAATGAGAGAAGTTTGGATGAGGTTGAGATAGTGAATCAGGAAGTGCAACAGATTAGCAAGGAGGAAGCAAGGGCAGCTATGAAGAGGATGAAGAATTGAAAGGTTGTTGGTCCAAATGATATACCAGTGGAAATATGGAGGATCTTAGGAGAAATGGCAGTGGAGCTTTTAACCAGATTGTTTAATCAAATCTCGGAAAGCGAGAGGATGCCTGAGGAGTGGAGAAAAAGTGTTTTGGTACTGATTTTTAAGAATAAGGGTGATGTGCAGAGCTGTAGTAACTACAGACGGATAAAACTGATCAGTCACAGCATGAAGCTATGGGAAAGAGTAGTGGAAGCTAGGTTAAGAAGGAAGGTGATGATTAGTGATTAGGAGCATGGTTTCATGCCGGGAAAGAGCACTACAGATGCCATGTTTGCTCAGAGAAAGTCAGAAGGAGTTACATTGTGTTTTTGTGGACTTAGAGAAAGCATATGACAGGATGTCTAAAGAGGTGTTGTGGTATTGTATGAGGAAGTCGGGAGTGGCAAAGAAGTATGTAAGAGTGGTACAGGATATGTACGAGGGTAGCGTGACAGTGGTGTGGGAGTGACAGTTGCATTTAAGGTGGAGGTGGGAATTACATCAAGGATCAGCTCTGAGCCCTTTCCTATTTGCAATGGTGATGGACAGGTTGACAGATAAGATCAGACAGGAGGCCCAGTGGACTATGATGTTTGCAGATGACATTGTGATCTGTAGTGAGTGTAGGGACCAGGTTCAGGAGACCATGGAGAGGTGGAGATATGCTCTAGGGAGGAGAGGAATGAAGGTCAGCAGAACTAAAACAGAATATATGTTTGTGAATGAGAGAGAGGGTAGAGGAATGGTGAGGATGCAGGGAGTAGAGTTGGTGAAGGTAGATGAGTTTAAATACTTGGGCTCAACAGTTCAGATTAATGGTGAATGTGGAAAAGAGGTGAAGAAGAGAGTACAGGCAGGGTGTTACGGGTGGAGAAGAGTGTCAGGAGTGATTTGTGATAGAAGGGTACCAGTAAGAGTGAAAGGGAAGGTCTACAAGAGGGTAGTGAGACCAGCTATGTTATATGAGTTTGAGACAGTGGCATTGACAAAGAGTTGGACGTGGCAGAGTTAAAGATGTTAAGATTTGCACTGGGTGTGACGAGGATGGACAGGATTAAGTATCAGTATATTAGAGGGTCAGCTCAGGTTGGACGGTTTGGAGACAAAGCCAGAGAGGTGAGATTACTTTGCTTTGGACATGTGCTGAGGAAGGATATTGGGTATACTAGGAAAAGGATGGTAAGGATGGAGCTGCCAGGTAAGAGGAAAAGAGAAAGGTCTAAGACAAGGTTTATGGATGTGGTGAAAGAGGGCATCCAAGTGGTTGGTGTGACAGAGCAAGATGCAGAGGACAGGAAGAAATGAAAATAGATGATCTGCTGTGGTGACCCCTAATGGGAATAGCCGAAAGAGAAGAAGAAGTCTAATAAGCTATTACTCTTAAATCTGACTGCTACTATATGAATCCCTGGCTGAACCTCTCACGTGTCAACCAGGAACTCTTCTTATCTTCCTGTTGTATACCTGGTCTTATTAAAAAAGCAGAAAGTGAACTTCTGAAAAGAGTTTTAAGTGACTCCTTACAAAGAAAAGGATTTTACTGACACAATAACATGTAATACAAACTCCAGCAGAGTTATGTTTTGTCATTCATGCCCAAATGCACGTCTGTCAAACAAGTCGCGTGCTGAGCAGTGGTTCTGGAATCTCCCGTGACCGTGTTTTAAATTTATTGTTTTGAACATTTTTCCAGTAAGCAGTGAAACAAAATGTATGAGCCAATAATGACAAAACTACCCAATTTACATCATAAAAGTCTACTCAAACGTCTGTCAGTCAGTAAATATGCACAATCTCTGCAGAAGTAAAAGGCATCTAAATAATTCCACATCAAAAAGATGTGTAACTAATGAAGAGGTTGCTGCTAGCAAACAACTTTATATTTCATTGTTTCATCTACAAATAAAGTGTTTGTTGCCCTTGAAGAATAAATTGCCTAGGTTACATAAAAAAATGATAAGCTGGTAATATTGCAATAGTCTCTGAAACCTTGAGTGGGTTGCTAAAACATATGTTTTTACAATAAAAGGTACAGCATCATGTCCCTGTTCTAATTGCAGAATAGCATATAAGACAACCATTTAAAGAATGGAAATGATTTTAAAGTAAACAAAATGTAAATCTCACTGCACTATGCAATGCCAAAGTATGGGGTATGTCTATGTATTTGGCTCTGTAGACAGATGATGGCTGTTGCTGTTAAAAACCTCCACAGTTCAAGAGAATAACCTGAAGAAACAATGGTGCTGTGTTTGTTTCATGAGGAGGTGGGTGTGACATTTAGAGGTAGCATTATGAATCATAGGTTGGTATGAGGCTATCGGCCCTAGGACCTATACAAGCCTAGCCATAACAATTCCCTGGATATTTCTTCCCACAATATTTACTTCCCTGGCCCCCTGTCTAGCAGGGTGACTAATGTGATCCCCGGGAAGAATTTCCTATCTCCCATCCAATCGTCAAGGTTCCTTTTGAAGAGGGCCAAGGAGCTGCTCTGCTTGACATGTATGGGTAGTCTATTCCAGAGTATGGGGAGTCTCTGGGTCAGGAACCTATCTCTCCAGCATATTTTGCTCATTGTGATGACAAGGTTTAGATCCCTGTAGCATGTGGTTCTGAGGGATTGGGATTTCTTTAAGTGGAGCATGTCTAAAAGTTCAGGGTTTGACATGGCCTTGTATGTTAAGCAGAGATTGCCTCTGAGTATACGATATGCCACAGAGTATAGCTGGAGGGTTTTTTTGATGGTCAGCATAGGGCATCCACTTTAGGCCTGTGATTCCTTTACTGAGGTATTTCTGTGGCCTTTCCAGTTGTTGCAGATGTCTTGTGAGGTACATACCAAATGGGGAGTTGTACTATATAATGGGTCTAATGAGGGATGAGTACAGTGAGACAATGACCTCCTTTTTTCTGGATGAAAAGCCCTTAGTGATTAGGTGTGCCACATAGAAGGATTTCCTGACTGTTGTGGCAATGTGGTTATTGAAGGTGAGACCACTGTCCACCTGTGTCCCTAAGTCTCTCATCAGACTTTCAGTGTTTAGTGTACTGCCACCTATGTGGTAATTCATGCGTACATGGTTTTTCCCAAAGGGGATGACTATACATTTCCTGGCATTAAGCTTAAGCTTATGGCTCTGATACCAAGCATCTGTTTCTGTAAAGCACTTTTGTAGAATATCCACATCATTTGGGGATTCAATAATGGCTCCCAGTTTGCAGTCATCTGCAAACTTTGTTAGCCAGAGTCCCTTAGTGTTGGCCTGTACTTCAGAGAAGTAGATACCAAACAAGAGTGGTCCCAGGACTGAACCCTGAGTTACTCCACTTGTCACTTGTCTGGAGCTGGATCTGAAGTTGGCTACTTTACAATCTGGGTTCTTTCAGTAAGCCAGTTGGCATCCCATCGAGTGACGTACAGATTTTTACCCAGCTTTGTAAGTTTATCTATGATTCCAGAGTAGGGGATGGTGTTGAAGGTCTTGACGAGGTCCAGATAGGCTGTGTGGACCACCTTACCCTCATCCAAAGTTCTGGATACTGATTCAAAGAAGTCAATCAGGTTCAGGAGACAAGATCGGCCCTTCATGAGCCCAATCTGGGTGGGGTCCAGTGTTTGAAGGTTGCCAATGTCTTTGATAATGAGTTCCATGCTGTTGCAGATCAGGCTTGTCAGACTGATGGGATGGTATTTCCTGGGATCCAAGGTGGATTCCCCCTTGTGGAGTGGGATAACTGTAGCTGTGTGCCACTCAGTGGGCAAGAAGCCTGAGGTGAGGCTGTAATTAAACATGACACTTAGGTGAGGTGCTAGTTCATTCTGTAGTTCATGTAGTACACAGCCCGGGATGTCATCTGGTCCCACGGATGCTGTATTTTTAACTATGGAGAGTGTGGTTTCTACCTGTGTGGCTATGATTACCGGAATTTGGCAATCTTTTGGTATTGAGCTGGGCCCTTTAGGGGGTGAGAGGGGGGTGAAGTTGGCACTAAATTGATCTTCCAGGATATTGGCAATATCCTTGGGATAAGTATATTTAATGCCATTCTGTTGTAGCTCAGAGCATATCTGAGCATTGTCATTTAGATTCTTGACATAACTATAGAATGCCTTGTGGTTGTCTTTGGAATTTTTGGCAATTTTATTTTCGTAACTAGCTTTGGAGGATTTTATGAGGAATCTCAGCTTCTTACTGAGACTAAGGGAGTTTTTTGCATTCTGGGATTTTCCTCTTTTCTGCAACAGTTTCTTTCTTTTGTTGTATAGTTTGTTTACGGCAGGGGACCACCAGATTGGCTTCCTTTTTTTGGAGGACAGCATCTTGGTTCTATTCGGGATGGCACTATTCATGCACAAGTGGATGTGTTCGTACAGTGTCTTAGTGTAGGATTCAGCAGTCGAACTTTCAGCTCCCGTCTGCATGGGTGTCATGAAGTCTGTCACTTCTGACTCGAGTAGCATGAAGTTGGCTTTGGAGAAGTTTTTTATGGTGGTTTCCTTACTGGGGGGTGGGGGGTCAGACCTGACCAATGAGATGGTGACCACTGGTGTGGAGCATCTATCTCCCATGTTGGTAATGACCAGGTCTAGGATATGGGAGCCCCTGGTGGGACAACAGATTAGTTGATCCAGGACGTTGGAATTTATGAATTCCAAGAACCATTGGGAAAAAGTGTTTGTACCCGAGTAGTTTTCCCAGTTAATGGCAGGGTAGTTGAAATCACCCAGTATTAGGGTGTTTGGTTGTATCTTAATATTTTCCACTAAGTTTAGAAAGGTGTAGTGAGAATCTTGGGGCATGGTGGGGAATCTGTAGCAAGCTACAATTTGGATTGCAGTCTTACCTAGTGTTAGTTGCACCTGGAGAATTTCAGATGCATTGTGTTGGGCAACTAGCCTGGAGGTGTGAATATCCTTTGTGAATATGGACACTCCTTCACCTTTAGTGATTCTGTCTTGATTTGATGGCCGAAAAGTGTGGTAAGAGTTGTAGCCTGGTATTGCAGGGGTGCTCTCTGGAGCCTTGAACCAGGTCTCAGTTACTGCACAGATATCAATGTTTGCCATTTTTAGGAGTGCCTCAAGAGAGTGCATTTTGAGGTTTAGACTTCTAGCATTGAGTAGCATTACCTTCAGATTTTGCATGCTTGTATCTGTTACAGTGGTGGTTTTGTCCTTTGAACCTTGCCTAAAAAAGGCACTATAGGGGTGGCAAGAGTTTTAGCCAGTAACCTGAATCCCAGGGGTAACAGGTGCAGACCATCTCTGGCAAAGCATCGTGGTCTGTCGATCATGTCATCCCACGCAGACAGATACTGGATCCCATTTGAATGACATCAGAAGCTTAGCCAATTGTTGTAGTCGATCATTTTGTCCTTATACTGTGGTATCATTCTGGGCAAAGGCAGGATGCTACTCAGGGCTAGGGTCATACCTGCCTGGGCCACATGATCCAAGAGCTCTTAAATGTCTCTTTTCATGTAGTCCAGAGAGGTACGTCTCAAGTCATTCACTCCAACATGGACAATGACAGTCGTATTTGTACTTGTTGTGGAGTGACTTGAGTGCATGCGTTATGTGGTGGATCCTGGCACCCGACAGGCAGCTGACTGTAATTTTCTCCTTGTTCAGCCTGGTGACTGTGACATCAGTATGTCTGACTATAGAGTCACCTAAGACTAAAGTGTTGGGTATGTTGTCTTGCCTTAGGGGCTGTTGTTGGGTGGCACACTGGTGCTGTGAGCTATGTGTCACTTTGGTTGTGACTGGTGTTTGTTTGTGTTTCGGCCTCGGAGGTCCTTGTTGCTTGGGCAGGTTAATGTTAAAGGCCTCTGCATATATGGGTTTAGTGTTGCTATGTGTGGATGTTTGATGGTGTGGGTTTTGAAGGGCTATGTGTTGCTTGAGGTGTAGTGCAGGTGTCAACCTTCTCTTCTTGACTGTCTAGCACAATCTTGGCTGGAGAGAGCTTTGCTTCCAGTTTGGCTATGTAAGTGCATCTCTCACAGGTTGTAGTGTTGGGTGGTAGGAGGAGAGGGTTGTTTGTGTACATGAGACAGTTGCTGCATTGCCCCAGTATGCCCAGATTCACCAGGTGGACAGGAGAAATCACCGGAATCTGACCCTTGGACATGCCTGTTTAGGTGCTTTTTTGTAAAGTACAAGAGCTGTTTTCTCTTACCTTTGCAAGGTACTTTGCAATTATAGGCTTAGTGCCTACGATTAATTTTTCCTTATTAACAAGGAGAGTTGAGTGCTTGTATCAGTTTAAGGCTTCCTAGTGCTTTCCAGCAAAGTGCACACAAAACGTGAATCAGTACCTTCTCCAGTTTGTTAGCAACAACAACCTGTTAATCTCAGTTTTTCCTAGTCTCTCTCTCTCTCTCTCTCTCTCTCTCTCTCTCTCTCAAATTAGCTGTTATGAGTAAAAAATCAATTTCTAAAAGGAAGAACACAGCAAAAGTATACACAAAACATGAAAAGGGGCTACTCTTCTAATAAAAACATAAACCACAACTTAACAGACTAATAAAAATAACACTATTATCATTATGTAAGAACAATAAACAACCTCCTGAGTGGATATTATGAAGAAATAAGAGGCTTTCCCTCAATGTTTACTATTCCCCCAGAATACTAGCCTATATACCTGCTAGCACATCAGAACTTATAAGCTGTCACCCCTTCATAACACTGCTTGATGGCATGCACATTTCTTTGAATATAATGTCAAACTACAGCAATACTAGGGATAAAGTGATCACCTTAATCAATAAACACTCAAAGCAAATGACTGAAAGATCATTATCATGGACAGCAGACAGCTACGCTCTGTATGAGTTACACAGCACTCTGAAGCGCTAAACAGTTAACATGTCAGTATATAGTAAAATATTATATGTATGCACATTATACTAATACTGCACCTTCATTATAACAGTGTCACTGCAGATAAATTACAGCTCATAATAACCAGACATTTGCCAACATAAAATGATTCTGGAAAGCTAATCTTTCTTTAACTATCAGATTAACAGGGTACAGTCTCCCAACAGGGAGCAAGAACTATGCAATTATTTCTGATGTGCCATCAAATGTATGAAAACGCTTTCTTAAAACATTGATCTGACAATGCAATTAGCCAGCAGAACTCGCAGAATAACAAATTGTGCTCTTTTCAGTTTAATCCAGACTGGACACTATAAAGCTATAAACACTTTATTTTTATTTATTTATTTTACATTTGTTGACCGGGCTGGTCTAACTGGATATATGTCCATTTTCAGTAGAGGCCCGCGGGGGGGAAAGCTCCACATAAGTAAGATTTTTAGTAACTTCAGTTACAGATAAGTAAAATTTTAATAAATTAGGTACAGTACTATTTTGAGGTGAAGAATACAAATGTTACATAGCAACATAGCAATGTAAAGTAGCATATAATAAGAAAGAGATTGAACCAAAAACAATTATAAAGTAGGCCACAATAAGAAAAGAAAAAAATGAAAACACACTAACAAAACTAGAGAAGCTCCAGGTACAGTATTTAACAGTGAGTCATCCAATTTATCCTATAATAGCATAGCAACTGTTAAGGTACCCTGAAATAAGAGAGATAAAGAATGTCTTTATAGATATTTATATGTGAAA
This sequence comes from Protopterus annectens, assembly GCF_019279795.1. NCBI lineage: Eukaryota > Metazoa > Chordata > Ceratodontiformes > Protopteridae > Protopterus > Protopterus annectens. The sequence continues at coordinate 687,054,166 of NC_056725.1, forward strand.
ACAAGTTAATACTGCAAGTTGTAAAAATTTACCAGTACATAGTTAGAAGTGGATCTTAAGTAAGAGAAACATTTTAAAGACTAAATTTGTTTAGGTGGGTCTACTGTAAGAGGCAAAGAGTGAGTTGGAATTAAATACAAATAGTTGTTTAGGTAAAGTTTAGAGAAAGTAGTGGTATGATTAGTCTGGGTTACTACATGGACATAACCAGTGGTTATTAAGGCGTTCTCTGAGTTGTTTTTTGAACAGATTCACTGAGGAAAGAGATCTGAGCTCATTAGGAAGCTGGTTCCAGGTTTTGCCTACAGTGTTGGTGAACAGAGAATCACCGGCCTTATTTTTGGATTTAACTGTAGATACTAGCACTTTATTGTCTGAGCGAAGGGTTGTCAAATTACTGTAGGGGGTTAGAAGGTTAGTAAATATAGGAGTATTTTTAGGAAGATAGGGGATCTTATGGGCAATAGTAAGTTGTTGAATCTGTAGTTGATTATGTAGTTCCAGCCAACCTAGTTGCTTTAGGTTTTGACAGTGGTGAGTCCTAAAAAAGGAAGCAGTAGCAAATCTGGCAATATTGTTGTAGGAGGTAGCTAGTTTGTTAAGGTTATTTTTTGGATAGGTTGGTATAGATGGGTGAGGCGTAGAGGAGGGTGGAAATTAGATGGATATGGGCAATAGGTGTTCTAGCTGTTGGAGTAAGGAAGGGTTTAATCCTATAGAGGAAGCCTAATTTTCTGTTTACTGTTTTTATTGTTGTGTTAATATGTGTGTCAAAGCTAAGATTATGGTCTATTGTTATCCTTACGAGTTTGGTAGTAGGTCAGGAGATATGATGATGCCATCATTGGATGTAACTTTGAGGTCAATTGGGGGGGACATGTGTGGGAGTAAAAAGTAGTAGTTTTGTTTTTTTAGGGTTCAGGAGGAGGCACACACATTAAAACATGCAGAATGTAAGGTGGTAAACAAAGTGATGCTAGATGCTATGTGGCTATGTTACACTTTAGGGATGTTTAGATCAGTGTACTGCAAGGCTGGGGATTGTTCATGGGGAGTTTGGGGAATGTGGGGTTTCCATAAGTGGGATGGTGTCACAACAATCATAAGAACATAGGAAGCTGCAAGGTTAATAGTTCTAGGGCCTCTGCGAGTTAGCCAAGGTCAATTTTTATTTCCATGCTGGCTCTATTGTCCTTCAAGAAGGACATGGGTGGAACCTCTGGGGTGAATTTACGGTTACCCATCCAGTTGTTTTGCAGAGGGCTAAGGAGATGTTTTGATTGATATGAAGGGGAGTTTGTTCCAAGTATGGTATCTTCTGGGAGATAAATCTGTCCCTCAAGCAGGTTTTATTGATGTCATGTTTGTTGTTAGTATCACAACAGGTAGAATCCTTGCTTTTGATGCAAAAGGCTGTGGGCTGCTCTCCCACTGTATGTAGATGGATTGCTGATACTGTACGGTGTTGCACTTTTACGTGGGTGACAGGGTAAGGTTAATTTACTAAATTTGGGTAGTGGCTCATGCTGGAAGGGTAGATTTGATAGAGTGAAGTTTGGCAGACATTGCCTATTGTCAAAGTTGGTTAGTTGCAAGGGTTGGCATTGGTTTATGGATGGCCATTGACCTACATTTTGTTTGCTTATTGTTCATGGATGGACTGATGTCATTAACAGGGTGGTTTTAGTTGCCAAAGGCTTTCATGTCTTTTAATAGTGGGTTTGATTGCAGGATTATTAGGTGATTGATGCATTACAAATGAAGTCTCATTCTGGTCATTAGTATATCCATTGGGAGGAGAAAGGGAATGCAATTAGACATATTTTGTTTTTGGGCGTCATTGGGTTTCTTAGAGTTTTGGGTAAACTGTTCTGGTGGTTTCGCCTGGCATGGGTTTAGTGTTTTGGTAGTGCATTCGGCAGGTAATGACCTGGAAAACATTGTGAAGATACTGTCGGTAGCTACATAAGTGAGTTAGCCAATATACAGAGGTTATGCTAGGTTATGAGGTTATGGTTGGCCAGTTTAGCATCATAGAAGGATTGGGGTTTAATTTTAACCATTTAGGCAGTTGGCTACTTTGGTTAGTTAGGAGTTAGGACTTTGGGAAGTGGTGGCATGGATCAAGTTTGATTAAAGAGGATGATGTTCACTGAATGATGTTCTTAAGGCCTTTTTAATGAGCTGTTAGGCTGAAAGTTTGGTAGGATAGAGGGGGAACTGCCTGGTCAGGCTGGTGGGTGGAGAAGAGGGACAGGCATGCCCTCTTCTGTTCCCTCTTTGGTTTTGGAAGTTCTTTCAATGAGTTGGGAAAGGAAAGTGAGTATTTGGAGGTGGCTTGATAAATAAGCAAGCTGAGGTAAGGATGTTGCTTACTTGGTTGGATGTTAATTCAATAAGTGAGTGATGGGACGCTGCTTCATACGTAAAATAAGTGAGCGGAGGTAAGGTCACTGCTTATTTGGTTGGATCTGTGATTCAATAAATGGTAAATGAAGTGAGTGGTGGGACACTGCTTCATAACTGAGTGAGTGAAGGTATGGCCACTGCTTACTGGGTCAGGATGAGCAAGGTCACGCTATCCTGATTAACATTACATGGATATTGATGTTGGTAAATGAAGTGAGTGGCAGGACGCTGCTTCATAAGTAAGCGAGTGGAGGTATGGATGCTGCTTACTTTGTCAGGATGAGCAAGGTCACGCTGTCCTGATTAACATTACTGGGATGTTGATGCTGGAATTCAATCAGCTATACTATGTTTCAGTTGTAATTAATAAATATTGGCTAATGAAGATAAATGTTGGTTAATAAAGTTATGTTTATGGAAGTTCAATAAAGGTCGTCAAATGTCATTCAGTGTGATGTGTTTATTGAAGGGGACCGGAACAAATGAGGTTTGGTAACGAACCTATTTGTCCAGGGACATCTTCAGAGTGGGGTTAGATAAATATATTAGTAGGGGTTAAGAGGGTAGGTGAGAGGAAAGGGTTAAATGGGAAGAAGGGATGATTGGGAGGAAATGAGGTAGCGGTAGGGAGGGGCTTAAGGGACTTATGCAAGTGTAACTGGGTATGGAATCACATTTTGGTGTGAACTGCTACCCACCCTCCCTCCATCCTTTTTGTTGGAATAGTGGGGATTGTGGTTATTTTATCAAACTGGTTAGGGTAGAGAAGAGGGACAGGCATGCCCTCTTCTGTTCCCCCACTGGTTTTGGATGTTCTTTCAATGAGTTGGAAAAGGAAAGTGAGTATTTGGTGGTGGCTTGATAAATAAGCAAGCAGAGGTAAGGATGCTGCTTACTTGGTTGGATGCTAATTCAATAAGTGGTAAATGAAGTGAGTGATGGGACGCTGCTTCATAAGTAAAATAAGTGAGCGGAGGTAAGGTCACTGCTTATTTGGTTGGATCTGTGATTCGATAAATGAAGTGAGTGATAGGATGCTGCTTCATAGGTAAGCGAGTGGAGGTATGGATGCTGCTTACTGGGTCAGGATGAGCAAGGACACGCTGTCCTGATTATTATTACTGGGATATTGATGCTGGAATTCAATCAGCTATACTATGTTTCAGTTGTAATTAATAAATATTGGCTAATAAAGTTATATTTATGGAAGTTCAAAAAGGTCAACAAACGTCATTCAGTGTGATGTGTTTACTGAAGGGGATTGGGACAAATGATAGTTACATTACTAGCATAAAAACTGAAGTGTTTTACCTCACTCATTTCTTAGTTGTCAGTGTACATCATAAACAATGCAGAAGTATCTGCAGCTGTGTCTTCAGTTAAAAAGCATTACATTTGCATAACTGTTTTAGTATCCAAAACAGCTTATTCTACTTTTTTTCTTTATGTTCAGTTTAAGAAGCCAATAAAACAGCTTTATGATGTTTTTTAGCACAGGGATATACTACTGATGAAACAGATAAAGTGAAAACGATGGTCATGGAAGGCAGAGAAATAACTATAAACACTGCTGAGTGATTGATAAAATGGTCAGCGAGAACAATAACAATACGACAGTTTTAAACTAGCCATTTCTAATGATAGGAATCTAAGAGGTACTATAACTAAAAATTGGTGCATCTTTCAAGTCAGAAACACATTTAACACTTATGACTCCCTTAAATGCATATATGAAAGAGGACTCATTCTACATCTATTAAGCAGAAGATTAATACTGTGAGTAAAAAAATCAAACAAAATAAACATGGTACTTTCATGTGTGGAATATGTTCCCATATTTAATAAACTACGCGAGTTATTGGGATATGCTGACTGCAACATAAACATGTAATACATTTAAAGGGGGTGATGCACACTACTGGCAAAGCTACAAGAACATTTTAAGAACATATGCAATTATGAAGGCAAATACTAACAATGTCTTATGCATGCATTCCTTATGTGTAGGAGTTGAAGGCTTTATATGCATAATTCTTTATTTTATAATTTATTTGCTTATTTACTGTACTGATGAAACTTCTGTATACTTCCGTTTTGTGGTTACTTCATGATGTCTACAGTAACGCTGCTGGACTGTCCTAGATCCATAAATTCACAGATCACCATGTACAGCAGTCCAGAAGAGACAGCTAAACTATTAGTTATAGTTAAACTGTTGAAATCTCTTAAAAATCCATTACTTACAAAATAAGGTTTAAAATAATGATACATAGAAAATGTCAACAGATAATTCCAGATATTAACATTCAAGCCTCCATTAAGTAATGTAAGATGTGGAGAAGGTACTTTTCTGTTTTTTCAGAGTTTACTGTGCTTCATTAGTAATCCATTTAAGACTTGTTTATGGTTTACTCTAATGAGAATTGGGAGAAAAAACTCAGTCATCTCTAGGCCTTTGACTGCTGAAGAACCTGGAAAAGTACCATTTGCTACTGGCCAAATGTGCTTATTTGACACTTTTCAGCTGTTGTCAGTGTTGCTAAAAATTTGTCCACATTTATTCAGTGCTGTAGGAAGAGCAGCAAGGCTAAGAGACACAAGTATTGTGATCCATACCTGTCTCAATAACAGGTCACAAACCAGTGATTTTTATCTTCAAAATCTAAACACTTATTGAAACCAGTATCTCAGAAGTCAATGACTTCAAATGTAAAAATCTCATTAAATTCTAATCACAAAGTATCAAAATTCATTAATAGTATTACCCCAGGAAGCTGCCACAGAAGGTCATTTCACAGAGGAGTTCTATACTCACTTTGATAAAGGTATGGGACTGGCAGTCTCAACCAAATCTAAATATAACTGCAAATTAAAAAAAAATGCTGGTCATCAACATAAACTCTACAATAAAAGAAATAAAATCTCCTCATGATATGTAACAGACAAGAAAATCTTGTATCAAAGTTAATTTCAAAACTTTGACAAATATTTTGAAATATAATATTATGTTTACTAAAACAGCCCACGTATTAAGTTAGCATCTGAAACTAATAGCACTTACAGATCATTCTTTAGCTAAATTAGTAAACTAAGAAATAACACCCAACATTACTCTGACCATATTTAAATGGCACTATTTACTCTGACTTAGTAGACATTGCCCCAACATTGTTCTGAACTTAAAATACCAAAGAAAGCAGCTATGGGAATGAATAATAGGTGGTTCAATAAAACAAATGAAATCAAAACTTAAAAAATAACCATGTAGTAAAACACGGTCAGAGCAATCATAAAAAATAGATTCCGTTTGCCAAATAAAACTGTTTAATCAAAAATAGAGTAAAAATTAGTAAGCACTTTCACATACAGCTTCATCAGACCTTTAAAAAACATTATAGCAAAGCAAGGTATTTAAACTCAATTTTAGTTCACCTGAATCAATAAACATCCTGTTAAAAGCTAGGTGCAATGAAACAATCTTACATTAGCTCCTTTACGTCAATTCCTATAATGAGTAAAATCATAAATAAAAACATAATTTGAAATATATGCAATGAATAACAAAGGAAACATATATACAAAATACATATTTCAACAAATTACTTATTTTGTTAATCCACACTTTCTTAAAACGGGTTTTAATGAAGCTTTTTCATTCAGACCTTTACCTTGGTCTGCCTGAAAACCAATAATCCAGCTAATCTTCTTATTTTCAGTTATATTTCGTATGTCCCCCAGATATACATCTGGTATAACTATATCAATGACCGTAAATGTAAGTTGTGTATCAGTAGTTAAATCATGTGAATGTTATGCAAATGTTCCCTACTACGGTCCTTTAACATTCGGTCAGTCTTACCCACATAGAAGGACCGACATTCCAAACAGTAAGCAAAATAAACAACATCAATATTGAAACAGTACACATAACCAGGAATGGTCTGCTGTGAGAAGATTTGCTATACAAAGCAGTGTCTTGCCTTTTCTAGTTCCACTGCAGAGAGTGAAGATAATTTCTCTCACTGCTAATTTTGCTATTTCCCAGTGTGAACTGCTTGTCTTGGCTGAGCCAAACCTGTTAGAGTCTAGTGGCATTAGTTGTCCAAGAAGGTGGAGACATAGGCAGAACATAATTTTGATAATCAGGAAATCCTTGAATGGTTTAGGATTTGTCCAAAATGTATGGCCTCCTATCCCTGTGGATACTAAGGTACATATAGCCCACTCTATACTTGTCAAGGGGAACTTCCAGAGACAGACTGGGGACACACACACAGTTTCTGGACATACTCTTGGCATGTGTGGATCAGTAGATACATTTTCCAGTGTCACCTCAAAATTGAGCCCAGAATATGCATGCCTTTTATGGGGTGGCATTTCTCTGAGGTGCTTGTTGTGATACATTGCACCCATCTTGCAATTAGGGTACCATCTGGCCCATGGGTAGGTGGACTTTACTGAAGTAGGACGGACTAGCAGTCCATCAACTGCCAGGTAGTGTGTGGTGTGTGGAGATGCATTACCAAGGTGTCTTCCCAGTGTCCTGGCAATGGATACGATACCCACACCCGGCATCTAGCTTACTGTACATGCTTAAAGCTAAACAACTTTTACCTTGTTTTGTCTCTTTCCACTCTTCTCTTCATTTTTTTAGGTGATGCTGGATATCTAGTGGGGACATTGGCTCATGACACCAGTGAGAAAACAAAGTGGAGCTGCAGAACATAATTTTAAAACAGCCTTGTCCCAGATCTGTATTGTGATTGAGAGAGTCTTCATCATTTTGAAAAGCCGATCCAGATGCCAGGTTATGTCTGATGGTGTCCTTCAGTATGACCCAACAACAGTGTTTCACATTCTGCTCAACTTGATCATGTGTTAGTCTGCTGGTGAAGTGACCCATGCTATTACTGCAGCTGCCAATTTCAGTCCTAATATGATGAATGATGACCAAATGGTAGCAGTAATAAGGGAACCCATGCGCAGCCACATGCACAGCATATGGCTGTGCAGGTAAAGAAGTGGGTCTAGTGCAGAATTAAGGGCCATTAAATTCTGGTTACTGTTTTCTTTTTTGTAAACAACACAGAGTATAAATGCATGCAGTGATATGTGCAGGGTATGCTATGTGGTGCATGGTCTACTGTCACTGTCAATCAGACTCTTATCCTCCTAGTCTTATACTCCTCTTACCATTAAATAGTTTTTTAAATTTCAGAACAAGTACTTATGTTATTGTTTATAAAAGTCATTCTTGACTGCTCACTGACACTAGATCAGTGATGTTATAAGGCATCCTATAAGGAATAATTAAAATTTTAACTTTTTCGTAAGAAATTTTGATTAGAGACTGTATTTAAGTATGAGCATACTGAATCTCTTGAAATGTTAAAAAGTGTTATTTGACTGCTCTGAATTTGCCAGAATGTATGCATTTTTATTTCTAAACTTGCATTTAACATGAATTCATACCTTGCACTTGAATGGAAAATGTATCACATACTGTTTTTTTTAATTTATTACACAGTGTTTCCTCAGTTTTAACTATTAGATATCGAAAATGATTTATTGTTCTCTCTTATGGTATTGCACTTTAAACTATTTCATTTTGTCAAACACAACAAGTTGTGCCTTCAGAAATATAAATTATTAGTTGTGCAATGCTGAGGGCAAGATGGCAGGACACTCATAATTTTTTAAGTTGTTAGTCTCTTAATAGTGTGTTATATTTGTTTTGTGTAATTGTCAGCTGTACCACTGCTAAGTTGAAACTCTTGCTAATGGATTGGTCATTAATGCTACAAATCAACAGAATTTGCATGCTGTGTCCTACACCTTTCTTTCCAGATAATTTTCTTTAATTGAAGGGACTACCATTAGTGAAATAAAATACATGCACATGCAAAGTGTCTTAATACTGGGCTAAAATGTGCACACATGCATTCTGCAATTATTTTTGTTTTTATCACCTCAGTTGCATTTGAAGTTAAATATTGAAAAGAGTGTACTGATCTCAAATTCTGCGTTTCATATTGCAAGTACCTGAAATGTCTAGTCTGAATCACAGTAAGTCAAGGTCAAATTCGTCATACACTATGTCTCCTAAAGATAGGGTAGGTAAGGGTGCATGTGGACTCAAGGAGGAGCTGTCATATGAACTCAATGGTGATTTGCTGTGATGTTGTAATGTACTTTATGCAGGTGATGCTATAGACACTGATCTCACAGTGCTGTGAGGCCAGGACCTCAAAAAAGAGATTATGTTACAAGTAAATGAACACTTACATTGCCTGCATGAATTCTGTTGTGTTTGGTCCCCAACCCCCTGTCCCATTATTTCCATTACCATCTTGAGATACACTTGTACTGTGATTTAATATGTCCTCTTCCCCTTCCTACTCACTAGTGTATGAATGGAGGTGGACATGAATGCTTGGTATGACACCACACAACATGATCATGGCATTATCCCTTCTTTCTCCCATTTCCATGTAGTGCTGGAAAACCTCATAAACACCCTGAAGGACCCTGACCATTTCTAGCTGACACTCTGTGGCAGTACACTGACCTTAACAGTGTTATGGCATATTTGCTGATGGGTAGCCAAGGCTATAAGCGTTTCCTGGGGTAGCTGTAACATATGCCTGTGCCTTTCATCTCTTTGCAAAGGTGTCACTGTGGACATTGTTATTGCTGAATTTATGCCATCATCCAGAAAGTATTCTTTTGGGTCTGGAGACACTGGTGTAGAGGTGCTTGGGTTTTCTCTGTCTGCCTGTCATTCTCTCTCTGCAACTTGTAGTGTACTGTCACCATGTACTTGACTTTCTGATCCAGTGTCATTTCCTGCAGAGTTACTTACTTGTTGTGGGTGTGAGATGCTGCCATTAAAGCCGGTGACTTTGTGCCACATTCTCAGACTGTCTAATAAATACAACTATGCTGTCATCATCACCATCACCATTCTGCTGCTGATATCCTGTCCATTTACTGCTGCAGTGGAACTGCTTGTTTCTGCTGCTGATCGTGTACAGATGAATGAAATACATTACTACACGGATGCTGGTGTACACTACCGTATCCCGTTTAAGAGGTGTGGAGGACATACCATGTACAGTCTGTTCAATGTCATTATGAGGAGACTTGGAGGGTTCACCTGTTCATAGTAATTATTGTACGTTACATGTAATCCTTTCACTCAAGCAGTCACAGGATCATATTTGTATACTAGGCGAATGATCACTGGGTCTTTTTAAGCCTAGCTGTGCATCTCAAATCTATGACAAGTTCCAGTATCCTTGGTAGTCCAAACAAGGTGTTGGGAGATGAAATATTTACAATAGGGGACTGGGAGATGAAACATTTACAGGCAACCAGTGTCCATTACAGACATGGGTGCCAAACTGTTGGGTGAATTTTTGGTTCCCCATCCAGTTGCCCAACTTACATTTCAATTGTGTTAGGAAGGACCTCTTCTTCACATGGATGGAGAGCCTGCTCCAGAGGCTATCTCTATGTAAATATGCTACAGTGGGCAAATCACCATTACTGAGCAGATGTCTGTTGATGCTGCTGATGTAGGTAATAGTATCAACACCAGCTATGGTTTTACCAGGGCCATTGTCATCTGTTTCATAGTGATACCCGAAATAGATAAGAGCTATTCCTCATCAGGTGTTACAAGAATAAGTGTTTGAGGGCCCCTCCAGTAGTGCTAAGGGGTAATATTATTCTGCCTTACCTTGCATTTGCTCTAGAATTCCCTACACTATCATTAGCCATATTACTGCACTGGGTTAATGTATGCTTTCCTCTATCAACAGCATTAATATCCATAACTACCTGGTTCTAGGCATTTGCCCTCTCAGCTTGTTGGGGTTCCCTTTTTCAAAAAAAGCATCTGTCATATGCACGAAGGGCTACCATGAGGATGTGGTTCTTTCCATGGCTAAAATTGTCTTTTCTCTCTCTGGATTCCTGCTAATCAAAACCATATGCAAAAGTAACACACTAAAGCTTGATCTATTCATGAAACAAACAACACAACAATGAGCATACAATTTCATCACAAATAAATCAAAGACCTGAGTACAAACACATTCATGGTAACACAACACCCATAGTCATACATACCTACTTCACCCAGTTAAAATTGTGCTGTATTAACCTGTACAACTTCGTCCAATAATGGATAACACAGCTGCAAGAACTTATCATTGCAGTGCCATTTTATGCCATTCGTAACATAGGTGTACTCTTCCTGCTCCATTTTTCTATATTTACAGTGACATTTTTCATTCATTAGTGATTGTCACAAATCCCACTATAAAGTAGCACATATCTTGACAACACTGTACATTGCTGAAAATACAGAACGTCAGACTTTGCTCACTTCAAATATCTTTCTCATTGCCATTAGTTATACTTTACCATGCATTTCAAGTGCTACTGCCATGAATCCAATTTATAAATGACACCCATGTCATCAATATTAACATGAACCAACTGCACCTGACTTTCAGATCAATTAAAGACACAAATGTACTAGTAATAACTATTATGTAAAATCAATATGAACCGTTTCCCAATAATTATAACCCTTTTGTTATTTTTATTTTACTTGATAAATTCTGCATTTTTCTAAAACACTTGCCACCTATCTCCAGTGGTTGCAACTAAATATAGCAGTCAAAGTTATTTCCATAAATCCATGCAAATTAGGCTAATTTATACTAATCTCTATAAACTGCACTAAGACTAGATTGTGTATGCCAACAGATTCATGTAAGAAGACTTAATTTAGCTTTCTATAAGCTGCACTAACCTGCACTGAACCAAGCTGGCCTCAGGAATGTGTAAACATGCCCAAAATAGCTCAAATACCCTTCGTATAGAAAAGAGAAATGATGATGTCACATCCCAGAGGGTGTGGTTCCAAACCTGTCAGACACAGCCCTGCATATGCACTCTTCATTCTGGTACTGGCATTTCAAAAGACGGCAGCACCTGGAAAGGAATGAGACAAGACTCTAATCTGGTCTAACAAGTTTATTAAAATCACAATCTCCTTCTGAAGGATGTTGTACCGGAGGGAAAATTGAAACATCAGAATGTGGCACAGAATGGAAAAAAAATTGACGTCTGTCAAAAGTTGAGTTAGCACCTGCCATTCTTGACAGGGATCACCTATTCTGGACCTCAGTGCCACCACAGCTACAATGACCTACATAGGGATATGCCGGACAAGCTGGCTGAGTGAGTTGACCAGCTGATGGAAAGAACAACAGATTTGTATAGTCAGTATTTTTACATTTTTTTTTAAATCTTATCAAAAATAGGTATAAAAACATAGATAAATTCTGGATACATGAAGATATATGCAAAAATAAATATATGTACCTGCAAATATATATCTACATTTCAGCCAAAGGCATGACTTGCAATAAACATATCGGTAAACAGAAATGCTTCTGGATACAAATGTTGTTTTTGCTGTTTGTCTTTTTGGCTTTTCCCGGTTAGGGGTCGCCACAGCGGAACACCGATCAGCTAATGATTGGCAGTCGATTTTTATGGTGCCGAGTTGCCAGCCCGACACCCAGCCTTCAGCAAAGGCACGCCCATTCACGCATGTCTTTCGGAGGCCACTCGACCGCGGGGAGGACATGCAGACTCCACACAGAAGGCACCGCAGCCGTGAATCGAACAGGAGAACCTCTTGCTGTGAGGCAACAACGCTACCGCTGTACCACTGCTTCTGGATACAAATATGGTATGTTTAAGTGTACACATGCTTTTCTGTATAAATACCAATGTATACTTTTAAGTAATGCCATGTAAATATGCATTTATAGAAGTCAGAGATGACGTGGGATAAGGGTCAAAGTAGCAATGCCAGGATCTGCACAGGGGATACTGAGAAATGCACTGTTCACTTACTTCTATTTACATTTCAGTTTAATCCACTTATATGTTTACATTTATTAAGCAGCAGATTTAAAAAAGCACACATTGCCATGAAATATTTCTATTGCATCCATCTGTACTAGTAAATACGTTTTGTTTACTGCAAGTTAAAATGGAAGGAATCTACATTTTTATGTGTGTGTACAGCTTTGTCTTCTTGAGGGGAAGTTAAAAGTGGGTTCCTTACAACAAGGTCACATGATTTATTACTTAAAACTGAAAGTAAACTATGCAAGACCTAGTGGAAAGAAGATAAGTCAATGGTATTTTCTGCAAAGGTTGCAGAAAGTACCTATCCCCCAAAGAGCCAAGCTGTACACAGACATAAAAATGTATCAGTGTGAAGGAGGCCATGCTGTCCTTCTACTACAGCTTGCAGCAAAGAACACATTTTTTTAATGCAGTTTGATTAGTTGCAATGAATTTATGAAAATCTGTGCTTTGCTGCTTTATTGCTTAATAAATGAAAGCATATAACATGACTCAGTAGAAATTAGTACACAAATAAGCACACATATTAAGCAAGAATAACTTCAGCGCCTTACTGTTTTAGTAAACTGATTGGTAAACGTAATCATGTAAGAAACATTTAAACACACACATGACAGTTAAACAACCACCTTTTAGGTCTTCTCTCTGCAAAAGAAAAGTGGAGCTCTTCTCTTTTGTTTTAATATTTTCTAAGTATAAATGCAGAAGTAGTTCATTCACAAAGATAAAAAAATAAGTTCACTGCACAATTGCAGCATGAAATCAGCCAGACATTTCAAAGGTATTACCATTTCCTACGTTACAGTAGCTTATCTCATTAGTATCAGCAGATTGCAAATGTAAAAATTACCACCACTTTATAGCAATATACTGATTGTTCTCAGGTTTCCAGTACTATTTGATAGAATTTGTTTTCTGAAAGAAGACTTAAAAACAATAAGAAATCACTGTTAATAAAGATTGCACTAATGTATTGCATTATGAGTCATTTGATTCATATGAGTGAGCATTATTGTAACCATGTCTTGTATGTCTCCACCGTATTCTTTTTTTATATTTTAATTATACATTACTTTTAATTATTATTTTTTTCATTCTCTCCCATTTCTGTACATTTTTCTACAGGTTCAGAATCCCTAGAAGCAGCCCAACTGCTTCCCTCACAGGTCAGGTAGCAAAAATGCTCCAGCTGTCCAAGGACATCCTCACAAGTTCAAGGAGGTGGCAGCCTAGCAAGCCTCACTAACTGTGGGCTTTGGGACTTGGTTGAGAATGCAGTGGAGTAGGTAGTGGAGATACAGCTTCTTCTAGTCCAGCATGCTCTTCAACTGGTTCAAGTCTCGCTGCACCACAGCAGGTCTTCACCACCTCAGCATTGGTGATCGCCACTACAATAGCATCAGACAGTGGAAATGTCTAAGATCCTGAAGAAGTTTGTCCTGCTAAGCCAAACTCCTCTTTACCTCCCTCCTTCCCTAACCCTCCTCACTCTTACACACTCTAAGCTATATCCTACATAAACTACCCTCTTACATAAAACAAACTAGGACTTTCCTTTTTCAAATATTTTCTATCACCTCCTTTCCACTCTTTCAAAGAAACCAACAGGGTGCCCATATAAGGATACCTCTATATAAAACATCCCTTTATATGTTTTAAAAGTTAATAAAAATAGTTGTGCTGCTTGCTGGTGGCCTTACATATTTCAAATGTCCTTGTGCAAAGCCACATTCATTCCATTCATAATACCTGAAAACATCTACAATTATATGACCACTTAAGTTTTCACATAGTACTTTGCACATACTTAAGGATTAACTTCAGCACGTTTATGAATTTAAAAAAGTGGGCATTTTTTTAAATGCTTTTTCGTTTCCTTATTCAGCATAAATAACCTGAAATAACTGAATTTGTATACAGATGTAGTGAATAACTGTTACAAAATTGTAAATCTTGGGACTTTAAATCCCACTGGTGGAGTCACTTGACTTTCAGTTTAAGTACTTCTTGATCCTTCATTCTGCTTGCCTACTTTTGATAAAGTGACACAAGATATGAATGTTTTGAATACAATCTGACAAAGAAAAATGTTTTGCAACCTTAACTGAAGACAATAATTAAAACAGATGAAATTTAGAATTACTGGAAGAAGAAAGTGGGAAAATAAAAAGAAATATGATGGAAATAAGGGAAGAACACAATCAGTTGAAGTTTATATGCAAATCAATGTTGTACAAGGCCAACTGCATGCAGTTAGTATTTTCACCTTCCCATTCAAGTTGTGGCTACTTCCTTACCAGACAGCTGACTTTTCATTCCCAAAAATTTGGCTCCAACTGATGGTGTCCATCCCTGTCTGCCCTTTTGACTGACATCACACAAACCCTTCCCATGACCATGGACTTGGTGAGTCTATCTGCCAACTGAAGGCATGTTTGGGTTGGAATGGGAACACCATTCCTAGGCTTGGCTCCAGCAGTGGGTCCTGCTACTTGTGTTTCTTTTTTGGCTCTCCTACTATTTGTATGTTAGTTGTCGCTTACTCATCGTATTCACCTACTTGAATGTTGTGCGTGTTATGCTTCACAGTGTAATACTGACTTTGTAGGTCTACTTGAAGATAACAGATTGCATAAGATGATTGATGCAGATACCTAGATGGCATGAGTGAAAGGAATGAGTTGTCTGATCTGAACATGAATGGTGATTTCTTTGCTAGTTATGCCTTTTCCTCAGTAAATACCATACTCAAACACAACGCTGCTCATACATGTAGATAATAGAAAACCTTCACCTAAAGGTCAATAACTGACTTTAAAGTTATCTTCCCAGGCATGATGTCATAATGTTCTGAAGGCTTAGGTAAAGAGGTGCTGAGATGGTGTTGAGATGCCAGCTAGTGTCCACTTGAAGATGAACTGGATCACATGGATTGGTTGTTGCTCACCTGAGAAACACCAAAGTGTAGCAATGTTGCTCTGGGAATGTCTTTATTTTTTTATATAGTTAATATTTGTTTACCAGAAAAGTCTGACTTGGAACAAAGCCAATTTTCAGTGGAGGTCTGGGGAGAATGGAAACATAGGAGGAAACCGGAGCACACGGAGGAAACCCACACGAACACAGGGAGGACATGCAGACTCTGCACAGAAGGCACCCCAGCTGAGAATCGAACTGGAGAGCTTGCTGTGAATCTAACTGATATTTCTGTGTGGAATGAGTATGTCTTGCTTTTGTCTTTGAAACACCTACTGTAGTATATACACAGGCAATCGGGAATTTGAATGGATGACACCCTAGTACTTTGGGGGTAATCAAGTGTCATTGCTGGTAGCGTTCTGGTATTTGTCATGATGATAACTCTATGACTAGCAAAGAGGCAAGTTATTAAGTTAATGACAGAATCCATCCATCATGTATTAGTGGGAAATGGGATTTACAAAGTTGACTAATAGGTACTTACTGGTTTGGAAGGCAAACACTGTTGAAATCACTGAAATAAAAGCTTTGGTTTAGAAAGGATTATTAAGGCCATGGAGAATAAAGTTTAGACTACTTCAGAAATGTACTAGCAAATGATGTGTTTACTCTTGAATACAGCTGGAAAGACAAGGAAGAACATGACATTGGCCAGGCTATTTCTAGAAAGGGTAGAGAAATGTTAAAACTGAAAAGGGACATTGATAGTAATAAGAATAATTAGTATGAGGAACTCGTAAACCTGTTAGTCATGATCTATTTGAGGAGACATCTGGTTTGGCTAGATCCATTTCTGCAAAAGTGGGTAATGACAATGATTGCAGAAGGTTGCTTTTAGATGACAAACGAGTTATATATCTGACATAATGGTGAAGGTTGGAATTAATGGATTTGGTCACATTTGCTTTAAAGAGTGGAAAGGTGGAGAATGTTGCCATTAATTTCCATTTCGTAGAGCCAAAGTACATGGCCTATGATTCTACCCATGGATGTTATAAGGGTACAGTTTCAGTACAAGATTTAAAATTGTGAGTGATGGAAAGCCTATTACTGTCTTCCAGGAGTGTGACCCGAGTAATATCAAATGGGATGATGCTGGTGGGGATTATGTTGTGGCATCCACAGGGATCTTTACTACAACAGAGGAGGCTTCTGCTCACCTCAAGGGAGGTGCAAAAAAGATTCTCATAACTGCTCCCTCAGCTGATGCCTTAATGTTCGTTATTGGAGGGAATCATGAAAAATATGACAACAGTCTGAAAATAGGCGGCAATGCCTCCTGCACTAGCATCTGCCTGGCTCCATGACAACTTTGGTATTGTGGAAGGACTAATGACAACTGTCCATTCCTATATGGTCACTCAGAAAACTGTGGATGGTCCTTCTAGTAAAATGTGATGTGGTGGTAGAGGTGCTGCTCAGAATATCATTCCAGCATCCACTGGTGCAGCCAAGGCAGTCAGTAAAGTTATTCCAGAACTAAACGGGAAGCTGACTTGTATAGGTTCATAGGTTCATAGGTTCAAAGGTTTATACTAGGCTATCTGCCCTAAGGCATTTATAAGCCTAGCCCAAATTTTTGTGGCTTACGCCACCCCTTATATGAAAAAATACTGTGCCCATTAGTTTGTTGTGCCTCTGTCCAGCAGTGACACAGAGATGATTCCCAGGGTAAACCTACAATCTCCCATCCACAGGTCAAGATTTCTCTTGAACAGAGCCAGCGAGGTGCTCTGCCTCACATGGACCGGGATTTTATTCCACAGCACAGGGAGTCTCTGAGTGATAAATCTATCCCTCCAGCACATCCTATTTATGTCCATGCTAAGGTTTAAGTCGCTTGCTCTAGTGGTTTTGGTGGATTTGGATTTTTTGAGGTGGAGCATGTCCATTAATTCCGGGTTGGACATGGCCTTGTATGTCAGGCACATGTCACCTCTGAGCAGACGGTATGCGACTGAATAGAGCTGGAGTTTCTTCAATCTGGCAGCATATGACAGATTTTGGAGTCCCTTTATCCTTTTGGTGAGGAACTTTTGGGGTCTCTCCAATTGCTGCAGATGTCGGGTGAGATACATCCCGAATGGGGCATTGTACTCGATCATTGGTCTGATAAGTGAAGAGTACAGGGGAACAATGACCTCACTAGATCTGGATGTGAATCCCTTCATGATCAGGTGGGCAATGTAGAAGGTCTTTCTAACCACTTTAGCAACGTGAGTGTCAAAAGAAAGGCCACTGTCAACCTGGGTCCCCAGGTCCCTGATAACCTCTTCTGTGCTTAGTGGGTTGCCACCTATATGGTAGCTTGGGGTTACCTTGTTTTTCCCGAAGGGTATGACTATACATTTTTTGGCGTTTAACTTCAGGCCATGGCTCTGGCACCAGCTATCTGTTTCCGTGAGTCCCTTCTGAAGGATATCCGTGTCCGATGCACTTTCCACTATGGCCCAGTTTGCAGTCGTCTGCAAACTTTGTCAGCCAAAGTCCTCCCATGTTGGCCTGTACTTCTGAGAAGTAGATGCCGAAAATAGGGGCCAAGGACCGAGCCGTGTGGGACACCACTTGTGACCGGCTTGGAGTCTGACATAAGCGCCAGCAACTCTAACCCTGTGGGTTCTGTCCTTAAGCCAGTTTGCAACCCATCTTGTGACATATGGGTTTACATTTAAGCTGGTAAGTTTTTCTACAATACCGAGTGGGGTATTGTGTAAAGCCTTTGCAAGGCCAAGGTAGGCTGTATGGACTGCCTTTCCCTCATCAATGGCCTTGGTGACTGTTTGAAGAAGTCGACCAAGTTCAAAAGGCATGATCTTCCCTTGACGAAGCCAAACTGGGTCGGGTCCAATGTCTGCAAGTCCCTATATCTTTGTTTATGAGCTCCATTATGATCCTCTCCATAGTTTTGCAGACTAGACTTGTTAAGCTTATGGGGCGGTAATTACCAGGGTCCGTAGAGGCACCGCCTTTGTGGAGTGGGACCACAGTTGCCGTACGCCACTCCTTGGGCACGTATCCTGTGGTAAGGCTGAGATTAAACAGCTGCCTTATGTGCGGGTTTAATTCCTCATTTAGCTCGTGTAGCACACAGCCGGGGACACCATCCGGTCCCATTGATGCTGTGTTTTTAGCTTTAGAGAGAGCAGCTTTCACCTGTGCATTTGAGATGTCTGGGAGGCTACACTCCGCTGGGATAGTTATCTCTCCTTTAGGGGAGGGGTGAAGTTTGCACTGAACCTGTCTGCCAGTATGTTGGCAATGTCTGTGGGTTCAGTGATTTTGTATCATTTTGGACTAATTTTGAGCATATCTGGGAGTTTCCACCCAGGTTCCTAACATAGCTGAAAAGGCCTTGTGATTGTCCTTTGAATCCATGGCAATTTTTCTCTCAAAATTGGCCTTAGCTGATTTTATGAGTGCTCGTATTTTTTTACTAATAATGATCAGGGGTGACTTCCCTTTTATGGATTTTGTTCTATCATGTAATAGCTTTATCCTCTTATTGTAAAGTTTGTTAATGGCTGGGGTCCACCAGACTGGACGTTTGCCCTTTGTGGAAAGAGTCTTGGTTTTATTTGGGATTGCCTGATCCATGCAGTCCTGGAGGTGTTCATAGAAGGAATTTGTAAGGGCTTCCGCAGCTTGGGTTGTGGTTTCCACTGGCTCAGGGGCCTTGAAGGATACCACACCAGTCTTGAGTAGTGTGAAGTTTGCTTTAGAGAAGTTCTTCACTGTGGTCTTTTTTGTTTGGGGTGGGGGCGGGATGTGGATTTCCAGTGAGATTAGTTTATGATCAGATCTCACCAATGAGGGATATACTTCGGTCTGGAGCATTTTGTCCCCATGTTTGTGATAATGAGATCTAGTATATTTTCTCCTCTCGTGGGAACAGTGACTAGCTGTTCCATGGCATTTGAATTTATGAACTCCAGGAACCGTTGGGCTAGAAAGTTAGGGCTTGAGTAATGTTCCCAGTCTATATTCGGGTAGTTGAAGTCACCCAATATGATGGTGTTTGGAGATACATTTATACCCTCCAGTGTCTTCAGGAAGGCTGTGTGGGGTTCCTGAGTTTGAGAGGGTGGCCTGTAGCATGCTACAATTTGTAGAGCAGTTTTGCCTATGGTTAGTTGCACCTGGATGGTTTCCGAAGCTTCGTGCGTTGCCACCAACCTGGAGGTGTGGGTATCCTTTATGAATATGGATACACCCCTCCTTTTGTGGTGTGGTCGGGTTTTGGGGCCGGAACGCATGATATGAGGTAAAACCTAACAGTGCCGGGGTGCTCTCAGGAGCCTTGAACCAGGTTTCAGTTACAGCACAGACATCGATGTTCTCCATACTGAGAAGGGCCTCGAGTGCGTTTTTGAGATTTAGACTTCTGGCATTGAGCAGCATTACCCTCAGTTTCTTCCCATTTTTGTTTTCTAGGGTGGTAGGTTTAGAATTTGAGCCTTGCCTAAAAAAGGCACTATGGGGGTGGCAAGAGCCTTAGCCAATATCCGGAATCCCAGGGGTGACAGGTGCAAGCCGTCCCTCGTGAAGCAGCGTGGCTTGTCAAGCATGTCATCCCAGGCAGACAGACACTGGATCCCCTTTGAATGACACCAGACATTAAGCCATTTGTTAAAGCTGATCATCTTGTCTCTATATTGTGGCATCATTCTTGGTGAAGGAAGGATACTGCTCAGGGTCAGGGTCATACCTGCCTGGGCTACATAATCAGAGAGCTCCTCTATGTCTCTTTTCATGTAGTCCAGGGAGGTACGTCTCAGGTCGTTCACACCAGCATGGACAATGACTGTGTCATATTTGTACTTGCCGTGGAGTGACCCGAGTGCTTGTGTTATGTGGCGGATTCTAGCGCCCGATAGGCAGCTTACTGTGGCCCCCTCCTTGTTCAGCCTGGTGGGTGGGGCGGCAGTGTGTCTGACTATGGAGTCACCTATGACAAGTATGTTTGGTGTTGTATTTGGCCTTAAGGGCTGTGACTGCTTTGCACACTGCTTTTGTGGTTTATGTGTTGCTTGTGGGGTGTCTTGAGGTAGCAGTTGTTTGGGTGTCTGCTTTGGAGGCCTCTGCTGTTTAGGTAAATTTTACTCAGAGCCTCTGAGTATGTCTTTGTGTGTTTATGTGTTTGATTCAGTGGTGTGGTAGCATTATGTGAGGCTGGTTTTGTGGTGTGTGTAGTTGCCTTCTCCTCCTGTCTGGTCTTGCCAGTCCTGAGTTGAGAGAGCTCAGCCTCCAGTTTGGCTAAACAGCTGCATCTCTCAAGTATTTGTGTTATGTGGGAGGAGGAGAGGGTTGTCTGTGTACATGAGGCAGTTATAACATTGCCTCAAGATTCCCAGATTCACCAGCTGGACCAGAGAGGAGATTGACAACTGACCTTTGGACATGCTAGAATAATATTGGGAATTCCTTAATAATTGAAAACAAGGGCCAGTGGGGAGTGAGGGTGTAGTGCTTTTAATTTTTAGTGCTGACTTATATAATTGCTTTAGTGAGCAAGTGCCAGGTAACTTGAGTGCAATGTGTTACAAGTAACTAAATGCAAAAACGACAAACAGTAACTTTCTTTCAAGTGAAACAAGGAAATAAGTACAGTAAGCAATGCAGATATCACTAGTGATCCACTGAAGCTATAAGAAGCGTATTAGGTGGAATTAGCTTCCAGGGAAATAACAAGCAAACAAACAACAAGCATATAAACAAAGCTAGATTCAGCAGGCCTGGATCTAGTCTATGCTAGAGCAAACAAGGTGTACCAATTTCATTAAGATACAGTTCAAATATTCAGGCACTATAAACCTTTAACCAGAAATTCCCAGCTCAGAAGGGCAGAGTCCAGCCTCTTCTCCCACAAGAGTGCAGACCACGAACCTTCTTAATGTAAAATAACTGGCCTGAAGCCCAAGTGCCTAAACCAGAACTAATACACTTGGACACTGGGCTCTCAATCAGCAGTTCCCAACTTAAAAGGATGAAAGCTACCTGTCCTGCCACCACAGTGCTTGCCACAAACCTTCCTAATGTAAAACAACTGGTCTGAAGCCCAAGTGCTTAATCCAAAAGACTTAGAATGATAGCTACACTTTAATCAAGTTGCAACCAAGCAGTAATAAATACAATTGAATACTTTAGAGAATGTCTGGATTAGTGCTCAAGTTACACAAACAAAGCTAGATCCAGCAGGCCCGAATCCAGTCTATGCCACAGCAAACAAGGCGCATCAACTTCAGTAAGAAGCAGTTCAGATATGCATGCACTATAAGCCTTTAACCAGAAATTCCCAGCTCAGAAGGGCAGAGTCCAGCCTCTCCTCCCACAAGAGTGCAGACCACGAATCCTCTTAATGTAAAATAACTGGCCTGAAAGCCCAAGTGCTTAAACCAGAATTAATACACTTTTAGAATAACAGACACTGAGCATTCTGTGTTCGAACATCCAATGTCTTAGTAGTGGACTTGACATGTAGCTTGGAGAAACCTGCATCCTATGACCAAATTAAACAAGTGATAAAGAAGCTACTGAAGGAATTATGAAGGGAATTCTGGACTATACAGATAAACAGGTTGTCTTAACAGATTTTAATGGGGATGATCATTCTTCAGGGTTTGATGCTGAAGCTGAAATTGCTCTCAATGAGCAGTTTATCAAGATAGTGTCATGGTACTGCAATGAATTTGGTAAGAACCAGCCTGTTGTGGACTTGATGGCTTACATGTACAGCATGGGGTAAAGGCTCTAACTCTGAAGAGACTTGTAGCCTAAACAAAAAATTCTTCAGCTTTGCACTTGATGTATTCTGAACAATTTGGAATCCATGTTGTGAGCACTTAATAAATAAAAAAAAAAAATGCTGCAGGTGTTTTCTCCAATTGCTGCAGGTACTTGGAAAAGTATATATCAAAAGGGGAGCTGTCTTCAATTACTGGCCTGATGATGGAAGAGTACAGGGAGGTTATAACTTCTTTTTTCCTGGAGGCAATGCCGTTAATTATGAGATGAGCAATATAGGATGCCCTTCGTACCACTATGAAGACATGGTGATCAAAGGCAAGACTGCTGTGAACCTGTGTGCCCAATCACTGAGTGTGTATTTAGGGTGTTGCGCTTTCTGAAAGGGATGATAACACATTTTTTTTAAATAGTTTTATTTCATTTTAGCAGGTTGCATGAGAAATGAATTTTTTTGGCATAATACTACATATTTCTTTTGTTAGGTATACACTCCATGTATTTTATTTTTTTGTTAGATGTATTTTTTATACATTTTTTAATCTTCATATCATTAGTTAGGATGACAGGACATTTTCTTGTTTTCACAACTTGTGCAGTAATGAATAAAGCAATATTCAAGTGATTTTATTTACAAAATATTGGGAGTATGGTATTTTATTGTTAGTATGTCTTTAAGAATGTT
Organism: Protopterus annectens; assembly: GCF_019279795.1. Taxonomy (NCBI): domain Eukaryota; kingdom Metazoa; phylum Chordata; order Ceratodontiformes; family Protopteridae; genus Protopterus; species Protopterus annectens. The sequence goes on from NC_056725.1 coordinate 687,076,937, forward strand.
AAATGCATTAAGGTTTGTTATTGGTCCATTTGAATTAATTGGAGAGTGTATATATATATATATATATATATATATATATATATATATATATATATATATATATATATATATATGTATGTTTTGTGAAGTACTGTTCTATGTTATGGTCTGAAGAAGTGGTGGTGACACCATGAAAGCGCTTACCTTATGAATAAAAGACATTCCAGCTTTTAAACAGCAATGAAGTCGTGACTTTCTACAACATCGTTTGGTCTGTTGGATGTTTTATGATATATTTTTGAACTGTTTTACCAACAGCTCCTTTAATCTTGCTGTATCTTGTTTGGTGTTATATTTATTGAGTTTTTGGTTGTGGCAAGGAGCAATGGCAGAAGGGAGCATCAACAGTCTCTTAAACAAGGATATTGAGATTGGACATACAAAGGAAATTCAGCAGATAACCTCAGGGTCGACAGCAGAAAAACTTTTAAGTTTTGCTAAAGGTCCCCTTCTCACATCTATGTCCTTGAATAAGGATTCCGAAAATGAGAGAGATGAGATAGACTATGCTACCTTTATTAAGAATATACATAAAGAGGAAGACATTTTGTTTAAGATTAAGAAGTTGCAGGCACAGACATCATATGGAAGCCTGTCTAAGGAACCGAGTTATTCCAAGAGGCTTAAGAATTTTAAAGATGCCCAATCAAGGGGAACGTTGCCCTGAATTATTGTCCAGATGACAGCAACTTAATTTGGAGACCAGTTTCAATTACATACGTCTCCTTATTAAGTTCTCTGAGAAAGAGGAGAGAGCACTACAAATAACACTCAATGAAGAACAGAAATCTTTATTTTCAAAGTTTCCACAGAAGCTGGTAGAGAAGAAATTAGATATGATTATAGAATCGGTATCCATTTTTGACGACAAATTATTGCACCAGAAATGGAACAAGTTGGAGAGGGATAAACGAGACTTTAAGGAAAATCAAATATTTATTTGGCCAAGGACATACATGGAAAATTGGGGTATGAATAAAGAAACACGACCTGTTCAGTCCAATACAGAACTAAGTGATAATAACACTTTAAAAGAAACTGTGCCTTTAAATGAGCATTCTGAACTACGTAAAAAAGCTTCCGCACCTTTGGTATTTGAGGTCACCAAAACAGTATCTACAAACATCATGCAATACTTGAATAAGGCATTTGAAAAGACTATGCCATCTACATCAGAGGGAGCATCTATACAGAAGGTGGTAACAATGTTAAATCCAGAATTGGAATTTCAAGTATTTCCAATCAGGAAACAGTCGTTAAATTTAATGGAGGAACGGGATCATTCATACAGCAGAGGTCAAACCAAGAGGAAGGAACATATATCACCAGGATATCAGCGGGCGAAAAGGAGATGGGAGACAAGTTCCCCTTAGTGTGGAATATAACGCAAAGGGAACTTACTGAGCACAAATTCAATGTCCTTAATAAAGGACTATCGTTTATTCCCACACAGAATGCGGATATAACAGACACAATTATTGACTTCAAAATATTTGGCAGGAATGTATTGTTGAAACTGTTGTTTAAGGACCAACATGGTAGTAAAGAAATGTTTTTTAGGAAGCCTAGTACATTTATACCTCCCAGTAATCCGGTGGTGGATGTTTTTCCTACAACTTTGTGAGAATGATTTGCTTGAAGCGTTTGATAAACAACATAATGGAGGTAAGAACTTTAATTTGAGTTACAGTGAGTATGAGGCCTTGAAGACACTACAGATGGATGATGAAATAATCATTAAACAAGCTGATAAGGGCGGTTTAGTAGTAGTAATGGATAAGAACTACTACTATTGTAGGATGTATGAAATGCTGGGTGATGCTAATGTATACTCTGAAATAAACATGAACACAATGAATGTTATGCTGAGGAGAATGGATGAAATGCTCTATGAGAACCTTTTGAATAATGAAATCACACTAGATTTATATAATTATTTTAAAGTGTAACACCCGAGAATATCTAGTATACATGGCTTACCAAAGGTCCACAAAAATCCAACAGAGCCTCCCATGAGACCAAGCGTCTCTGGGGATGGATGGAGTATACAACCTATATCGATATTTGTAGAAAAACAGTTGAGGCAGATTGTCAATAAAAACAAATACATATTGAGAGACTCCCAACATTTTTTAGAAGATTTTTTTGGATTTTTAGAGCTAGAGAAAAGTAGCCATAGAATGTTATTAGTAACTTTGGACGTCCACTCACTTTTTACTTTAATTCCCAATAAAGAGGGAGTTGAATATTTAAGGGAATATCTAATTACTGAAAGTGGTGAGAAGCATGTAAAAATTGATTTGATTTGCCATCCCATGGAATTGATTTTGAGTAATAATGTAGTGGTATTTGAACATCAGTTATACCTACAGAAAGATGGGGTGGTGATGGGCACCTCATCAGCGAATAGTTATGCCAACATAGTAATGGCCAATTAGGAGAATACATATATTTTGAATAATGACAACTGGCCGCAACTCAGATTTTATAGGCGCTTTGTAGACAACCTTTTTATGTTATGGCAAGGTGATAGTAATATGTTAACCACTTGCCATACATATATTAATCAAAGCACTAAGTTTCTGAAGTTTTCCATCAAAAGTTCTTATGACGAGTTGGATTTTTTAGATGTTAAGATAATGTGCAACACAGAGGGTGAATTTTCAACTAGGGTACATAGAAAAGAGTGTCACAGAAATGCAATTTTGCACAGGGGAAGCATGCACCCCCAACATATCTTTAGAAATGTAGTTTAGGGGCAGACCTTACGGACATCGAGGTTAACTGCCACGGATGATGATTTTAAATGTGAACTCACTGAATTTAAAGAAAGGTTGTCAAGGAGGGGCTATAATGACTCACATGTGGAAGGAATACTAAAAGGGGCTGGTGAATGGAGAAAAAATATAGGTAAACCCTACTTTTCATCTAAAACAACTTTAGACAGAATAGTTTCATTGAAAAGTAAGGTGAACACAGGAGTAAGGGTACCAACATACTATACTAGAAATACACACACACACAGTAACCGATGTAATAAGGAATCACTGGCCCATTTTAGTATCAGACCACAAACTTAGGAATATAGTAGGTGATAAATTGAATTTTCTTTTTAAGAACAGAAAAACAATAAAGAGGATTGTGTTATCCAAGGGGAACAACAATGAGGAATAATAGTAGAAGAGGTACTAGCACCTGTAATGCATGTAACTAGTGTTGCTATATAGATACTTCCAACAGTTTTAACCATCCTGATACAGGAAGAACACTGTCCTTTCAAGTGTCAGCTGATTGCAACTCAATGAATATAGTCTTTTTGGCAGTATGCAATGTCTGCTCTGCATATTATGTGGGAAAAACGAATAGAAAATTCAGGTACAGGATAAGGGAACATATAAATAATATCAGGAAAGGGACCATTACCAACGCACTGGCGAAACATGTTAGTCAGGAGGGACAGCAGCACACATTTAATTTCTTAGCAATAGAAGAAATATGGGAAAATGAAAGAGGGGGAGATATATCCAACTATACTGAAACTTCAGAAATTAGGTGGATAATCAGGCTAAAAACAGACAGAGGAAAGGGACTCAATGACAGAATCCCTATAAGACCTATTCTGAAGAATAGGAAACTTTTTAAATAGTTTTATTTCATTTTAGCAGGTTGCATGAGAAATGAATGTTTTTTTGGCATAATACTACATATTTCTTTTTGTTAGGTATACACTCTATGTATTTTATTTTTTGTTAGATGTATTTTTTATACATTTTTTAATCTTCATATCATTAGTTAGAATGACAGGAAATTTTCTTGTTTTTACAACTTGTGTATTAATGAATGAAGCAATATTCAAGTGATTTTATTTACAGAATATTGGGAGTATGGTATGTTATTGTTAGTATGTCTTTAAAAATGTTAAATGCATTGAAGTTTGTTATTGGTCCATTTTATTTAATTGGAGAGTGTGTATATATATATATATATATATATATATATATATATATATGTTTTGTGAAGTACTTTTCTATGTTATGGTCTGAAGAAGTGGTGGTGACACCATGAAAGCGCTTACCTTATGAATAAAAGACATTCCAGCTTTTAAACAGCACTGAAGTCATGACTTCCTACAACATTGTTTGGTCTGTTGGATGTTTTATGGGTTCTACCTGACATAGTCGAAACCACACAACACCGACAACCACATCACCGACACCACATATTCGACAGTCCATAAACACGAAACCACACATAACCGACAACGAAATAACCGACGGTACACAAACACGAAACCCCATACACTGCACACACCACAATAACAATTAAAAACAAAACACATCCCCATTCCACAAACCACACACACAACACAAGCACACCAAAATCCTTACAAGCCCACACTAAACCTTACCCTAACCCTAAGGTCCGTCACTATCGCACACTTACCTACCCGCTCCTAACCCTAACTCACTTAACCCGCCCTATCGCTCCCTAACCTAACTCACTTAACCCACCCTATCGCTCCCTAACCCTAACTCACTTAACCCACCCCTATCGCTCCTAACCCTAACTCACTTAACCCACCCCTATCGCTCCTAACCTAACTCACTTAACCCACCCCTATCCCCACAGACCGTCAATCTCCACACTTACCTGCCTCGCACCCTAACGTCCGTCACTACCGCATACTCACACAGCCTTTCCCCATGTCGGCATCCTCGGCGTTGGTGTTGTCATCCGTCGTGTCGGTCTTCTGCATTGTCGCTGTTCTGCCACTCGCGATTCGCGTCGGTCTTCTTCGTTTTCGATCTTCTGGAGCTCCGAATTCCGCTGTCGGTCTTCTGCGCTGTCGACGAAGTCAGGTAGAACCGTTTTATGATATATTTTTTAACTGTTCCAACAGCTCATTTATCCTTGCTGCATCTTGTTTGGTGTTACATTTTTTTTTGCATTAAGTTTAAGGCCATGACTTTGACACCAATCATTTGCCTGTGTAGGATGTTGACATCATTTGAAGATGCTATGACCACTCCCAGTTTGCAGTCACCAGCAAACTTTGTCAGCCACAGACCTTTAGTTTTTGCTTGTACTTTGGAGAAATAGATTCCAAACAGAAGAGGTCCTAGTACTAATCCCTGTGGAACACCACTGGTTACAGGTCTGGTGTTGGAGGTGGACTCCCCTATTTTGACTATATATGTTCTATCAGTGAGCCAGTTAATGACCCATTTAATGATATAAGGCTTAATACCTAGTTTTTAATTTCTCCAAGTCTTTTGGGTTTCTAATACCATTGGGAATGGACCCCATTCCTAAATCAAAATACGATTAAACTTTATGAAATTAGTATTGTTTCAATCTTTGATGCCAGTCAGAAGTGCTCTTCACAGCACCCACAATGTGCCCAGTAATGACTCTTTCTGCAATTCGTATGGGGTTACATATATTAGTAACATATCTAAATATGATTGTAGATTCTTTTTTATAAGACCCTTTGCTCCTACTACTATTGGAACTGTCTGGGTATGTTTCTTCCACATTGTTCTCATTTCTGCCTGCAAATACTGATATTTTATGACTTTGTGTCTTTCTGCATGCAAGACATTGTAGTCACTGGGTGCAGCAATTTCAATGATTAATGCTACTTTTGTCTTCTTTTCATGGACCACTATATCAAGGCAGTGAAACAAAAAAGCATTAACCAATATTGACGAAACTGCCCTATTCAGAATATTTCCATCATAAAGATCTGCTTCCACACACAACTGCATTTTAAATTTATTGTTTGAACATTTTTCCAGTAGGCAATGAAGCAAAATGCATCCACCAATAATGACAAAACTGCCCTATTCAGAGCATTTCCATGATAACAGTCTACTTCTACACACAATATAAAAATACAGAATCACAGTAGAGTGTAAGCCATAGGCATGTTACACAGCTTCTTGAACTTATTTTCAATTGAGGGGGGGGCAAAAGGCCAAAAACCAGGGACACATTTTAAACACTGTGGGTATCATTTTGGAAAGTTGCTTGCATAAAATGTTGTGTTACCACCATGCATTTCACTGCCAAGTCTTGAACTCAGAACCATGTCCACTACAGTCAGAGCAACATACCACTAAGCTAAACCAGCAGTTTCTTGAAAGACAGGAAGACAGACTTAAATGGCTATCATATCATTTAGTGAATTCAATTCTCACTTCTCACCATAGCTCTCAACCTCTTGGCACAAAAATACAGAACAAACTCAATAATGGGGAAATACATTAATGGGGAATTTTTAAACTCTACACCACAGCGTCCACGTTTCCCTGGTGCAAGGTCTGCAGTTGGGCTGCTCGACTTGACTCACATAAAGTGTTCCGGGTGCTCCCCCTACCACAAAACTAAAAGTAAACCCTACTGCTAAACCTGAAGACACCCCAGAAGCTGACTGCTTGCCAGGCTTCAAAAACACCTATATTCTAAATAAAGTGTTCCGGGTGCTCCCTCCATCACAAAACTAAAAGGAAACCTTATTGCTAAACCTGAAGATACCCCAGAAACTGACTGTTTGCCAGACTTCAAAAATGCCTATATTCTAAAGTAATTGTACATTAAAGTGTTCTGGGTGCTCCCCCCACCACAAAACTAAAAGGAAACCATACCGCTAAACCTGAAGACACCCCAGAAGTGGACTGCTTGCCAGGCTTCAAAAATGCCTATATTCTAAAGTAATTGCACATTAAAGTGTTCCGGCTGCCCCCCCCCACCACAAAACTAAAAGAAAACCCTACTGCTAAACCTGAAGACACACCAGAAGCTGACTGCTGGCCAAGCTTCAAAAACACCTATATTCTAAAGTAATTGTACATGCATGTTGCTAATACCTAGTTTTACCGTTAATATATGGAATGCCTTTATTTGATTGTTAACCCATCAGTGTGAGATTTAGCAGCCTACTGCAGACCCCTAGCCTCTATCCTCCTCCAGCCTTTTTTCCCCTCAATCTATTTTCTTTTACATTAGAATAAGCTTCTTTTCTACATCTCCTAGTTGCTATTTCCCCTCTGACCACTAGGTGGCAGCATTCTAGCAAGTTAAAACTTCAGCTTTTAACTATTTATCCAAAAGGACCTACACCTATTCTCTAGTGACTAACTATAATTTTTTTCCCCTTGCTAAACTCTTGGGAAATCTCACTCTGACCTAGATTAATAATTAACATTTATTAGATAAGATAACACACTTCCCCCTATTTCACTCTCAAGTCTTCTTTAGTAAGCCATACCTTAAAGACAGCCGATACTTTTTTCTGCTGTGCTTACCTTATTGCTCTTGCCCGCTCCGTTCGCCCTGCGGGCTCACTCCACTCCCTTACCCTACCCCCAAATTCCACCCATCCCCAGAGCACCTAGCCTTATACTTCTATAACCACACATCTATCCCACTTCAGCCAATAGCTCTGCCTATCTCATTACTCACTTATGAATTTACTCCCAATTTACTCACATTCCCAACTACTTAATCTTTTTCTCTAAATAGACCCACCCTTATCTGTCCTTCTGGAAACACTTATCTCCTTGTTTCACTGATCCCATTCCTCTTACTATGTCTATCCCTGGCTTCAAAATATACCTTAACTTTCTCCTCTTGTCTATAGTTCTTACTGCTCTACTTCTATCTCACTGCCTCTCATGCTATGAATTCCTAGGCCTTACTAAATTTCAACACCCCTTAAAACAAACAACCCCTTTCTCTCATTTAGTTTTACAAACCCACAGTAACATAACATCCTCATCATCTTCTACCACAGTTCCATAGACTAACCCATATTAAGTATTTCCAAACCAGAAATATTGACCCTATTTTATGTAAATCAGTGAAACTTTTCACAGAATCCCCAACAGCACCTACTTCTACATGGTGACATTCACCCAAACCCAGGTCCCAGCATTACCATTCCTAATTCCCAATCTTCCCATCCCTCCATCTCTTAAACCCCCACTATTACCTCAAACTCTCTTCTCCTAGCCCACCTTAATATACGTAGCATAAACAATAAAATCACTCGGCTACATGCCCTACTAGACTTGCATTCCTTTGACATCCTATGTCTAACAGAAACCTGGCTCAAACCAGTTACTAAAGACAATGATATTATCCCACCAGGCTATAACATCCTGAGATTAGACCGTCTAAATAAAAAGGGTGGTGGAGTGGCAATATTGTTTAAATCAGAATTGCAGGTCACCTTACTAGATATTCAACCACCCTCACCTAATAATGCCGAGATCTTAATGACCAAGCTCAAAATTAATGCTAATAAATCTATTTACATCATTTACTCTTACATTCTCCCCAGGTAATAATATTAATACCCTTGAAAACACCCTTAGTTGGCTTTCCACATCCTTCCCACAGCAAACCATACTCCTTGGTGATTTTACTGGAAATGTTGTACTTCTGACAACACATAAACCTTTATGGCTTTTATCAAACCATCACCTACCCTACCAGAACCCATAAACCTAGCAATAAACAAACCACCTTAGTCTGGATACTAGTCAACAGTAATCCCCAATTATATAAAACGGGCTTACTTCCTGATGATATTAGTGACCATTCTCTTACCTTTATAACTGGACAAAAGACCTCCATTCTCAATCAAATTAACTTCAGAACTACCCGGAACAAAAAAAAATCTAAACCCAGTTAATTTTCAAGCAGAGCTTAAAGCCTGCAATTGGTCACCCCTAAAATACCTACCTCTTGATGAAGCAGTCTCTTACTTTAACAACAAATTCTTACAAATTCTGGAACACCATGCCCCCTCTCGCAATGTTAGAATTAGGAACAAACCTGCTCCTTGGCTCTCAAATGAGACAAGGCTAAAAATGCAACTGAAAAATAAAACCTGGACCAAATGGAGAAATACTAAAAACCCTACTGATCATTTAAACTTTAGACAGTTCAGAAATGCCACAAATAAATCAATATTCCTTGATAAAAAGAAACTATTACCTTAAATTCCAACAAACCCAACATCAAAACCCACAAAAATTCTGGTCAGGAATAAATAAATTGTTCCATCCTGGACACTCCAAAACACCTACCCCCTCTAATTTGACTTAAAATTCTCACAGCCAAATTGCTGGCACTTTTAACAAATTATTCTCTGAAACTGTCCAATCTTTAGCTAACACCTTACCACCCATACCACCTGTTACAACCACTGAGTCACCCTTTCCAACCAATTTACCCCACTTACTACATCTGCAGCCTGTGCCAACCTCTTTCACTTTCTTAAACTTAAACCTTGCACTCCATCAGTTGACCTCCTACCAGCTGAATATCTGCAAATGGCAGCTGGAGTACTCGCCTACTCTATTTCCATCTTAATTAACAAAACCATTACTGAATGTTTCATCCCACATCTATGGAAAGTCTCACATATTATCCCACTCCATAAGGGAGGTAACTCAAATGAACTCTCAAACTTCCACCCATAGCCCTACTTTCTCCTTTAGCAAAAATCATGGAGAGATGTATTCATCATCAACTTCTTGATCATCTCCTCCAAAATAACCTACTAGCAGACTGCCAGTGTGGCTTTAGGCCATTCCATAGTACTACAACAGCACTCCTATCCTTTTCGGACTGCATTAATAAAAAATGTAACAATAACTTCCGGTCCTCAGCCCTCTTTATTGACCTCTCCAAAGCATTTGACATGGTGAATCACCAACTATTGTTAGATATACTTAAATCCCTGTCATTAGACACCCAGACAGTGAAGTGGTTTAAGTCCTATCTAGGAAATAGACAACAAGAAGTCCTCTGGGACAATAAATTATCCACTCAGCTCCCTATCACTCTTGGAGACCCACAAGGCTCTATTCTGGGACCTCTAATATTTACTATTTTTATTAATGATCTGAAAACATCCCTTCCACAAACCACCTGTATACAATATGCCGATGACTCAACATTAATATGTACCGCCTCCTCACCTGTAGAACTTCAAACCAATACCCAAAAAGTATTTACTTTAGTTGAAAACTGGTTCCATCCTTAAGCCTAAAAAAAAACAACTACTATTGTTCACTCCCACTCAAAAGTACCCTGCTATTAACTTCACAGTTATATCTAATAATGGTACTGAAATAGCTCCTGACATGACCACCAAACTTTTAGGTGTAACAATTCACCATAATCTCAATGCTGACACACATATTAACCAATCTATTAAATCAGTTAATAGAAAACGTGGTTTCCTTTATAGACTTAAACCCTTTCTCACCGCTTCAGCTAGGACTACTATTGCCCAAACTCACTTAATCTCCACCCTTCTCTATACCTTCCCAATTTTTACAAACCTCTCCAAAAGCAATATCAATAAATTGGCAACATCTTATAACAACATAGCCAGATTTGCCAATGGAGCCTCATTTAGAACCCATCACTGCCAAAATCTTAAACTACTAGGATGGCTGGAATTGCAAAGTCAGCTTCTTCTCCAGCAAATTACTATCATTCAAAAGATCATGCATCATCCCACAAATACTCCCATACTCCGTAATCTTATCAGCCCACATAAAAACCTTACAACCCTACGATCAGCCAATAGGGTACTAGTATCCACCTTAAAATCCAACAACAAATCTGGGAATTGCCTGTTTATTAACTCTGTTGGTAACACTTGGAACAAACTTCCAAGTGAACTAACATCCCTTTCCTACACCCCACTTTTCAAGAAACAACTAAGAATTTTCCTAAAATCACAATGGCTATGCCCTTGCACCAATCCAGACTGATAATATCTCCTCTTGCCTGACCTCCGTTAATGTCTGTTATACCTACTTCCTGTTGCTTTGTTCCTTCTCTGTGTTCTACTGAAAAAGTACACTTCCTACAGAACCTATATATGTAAAAACAAAATTGGATCTGTTTATAAAATGTTTTTACATATGTCTGACAATAAGTGTATTTGTAAAATGTTATGATTTAATTGTTGTAATTGCTTTGGAGCTTTTCTCCCTGGGCCTCTGCTGAAAATGAACATATATCCAGTCGGACTATCCCAGTCAGCAAATGTAAAATAAAATAAATAAAAATAATAAATAAAATACAGCCCCAAAATAGGGGCACATTTTAAATACTGATTTTATAACCTTAGAAAATTGCTAGAATAAAAGGTTTTGTTTTACCACTCCTGCAAACTAGAGGAACAGAACAAAAATATGAGGCATAAATTCACAAGTGATGGTGGCTAGGGACTTTAGGCTCTTTTTACCTGTACCCAAAGTACAGGGTTTGAGCCTGAGTACCTCTAGCCACCAGATGTATCCTGTTGGGGGCATTTTCACACATCCTTCGCATTTCACTCTGCAATTACAGTCCAGACGCCACTCACAAACACCAGCCAGAAATATGCGCGAAGCTGACATCATCGCTGCAGTTGGGAGGCGTGTAATTCAAAATGAAAATAATGGGACAGAGGTATGGATTGTCTGCAAAAGTGGGGGGGGGGCTCCCATCCCCCCTCTCTCTATGGTTCCAGCACCCATGACTTTGTAAACCAACGTGTACGTAGTCCACTATCTTGGGCCACCACTATTAACCTTTCATTTCTTCATTTGAATTTGGCTACCTTTTTTACCTTTATTGCCTTGATTCCTAGCTGGCTGAGTTTGTCAATGATGCCTGAATGGGGGTTAGTATCAAAAGCCTTGGCGAAATCTAGGTAGGCTGCATGCACAGATTTCCCCTCATCAAGGGCTGTGGTGACTGTCTTGAAGAAGTCCATCAGGTTTAACCGGCATGATCTCTCTTTGACAAATTCAAACTGAGTAGGGTCAAGTTTTGTAGATTACCTATATCTTTGTTGATCAGGTCCATGATAATTCACTCCATGGCCTTGCAGATAAGGCTAGTCAGGGTAATAGGTCTGTAATGCATATATTGAAAACTTGATAAACATATTGTTGTTATCCATACCTATGTGCAGTTCTTAACATTAGTAGCATAGTTTTTTTTTCTCTGTATGGTCAACTGAAGGTTTTTGTATACTTGCAAATAATTTTCTGTGTACTGTTTTTTTTTTTTGTATTTGATTATGCTAGTACTTGTTCATCTTTATATTTGAATTTGTATCTATATTGGATTTGTGTCCTACAAGATGCAACCATCCAAACACACAAACAAAATACAAAAGAAAGTGACCTAAATCTCCAAACAGCTGATTTTATTTATGGGGTAAGTTTTTGTTGTTTAATCATTATTTATTTATTTATTTATTTATTTACATTTGTTAACCAGGTGTTGTCCAACTGGGCCAGTAGCCCGTTTTTAGCAGAGACCCGGGGAGAAACGCTCCAGACAAATCAACAGACTTTAAACAAGATTATAAGCAGCAACAATTACTAAGAATATAGTAGTTAATATAGCCTAATAAAACAGTACATAAATTAAATGTAACAGTACATTAATATAATATTCATAAAACAAATAATTCTAGTTACATATTATAGCAACTTACAGCAGTATATATGAGTTTATGAGAACTCCACTAGCAAACAGCTATAGCTGTTTGTGGTGAATGATTTAGTTGAATCAGATTATTTATGACTGCAAGGATCAATAACAGCTTGATTAGGTTTCTGCAGATTTCTTATTCATTACCTTATTATTATTGCCACAAAACCATAACAATAGTTGTCATTTACATACCATGAGGTGATAACATACCTTTACTAGAACAGATTCTAAATTGGATGTCAGACCATATACCCAATGAGACCATAATACTAGGTGATGTTAATATCAACTGGTCTACTCTCTGCTCTAACTCTGCTACCAACTGCATTAACCTTTTTGGCTACACACAACATATCTCATCTCCCACTTTCCGCCATAAACCTACCAATACTAGTTCTATTAACTGGATTTTAGTCTCCAACCCTAATCTGTATCACAACCCAGAAACACTACCCAACACCATCAGTGACCATTGCCCTATATGAATCCTCCGACTCTCTCCCCACATTTCCAGACCGCACAAATTCAAAGAATGCCAGAAACTAACTATCTTCAACCCTGAGACATTCAATAATGCTCTCTCAGCTATAGATTGGCCCTTCCTCCTTACCTTACCTCTTGATGAAGCTGTGTCACATTTTAACTGCATTTTCCTTAACACACTCAACTCCCTTGTCCATACTAGAACTGTTAGAGTCAAATCCCTTACCCGACTCTACTCAGTCTCTTATACAAGAAGGAGACTCCGCCTGGAAACTTTGGCCCAGGGCTAAATCTCCCTCAAACTTCCAAAGATACAGAGAACTTTGTAATCTCACCAAAAACATATTAATTATGATAAAAGAAATTTCTGCCATCAACCTGACTACTCAATCTAGAAAACCTGACTACTCAATCTAGAAATCCTAAAAAGTTTTGGAATGCTATAAACCAAATACTCTACTCAGGCAATCGCTCAATACCTAATCTCTGCCCCAGTAATACACCTTCTGAAACTGCATCCATTTTCAATTCTTACTTCATTGACACCATAAACAAACTTGTTCAGACTTCTAACCCATCTAAACTCTTACCACCCAAGCTCTTCAACAACCCACCCTTCTCACTAAGGCCAGTTCCTACAAGCTACATTAAAAAACTTCTTCTCAAACTTAAAACCTGCTCCCCATCAGCTGACAATCTGCTATCTTTCTTCCTAAAAACTGCTGCTACATCTGCAGCATACCCGGTCTCCATCCTCATAAACCACTCTATCACAGAATCAACTGTTTCTACTCTTTGGAAAAAGTTCTGTACTATATCCATTCACAAAGGTGGAAATTCCACAGAAGTTTTCAACTTTTGACCTATCACCATACTTTCTCCCCTCTCAAAAATGCTTGAACACTCCATCCACAAACAATTCATGGCCCACCTAACTCATGGGAACCTGACCACCCCTACCCAGCACTGCGTCCACCCACACGACAGCACCTCTACTGTTCTCGTTTCCTTTACCAGTACCATTTCCCTAGCCAGAGATAATAATAAACTTGTGTCCTGTCTCTTCTTAGATCTCTCAAAAGGCTTTGATGTCATCTCCCACCCTATACTCCTTTCGAAGCTATTCCAACTCAACCTTTTCTCCTGGTTTAACAGTTACCTTTCTGATCATCAGCAGTCCATCAAATGGCTCTCTGCTCTTTCTCCATTTCTCCCTATCAAAACAGGCATCCCACAAGGATCTATTCTTGAACCCCTTCTTTTTAATATCTTTACTAATGAACTACATAAATCCTGTCCCCAGTCTTCCCTGATACAGTATGCTGACGACTCTACTATTATATCCATAGCCAACAATTCAATTGAACTACTCACCCTCACACAAACATAATTCAAACACACAGAAACATGGCTTGCTAATAATCAACTAATACTTAAACCCAAGAAGACAAAACGGTACTTACGTATTATTGCAACAAAATTCCGATTCTCTAGCAACCAGTTTACAAATCTGTCATAAATCCTGACATTATGGACAAAACTAGGTATTATCCTTAACATCATGAATTTTGACGGATTACTAACCTGGATGCGATATTTTACTGTACTGGAAATCGGAGCTGAGACGAGCAGAGCAGAGCAGTATGTGAAGAAAATGTAGTGGCTTGTTCTGGTAGTCGGTTGAGAAAAACAAGAAATGCACTATGTCAACTTTCTCTTTCGATCCTGCACATGCTATGTTGGCCCCCAGGAGTGTTATCCTCTGTTATGTGTGTTTACTGTTAAAAGTATCACCTCTGTAGACGTTACTTTTTCCCCCTTTTTGGCTGGTATTGGAACCGTCAATCATTACAATATTTCTGGGGAAGGAAATGTGCTGCAAACGTGGCTCATTGCATCCATTCAGAAAATGCCATTGCTTGAAAGCAGTACATTTCTTTGGTGTCTGTGTATGGTCTGGTTTGACTTTTGGGTATACCAGACAGAAACACAGTTGTTATCATTTCATAAGTACATATTTTCAGCAGTGTTTACATATACTGAGGTTGTGCTGTAATTGTGATTCAGAGTAATTACTCTGTTTTACATTGTTTTGCTGTGTTCTGTTTGTGTGGTTGTGTCCAGGGTTTTTAAAAAATAAACATCACCGAAGGACGTCCGGGTGAAAGAGGAATTTGTGGTTTACTACTGCTATTGGGTGATTTCTCAGTGTCACAGATAGCTGGTCAGTAGCTTACCCACCCCTGCAAAAACACAAAGACTCGTTTGTCCATAATTTCAAGAATTATGAAACATTCAGTGTCTGGATGCGATAATATGTAAGTACTGACAAAACTCCTACTTTTCCTCCCAAAACCCCTTTCTCACCTCAAATCCTCATTTAACATCTTTTCACTGAACAACACTAACATCACCCCTGTAATTAAGCTCCTTGGAGTAATCATAGATGACCAACTGAAATTTGACCTTTACATATATCACTCTATTAATAAAACCCACCAAAAGATTGGCCTCCTATATAGAAACAAAAGGTTCCTCACTCCTGACTCCAGAATCTCACTAGTGAATGCTTACCTTCTTCCCAACCTATTCTACAGCTTGCAAATATTTACAAGTCTTCTCTTCTCACTAAACTTGAAACTACCTATAACAAAGTAGCTAGATTTGCTGCTAATCTGCCATCCAAATCACACCACTGTCATGCCCTAAGGTCACTCAATTGGCTGGAGTTCCATAACTAGCTCGTCATCCACTCCATCATCAATAAACCTTCTTCCTGCCCTAACATTTCCTCCTTAGTCTCATTTTATATCCCTCCCCAGCCATTAAGCAGCTCTGTTCAGTATCTGTTACAGATTCATAAACCTAAAACATCTGTCGGACAGAATCTATATAGCTACTCACTCACCATTCAATGGAACAAGCTTCCCATGACCCTAAGAAGCATACCTCAAGTCTACAAATTCAAAGGACCTCTCAAAGAATATCTAAACCACACCAGGATATGTCATTGTAACCACCTGACCTGAAGCTAGTCCTTACTCTATTCCAGTCTCCTTCCTAACCCCTATTTTCTCTCTTTACACTATGTTTCCTTCTCCAACTAACTTGCTTTTTCAACCTAACAGTCACCCGATTCTCTTCTTACTACTTCTCTATGCTTTTGACTTCTGCTGTACTATATCTTAACCTATTACTAATAATTACACCTTCTGTTGACTACAATTGGTAACTGGCCTGCTATAGGTCCCCAGCCATGTCCCAAGACTCACACTCCACGTTCCTAGCCACCTTGGAGAATATTAGGATCCAACCTAACACTCTTATACTAAGTGACTTCAACTACCCCTCCATTAACTGGGAAATCTATTCAGGTACCAATACACTTGCCCAATGTTTCCTGGAATTCATTAATTTCAATTCTCTGGACCAGCTCATTCTTTCCCCCACTAGAGGTAGCAATATTCTTGACCTGGTCATTACTAAAATGGGCAACTGTTGCTCTACACCAATAGTCAATTCATCCCAGGTTAGATTCGACCACAAACTAATCACCTTGGAAATCCACATCCCTACCACCCACCCCCCGCAAAGGAACCACTATGAAAAACTTCTCCAAAGCTAACTTTGGTTTCCTAAAAACAGAGGTGGCTAACTTCACCACCCATTCAAATGGAGAATAGTTGGATGACCGTCGAATCATACACCAATGCATTGTATGAATATGTACACAAATGCATGGATCTCGTCATACCCAATAGAACCAAGAAGCTGTCCTCCAAAAAAAAGGAAGTCAATCTGGTGTTCCCCTGCCATACACAAACTCTGCAACAGAAGGAGGAAACTGATGTGGAATAAGATGAAGTCCCAAGACTGGAAAAACTCCCTTAACAGCCTCAACAAAATGTTGAGATCCCTCATCATGTGTCATCATCCCCTTTGGGAAAAACCTGGTTCCCATCAATTACCACCTCAGTGGTAGTCCACTGAACACAGAAGGTGTTATAAGAGATCTGGGAACACAGGTTTACAGCAACCTCTTTTTTGATCACTACATTGCCACTGTGGTCAGAAAGTCCTTCTATGTGGCACATCTCATTACTAAGGGTTTTTCATCCAGGAAGAAAGAGATCATTGTCTCCCTCTACTCTTTCCTCATTAGGCCAATCATTAAGTACAATGCCCCATTTGGCATGTACCTCACTAGACACCTGCAACAACTGGAGAGGCCGCAAAAGTACCTCACAAAGAGGATTTTAGGCCTTAAACACTTGTCCTATATGGACAGACTCAAAAAACTCCAACTATTCTCTGCCTCATATTGCCTATTTAGAGGTGATCTCTGCTTGACTTACAAAGCCATGTCTGACCCAGCTCTGTTAGAAATGGTACATCTAAAGAAATCCCAATCCCTCTGCACCACACACTCCAGAGACATCAACCTCATTACCACAATCAACAGAACGTACTGGAGGGGCAAGTTCATAACCCAGAGACTGCCCATGCTATGGAATACACTTCCTATACATGTCAAGCAGAGCACCTAGCTGATCCTCTTCAAGAGAACACTTGATGAGTGGATGGGAAATACAAAATTCACCCCAGGGATAACTACAGTGGCTATACTCGACAGAGGCACTGGGAACTAAGGTCGGGTGGCACTATGCCAGGGTAATCCTATGGCTAGGCTTGTAAAGGCCACAGGGCCATTAGCCTAGTACACACCTATGAACCTATGGTCAACATACTGAATTTCACTATTCTATATGTCTGTGTCACCGTTATGTTTATCTGTTTCTCTATAATGTACATTAGTCTCTCTTTTATTAAGTCATATGTTGCTGACCTTATTGTATTTGTAACATGCATTTTTATATATATTTGTACTGTGGAGCTTTTCTCCGTAGGCCTCCCCTGAAAAAGGCCTTTGTCCCAGTCAGACTATCCCAGTCAACAAATGTCAAATAAATAAACAAATTAATAAATAATCCATCTTCACATCCTTTGACCAAAGTATTTGAGTTTTAGTTTTACTATTTGGCCTTCCAGTGAACAATCTGGATTTTTTCATAGGTGTTTACTAGGCTAACAACCACAAGGGTCTTTTTAAGCCTAGCCATGCATTCCAAATCTCTGACAGGTTTTTACCTGTGTCCATTAGAGACATAGGTGCCAAACCAGGGATGAATTTCCGGTTTCCCATCCAATTGTACAAGTTGCTCATGAATTGGGTTAGGGAGGAACTCTGCTTCACATGGATGGGGAGCCTGTTCCATAGAGCTCCTCATTAGCACTCTTCAAGAAAAATCTTTATGATTGGATGGGAACTAGGAAATTCACCACACGGTTCACTTCTGTGACTCTGCTCGACAGGGGCACAGGAAAATCATTTTCTTGGGTGGCGAAAGCCAGGGTACCTTTTTGGCTAGGCTTATATAGGCCCTAGGGCTAATAGCCTAGTACCTACCTATGAACCTATACCCTTGATAAGTGTAAGTATGGGCCTGGGGGGCCTGGGAGATGAAACATTTACAGGTTATCTGTGTCCATTAGAGACATAGGTGCCAAATTAGGGATGAATTTCTGTTTTCCCATCCAATTGTCCAAGTTGCACATGAATTGGGTTAGGGAGGAACTCTGCTTCACATGGATGGGGAGCCTGTTCCATAGATAGGGTAGCCTCTGGATACATACCTATCTCTCCAGCAGGTCCTATTTATATCACAGGCAAGGTTTAAGTCTTTAGAATGGGTAATTCTGGTGTTGTTTGTTTTATGGATTTGCAGGAGGTCCAGCAGAGTGGGTTCTGACAATGCCCTGTATGCCAGGAGACAGAATACAGGGATAGGGCCTTGAGGTGGTCTGCACATGATGTATTACTTACACCCTGTATTCTTTTAGTGAGGAACCTCTGCAGACATTCCTGTTGTTGGATATGCCTGGTTAGGTACATACCAAAGACGACATTGTACTCAATGATAGGTCTGATGAATGTCGAATACAGTGGAACAATGACTTCCTTGGACTTAGATGCCATAATTTTGTTTATAAGTTGCACAATATAGAATGATTTCCTCACCACTGCAGGCACATGATGATCAACGGCTAGATTACTATGTGTGTCCTTAAGTTCCTGACTACTGGGTCAACTCTAAGGGGTGTGTTGTCAGTATGGTAGTTACCAGGGTTGGATGACTTCCCAAAGGATACTATTTTGCATTTCTTGGCATTTAGTTTTAGTCCATGACACTGACACCAGTTGTTTGTCTGTGTCAGCCCTTCCTGGAGAACATTTGTGCCAGTGTGGGATTCAATGTCAGCTCCTAATTTGCAATCATCTGCAAATTTATTCAGCCAGAGACCACTGACATTGGCCTTGACTTCTGAGAAGTAATTATGAAAAAAAGAGCGGTCCAAAGACTGATCCCTGAGGGCCTCAACTTGTGACTGGCCATTTTGTAGAGGTGGAATCTGCAATCTTCTTGAACTCCATGAAATTCCCAGCTGTTTTCTCCATCACCACAGTACAAAGCCATCAGTCTTTGAATGCATGCCTTGACCTATAGCTGAGTTCTCACAGAGCCATATGTTATTACTGGGAAAATTATAGCTTTCATTATATGGAAGTTTGTGGACAATGTGATGTCTTTTATCTTTAAAACCTTAATCTGATTTCCACAGCTTTTCTTCCAAACAGCAAGTGCCTTAGCTGCAATCACCAGTTGCAGAGATCTTTGAGCGCAGAAAAAATTAGTGACTGCCTCCATGTCTTTCTCATCTATTTGCAAAGAATTGGATGACATTATTTAATTTTTTCTTTTTTAACAATGTTGAGCAGCAGGTCAGGTTTTGCACATTCTAGCTCCTAATTCATTAACAGGGTCCTCAACTTTTCCTCACTTTCAGACATTACAGTGATATTAACTGCACATCTAAGATTGCTAATATTTCTTCCAGCAATTCTGATTCCCACATCTGATCTGTCTAAATCAGTATATATACTGAAAAAGGAGGTTGTATTATGCAGCCTTATCATACTGCTTTCTTAATCATGAATGACTTAGTTATTCCATGTTCTTTGTCTGCTTAGTGATTTCTCTGGAGGCAAATAAGGAGACCCAGTACTCCCATTCCTCTACAAGATTGGGAATATAAACTTGGGAATATAAACTTGTCACAAATTGCAATGATCCACACAGTCAATGGTTTTAGAGTACTCAATAAAATAGAATGTAATATTTTTTGGAAAATCCCTTAATTTCTCCATTAAAGTACAGCTGTATAAGTCCTATTTATTTGTAGCAGTAGATGTTTAAATTTCACACGCCTCAGTGGCATATGGGATCTGTGCCTGTGCTCAAACCCACACTGGCAGCTTTCCAGTGCTCAGAATTCCCTCCTCCGATTCCCTTTAACAGGGATTGGCTATCAGGAGAAGCCTAATCCATGTCACAGAAAGTCAGTTATTTGGGCTTTCAGTGCCAAGTAGGAATAACCAGGATGGATCAGAGGCAAGAATTACCTAAAACCAACCAACTCACAGCCATAAACATCATCACAAATAACCAAAGCCAATTAACACCACAACAAAGTTAAATACCATTGGACTGTAAACAAGGGTGATGCGGCTGGCACTGCCACTATCAGAGTGTGGAATTCAAACAGCTTCTGTTATAGGTAAGTTGGACTTATACAACTGTGCTATGTTCATCATTCACACTGCCTCAGTACCATATGGAGAGATTCCCAAAGCTTACCCTACCTGGAAGGAGGAAGGATAAGGATCCAGGAGCCCCTGAAGAATGGTCCTGGCAAAGGCTGCTCTGGAACTTTAGAAAGAATCCAGTTTATAGTGCTTTGTAAAGGTATAAATAGAGCATCGAGTTCCTTCCTCAAGACTACTTTTACAGTCCAATGCTTTCCAATATGCCACAGAAGAGGATAAGGATTTACCATGGTGAGAGTAATAAGAAACAATAGCAGAGCTCAATCAATGACCAATGGTTTGCTTATAGACAAGTTTACCCTTATTAGCCTCAGAATAGGAAATAAACAGCTGTTAGGTTTTCCCAAAGGGCTTACTTCTGTCAAAATGCCACCCAAGCTGCCTGGGCCCATCCAAGGTATGCAGAATCGTTTCTTCTTTGTCTTAAGGTTCCAGAAAAAAAACCTGACAGATTGATAGCTTTATTCAGGGAAAGTTCAGAAACAACTTTTAGTATGAAAGAATGATTAGAGCATAAAATAACTGTGTCCTTGCCAAAAAATGGGCAAGGTTGTCTATCATCAGAGCTTGCAGCTTAGAAACTTTCCTTGAAGATGTCAGAGCAATATACAAAACATGTTTCCATGTGATTAACCTCAAATCAGACTGAAAGGCAAGTTCAAAAGGAGATAAGGTCAATTTTTCAAGAACAAAATTGAGATCCCATGGAAGAAGAATTTGCTTTCAAGGGGTTCTCAAGGGCAACACTCCTTTCATAAATAGTTTGACCAGAAAAAGAAATGAAATAGGGGTATCCACAGGAAGAAAAGCTGAAGTGTCCTTAAGGTTCACCTTGACAGATACATAAGATAAGCCATCAATGAGTAGCTCACACAAAAATTTTAAAACAGGAGGGATAAATGCCATACTAGACCCTCTGATATCAGTTAGGCACCACCTAGAAAAACTTTCTGACTTAAAAATGTAAGATTTTCTAGGTGCAGGTTTCCTGCTTACTAAATACATGCTGCATATCCTCAGGGAACAAGTGTCTAAAAGGTATCAAGACAGTATCACTCACATTGTCAGTAGCAGTTGCCCCTGACAAAGTGTGAGCAGTTTCAGATCCATTAAAGGAGAAAACTAACTTTGCCTGAGCAAAAAGGGTCATCACAATGATCTTTTGTAATTCTAAATCTTCAGAAGTACCTTAGATATCAGTGGAAAGGGTGGGAATGCATATAGGAATATTCTAATCCAAGGGAATGGGAATGCTTCTGTCCTCCAAATATGGCTGCAAGGATGCCACAAGTAGAATTTTGCCAGCTGTCTGCTTTAAAAGGAGGCTAACAGAACTATTTGAAGTGTTCCCATATGTGGACCATATCCAGGCAGACCTTTGTCCAGGGTTTCTACTCAGGAAGGTCCATCAGGTTCAAAATCACAAAATCCAGCACTGGTGCATAGTGTTCAAAGGCATGCAGGTGCTGGGACAACATTTTTTTTAAGTCCCACTGAATCTTTCTCATGTGGATACTGGTTAGAGGTGTCAAGAGGATCACTGATGCTATGAGGCCTAGAATTTTGAAAAATTCTCTTGTGGAGGCAGCTTCTTGAAGAGAGAAAAATCCCTGAAAATGTATTGAACAGTCAGGACTTTGTCGTCTGGTAGAAAGGTCATACTTTTTTTGGTATAATATTAGAAAAGTACCTCATGCTTAGTTCTGTGCAGCTATGGGAGTGTTGGTACTGATTGACAGGGAAAATGGGCATGGAAATCACAGATGACAGGCAGGCATGCTAATTTGCATGTCACGTCATGTTTATATTACTGGCGACTGTTTAATATTCAGATCTGATAACAAATTCAACCTCTGTTAATTTCACAACAAACAGCTTTACAAATGTACCTACATAAATATCTCACTCACAGATGTTCACAAGGCATTTTCAGATTACTTAAGCCTTGCTACACTGCAAGTACTTTCTGTACAATGAAATGCATCCTGCTTAATGTTTAATTTACAAGTTAACTACAAAGTTGCTATTTAAATGCTACATTACAAATATAAAATATACAACTGAAAACTGTACAAATGTATATAGAATTCTGCAAATAACTACTGCAAACCACCCTTCAAAAATCTTTGAAGAGCAAATTCAAACTCTTTTAGTGAGAAAAAAATAAGAATGAGTGAACATAACATAGAGAGAGCGAGAGACAGAGTGAGAGAGAAGCGTGCATTCATAAAGTGTTCTGTATGGGGAGGTACACTACACCAGTAATTTAAAACCACATCCCTGTTAATGACAAGGAGAGAAGGGGCACTGTACTTTTGAAAGTAAACATCCCTAATGATATATACGGACAGAAATAAACGAATTGCTAATGAAAACAATACTAGAACTACTTTACGTTCCCACACTTAAAATACAAACTCTCAAATTAGCATATCCCCAAATAATGTAGAATGCACAGAACATAAATGTAAATCTAAGCACCGCACAGTACTTAAGACTACTTTAACATTAGACGTTTATAACAAAAACTTGTCCTGACAAGCTATTTCCCTGTTGAAAAAAAAAACGCAAGTCGCTCCACAAAAATTAAAAACAACATACTAAACTTTTAAATGACGATTCAGAGCCCAATAGCACTTCCAGGCAAAAAACACAGTATTTATACTCAGCCTAAAGCCTTTATTAAGAAAGGCTGCTAGCAGAAATGTCTTCATTTGTACAAAAAGCACTGTTACATTCCTTGCAAATTCAATTTTTAACAGAATATCAACACCTGCTAATACAAACACTGGCTTTCTACCCTTTCAAACGCAGGGTAAAATGGACATTTGCCTCACAGGTAAGGAATGCAGTTGACATCCTGCAATGCCTGTTTGTGGCAGTCACTATGTATATTTTACAAAATTATGTTTGCCATTAGAACAGTACCTTACGCTTCCTTGGGTGCAGATATGGCAATCAATATTCAGTTTGGCACAAAAATGAATATTCAGCAGCTTCAACAAGCCAGCAGAAACTGCCAGGCTGTAGGTGTGGTTAGAGCGGGATTTACTACTGCATATCCTGTGAGGTACTGTTCTAATATTATACCCTGTTTTCCATGTCTGTCACATACTCCAGGAAAACATTTTTTTGGAAGGTGTGAGACAGGACTTTTGTAGGTTTATCTTGAAGTTGAAAGCAATTGGAATGTGATGATAAACACCCTTCAAATGTAAAGTTATCTTAAAACAGGGGTCCGGAAGAAGTGGAAGGACCATCTGCAAGGTGAACATTTTGAATTCATGTTTTTTCAGAAAGGTATTTAGGTATGAAAAATCTAACATTGGCCTCCATGACAACGCCTTTTCGGGTATGATAAACATTCTTGTGTAAGCTCCTTATTCTTTTTTGTGAAGGAGTACAAAGAGAACAGATGTGTCTAGTATGACGGGTGTGGGGAATTTCCCTGAAGGGAGGGTGATTTTTCTGTCCATTGCGAAGAGTTGACGAAGGCCCAGCACTGACAGACATCAAGTCTCAGGGTCATAACTTGACCAGCTTGACTGGCTTTGGCATTGAGAGATCAAATGCCAAAGTGCTGGTTAAAATAACTGGCCTCAATGGGACTGGCATTGAACACTCATTGCTGACCTCTCAGTGTCTAGATGCATTCAACATTGAGGATATTGGAAATGGGACCTATGAAATCAAAGGCATCTGAGAGGAAAGGTGAAGCCTTTTCAGTCTGTATACAGAATACATCAGTAAAACAGTCTCCTCTGAATTTTCCTTTGCCAAGAACAAGTCCAGGAAAAGAGCCAACTAAGTTGATGTTTGGGATTGTGAACTCTCTATGCAAGAGACAGAGGGGAATAATAAGATACCTATTTCAATATGAGTTTTGATGAAGGCCCTCTGCATATACTCCACACCATATAGCATGGAGGAACTTCAGACAGATACAACTTGACCAAGTGGAAAGAGCAGAGGAAGAAGTAGATTCTTCTTCAACAAAAAGCTCCCTTTTTTAACTGGGATGAGGGTCGTGAATTACTAAATATTCAGCTATATGAACTCCATGTGGGAAGGTCAGGACATGTGTCCAAGGAATACACTTTTGAGGAAGGACTATATGTGGTTGTGGTTGCACAGTCTGATGCATTGGTTTGGTAGTATGAGGCTTCAGACTCCATCATTCATAGCTTTAGTGAAGAAGTACTGCAGTCTGAGGTCTAGGTAGTCATTTTGCCTTTTTTTCTTGTCTTGAAGTGAACATGCCCCAGCCAAAACATGCAGAGGTCATGGGTATCCTGGAGCAGGATCTTGTGGCTACTGAAGCTGCATTTCAAAAATCCTGAAACCTTTCTCTATTTTAAAAGCAACTACAAAGAATGCAAATCAACAAGTACCATCTAACCACTTACACTGCCAAACTCCAGTCCTAAATAGTGAACTCAAATGGTTTTCTTTCCTTAATACAAATGGTCCAAAAGGCCTGACATGGGACTAGGAAAGAAAAAGAAAAGGTTTAGTTGGTATGAAAAGACTGAAAACTCAATAAGGTCTAACTGTTTTTTTACTTACCTTTCTGTCAGAAACTGTCTCATTTAAAAACAACTATATACTTTCAGATGTATCTGCATGAGCTGCAGTTGATTGTGTCTGAAAGAAATTAAGATGCATGAGACTGGAGGTTGCTAGGGAGCAGCATGCATTATGGAATATAGGGGAGGAGCTCGAAGTACGAGACAGAGAGAGGTTTTTTTGTGTTGGCAGTTGGTGGTGATCAATCCCATCTTGAAGTGGACAGACTTGATAAGTTACGCTCTCACAGTTCCTTTTTCCATGTAGGTGGAGTCGTAGTTAATGCATCTTAGGCTGTGCATTATTTTTGTCTGAAGGCAGCTAAAGTAAACACTCTGCTCTTCTGTCCAAAAAAGTCTCTCACTTCCTTTCCCCTGAAGGAAGAACTGCCATTGGTAAAGGGGTCCTTTTTTTTCCCTTAACTGGAATAAGGTGTCTCCCATCAGGGACATTCCATCATAAAAGAATCTCAGAGGTCAGCAAACCACCTGCAACAATATCTGCACATACATCTCCCTCGCCCTCCAAAGAGAACACCCCAACTTCATCCTTGGTAAAGCGTAATGGTTGCATCTAGAACCCAGAATCACCCTACTTGTTAGTAGTCTTTAGACTACTAACCATAACTCATTCCCCTTATTGATGAGCAATCTACAATACAAAACTGCTTTCTACAACCATAGATTCCTCCCAACACATACTTCCAACATTCAGGATCCTCATTCTGAAGTGTGCTTCATTCTACAATTCTCCATTCTTGCCTCAAAACTCTGGACTACAATAGCACCACATATAAACTCTGATACACTCTTTCCTAATGTTCACTCAGATCTAAAGTTCTTCTTATTTATACAAGTAAAAGGTAACTAATTCCTTAACAGCGGAGTCATATAAATCCACCCAATCTCCCCCTCCCCTTCTAAGTATAAGTTCAATATGTGTGTTATACTGTAACTGTTACTGCTTAACAACTGTATTTTTGTCTGACAAACAATATTATAAATATAGCAGAACTACTGTGTAGGTAATTGTAACATTACTGCTATGTGTTATTTTTGATCTTCTAATTTCATGGGTTCCCACGCTAAGCCTGAAAATAGTCCAATAAGATCAGTGTTCTACCCAGGTTAACAAACACAAATAACTACTTAGCTAATTAAATAGATAGGCACTAATGGTGATGGTGTTTATGATGACAAGGCACAAAGTCTGATCAGTGTTCAGTGGACCACAATGAGATTAATGCAAACCAGCAGTTGTAAAGAGCTCAACTTTTATCAAGAATGGGTAAGCTTGCATTTAACCATATTCTTAGGGCATGATTCCAGAAGACCTGCTCTAAATATAAGTAACAATTTACACTGAGAGCAGGTCTTTTGTAATCTGGCCCCTGGTGTAAGCCTGTTCATAGACATGCCTTACAGTACAGTAAGTCACGTATAGTAAGAGCAAGTCATCCCGAATCAGGGCAGGCTTACACGGAGAGCAACTCATTTGGAATCTGATCGTCAGACTCTAGATTTGTGGGGATAAACGCTAGAGTAAAATTGTTCTGCAAACATTTAATAATTTAAAGCCTAGCATTAAAACCATAAATCATTTATTGTCATAATTTTATACCTGAGGAGCACAAAATGGGAACTCCAAGATGTGCAATTAGATTACTTACTAATGGTGAATCAGATACATAAATCCAAAAGCACTGGCTATATAAATTATTGTACTCTGAAAGCATTCATTTACTGAATGTCACATACCCTTTTTATAATAGGTCTCAGACTCTCTTATTTTTTATATGATTTTGTAAAATCACAACACAGAAACAGGTTATATAAATTAATGTCCTGCACCCTATTAACAACTTAAACTATACAGCAGACCTGTAATCCATACAAGGTAGTTCATAGCCTAAGCTCCTTCAGGACTCTGAGTAGAAAATGTCAGGCATTTGCCATGCCCCCACTTTCCTCTAATATACTTTGTTTCTCTTTCTCTCTATAACCTACAGCACATAACAAAATGCTAACACCCTTCTAAGATTTTATCTATCAAAAAAAAAAAAGGGGGGTGGTGCTTCGCATTGCACATCCCCATTTTGCTACCACTTGGTGCCACCAGTTCTATCACTTCACTTCCCATCTCACCTAGCATTATGTGCTGACAAGGACAAAGCTGTCTTTTTTTCCTGTCCTGCAGGACTTTTTTCTTCTCAGACAGACCAGGAACTGACAGAAGCAGTACAACACATTTCAGTGCAGGTTCGACCATCAGTACAAATCAGTGGGCGACTTATCAGACAGAAATACCTGCCCATCTGCAACATTACTTACCTATGTAAATATATTTTCTGGGGCAGAACCCTGGTCCAAATGAACCATTTTCGGCCACCCTGGTAAGTACATAGCATTGAATCTGGCAATAATTTTGATTTTATTGATGGAGTTCAATCTGGCAGAAATTTTGATTCTATTTGTAACACTGATTCAATTTCTAAGGAAGCTCTTAACACCCATAATAGTGATAGAAACAGAGTTATTTCGTTTGCAACCACTTATGTCATATTAAGTCCAGCATGTATTAACATACTAAATAAAAATTGGAATTTGTTTAAAAACAATTTATCTTTAATGAATAAAATAGGACACAGACCTTTGGTGACTTTTAGGCGTGGCTTAAATTTAAAAGATTCCTTAAAATTTAAACCTGACTTGTTGAGGAACTCGACTGGGATGTCTAAATGTGAATCTTGTAATATGTGCAAACATGTACTTGTCAGCAACTCTTTTATGTTGGAAAATGTTACTTATAAATTACAAGACAAATTTAACTGTAACTCAAAAGGAGTCATCTATTTGGCCAAATGCTCTTTCTGTTCTGCCTTCTATGTGGGTAAAACTGAGCGTAGACTCGGGGATAGAATTTACGAACACATCTATGCCATTACCCACAAGAAGGCTGACAACGCATTGGCCAAGCATGTTACATGTTTCCCTGACCACATGTTTAAATTTCTGATTGTTGACAGATTAGACAACAATCCTAGAGGTGGTCCCTACTCCCTGAAACTCTTGGAGTTAGAATTGAAGTGGCAAATAAAATTAAATGCTAGTAGTTTCCCAGGCCTGAATGAAGCTTTATCAATAGGTGTCCTGTTAAAACTGAGAAGCCTGGTGAGATAACTAATATTAATAGCACATTGAACACAGTAAATCGGTGTTCTAGATAAACAATATAATGACAACTTAATAAATATAACAAATAGAAGTTTATAATTATGGAGTCACTTAATCTTTAATGTGTTTTTCAAATTGATATAAGTTGTTTCAATTTTTTATGAAATAATCTTACTATATTAGTATTTTATTATTATACATTTTTTGACATGTATTTTTTATAAACTGACAACTCTTTTTTCTTCTTTTACTATTTTTATTTTGTCTTTTGTTATATGCTTATTATCATTTATAACAATAGATTAGAATTTACAACTGACTTGATTAGTTAATTATAAAGTTGATTAAGTTATAGTTTTAGAGTTTACCTGTAGTACTTTTACACGTTTATACATTTTATCCATCTTTCACAGTGCATCATTCCCTAGTGACAATAATCTGTGCCTTTAAAATTTGTGTCTTTAAAAAGTTTAATTAATTATTTAATTGTTTAATTGATTAATTATGGCGCCTTTTTGTATATAAAATATGTTGAAGTCATTCTCTTTCTGTATTCTGAAGAAGGCTACCTATTGTGTGCCGAAAAGCGCTTCAATAAAAGTTCGTTTTCAGGTTGGACGTGGATTTCGTTTTTGAGTTTCTTTTTATAATAGGTCTCAGACTGTCTTATTTTTTATATGATTTTGTAAAATCACAACACAGAAACAGGTTATATAAATTAATGTCCTGCACCCTATTAACAACTTAAACTATACAGCAGACCTGTAATCCATACAAGGTAGTTCATAGCCTAAGCTCCTTCAGGACTCTGAGTAGAAAATGTCAGGCATTTGCCATGCCCCCACTTTCCTCTAATATACTTTGTTTCTCTTTCTCTCTATAACCTACAGCACATAACAAAATGCTAACACCCTTCTAAGATTTTATCTATCAAAAAAAAAAAAGGGGGGTGGTGCTTCGCATTGCACATCCCCATTTTGCTACCACTTGGTGCCACCAGTTCTATCACTTCACTTCCCATCTCACCTAGCATTATGTGCTGACAAGGACAAAGCTGTCTTTTTTTCCTGTCCTGCAGGACTTTTTTCTTCTCAGACAGACCAGGAACTGACAGAAGCAGTACAACACATTTCAGTGCAGGTTCGACCATCAGTACAAATCAGTGGGCGACTTATCAGACAGAAATACCTGCCCATCTGCAACATTACTTACCTATGTAAATATGTTTTCTGGGGCAGAACCCTGGTCCAAATGAACCATTTTCGGCCACCCTGGTAAGTACATAGCATTGAACAATTTGAGCAATAGTAAGGAGCGCAAATACACCCGAGAATTATAATAATAATAGAGGGTATGCATTTCTGAAAAAAATATTCATGAAAACAGATATCCATAGCAAACTAGGCAATCAGTACAACAGATACTTAAATAATCAAATCAGAGGATTACAATATAATAGCTCTACCTGGGTAGGTTTGCTATAGCATGTTCATTGATGAGAGATATAAGCTAGAGACAAAAGTTCATATCTGCATCTCACTCCATTAATTTAGAGCATTTTACTTCATTATGATGTTTGACAATTCGGGTACCTATCAGTTCGTCGAAACTTCAGCAGTTCGAACACTATATGTTCGAACTGTGAAGTTCAAAAACTGATTATCGAGAAGCCGTGGAACACCGAATTCTTTCCCAGGGAAAGAATTCAGTGGGCCGTTTCTGTGGCTTCGCTATTTTCAGCACTGTGATGGAAAGCTACCGGTCGGGTTCAGGTAAGTGTGCGATTGTGCGGATGTTAGTGTTAGTGGGTGGGTTAGGTGAGTTAGGGTTAGGGCGCGGGTGAGGTGGGTGTGTGTTAGTGACAGATCTTAGGGTTAGGGCGGGATAGGTGAGTTAGGGTTAGGGGATGGGTCAGGTGAGTGTGCAATAGTGACGGACCTTAGTGTTATGGTTTGGGTTAAGGTAAGTGGACAGATAGTAGTGTATGTACAGTTTAGTGTAGGGTTAGATGTAGGACTTTAAGTGTATGTTTGTGGATTGCTGTTTTTTGGTGTGCTTGTGTTGTGTGTGTGTGTTTCTTGGAACAGCGATTCTTTTCCCTGGGGAAAAAAAAATCTCTGTTCTAACCCTTCGATGGTTTTGCACTTTGAGGTTAGAAGTTTGAAAATATGGTGTTCGAACTTCTGCCATTTCATTGAAGTGATATAGACCCGATAATTCAGCTTATGAGTAAGTGTATACAGTATTTACAAATTTACAGTATTAATTAAAATATTGGGGAAGGGGAGAGAAAATTTGGTTGATTACTACTGTTCTCTCTTAAAATAATGTTTTTCACCCAAATTCTCTCCCTGCAGAAACCTGCTAAATAATGCATCCCTTTATAGCTGCAAAGTTTAATTCAAAATTACAATTTCCCATTCATTGTGACAAATTATCTTTTTACGGCATTTGTGTGGTTTTACCAGCACACCACAGGTGGGTGGATAGTTAGCTAAGGCAAATTTGTAACATTTGCAACAAAGTATTTCCATAATTTTTAAATAAAATTTGCTAAGTACCACATTCTTTGGATAATACCATGAATACTATCACAGCCACGTTTGAAATACTAAAATGAACACCAGCAGCTTTTTAATAAATCTAAAGCATGTACCATTTAGATGGAAGGAATATTTTACAACTCAATTCAGTACCCAGTATATCCTTGAAAATAAACTAGTTAATTAAAACTTTAAAATACATAATAAACATAAACACTAATGTGATTTTTTTTAACCTGTGCTATGGTATTCAGGGGGAGTCAATGACAACATCCACATTTCAGGCACTTCTAACAAAGATGGCCTTGTGCTTTATTACAAGCCACTCCCATGTAACTGATGCTTGTAATAAAGTAGTAGTGTGTGTGTGTGCCATGAGTATACATAAAAAAGATTCCTTGTCTAAAGTGGTTCCAAGGAATGACAATTTTCACTAACAGTTATAATCTATTAAAGTCATACAAAAGGCAGACAAACGTAGCACTACAGCAACCCTGAAGATGCCTGCTCTGCAATATTAATTGTCATTGATATATGCCTTATGATCACTGCAACAAACTAGGTGAATAAGCAGAACAAGCAGTTTATACAAACTGTATCAAGAAGACAGAAGCGAGGTCTTCTGTACAGAAATTGAAAGTTTTTTACTCCCAACGCTAAAGTAACCCTCTCTCACACTTACCTCCTTCCCAGTCTACTATATGTATGGATAAGGTACACATACTAAACCTATAGTACTTGATAATAGTTTTCACTCTTACTCACAAACGCTGGCTAATGTACAATGTATGTACTGTACCTATGTACTATGTATGTATTCTACCTAGGTTCCAAATTTCAGGTGTACACCACAAATCTATCAATTACCTTTATTTTAAAATTAATATTTTCTTGTTTGTTCTCTCCTCTGTAACTGTTGATGTGCTGCAAACCACTGTAAAAACATGTCTATTGTAATTTGTGTGTATACTGATCATGTATAAATCATATATAAATATCTAAATATATCGGTAATTTTTCTATGTGGAGCTTTTCTTCCCGGGCCTCTTCTGAAAAAGGGCCTTTTCGGTTCAGTCAGAAACCCCCGGTTAACAAATTTAAAATAAAATAAAAATAAAAAATATGGTTCTCAAATACTCACTAACCTTAATGTCACACTACCAGCAAAACTAAACTCTACCTATAACAAAGTAGCCAAATTCTCTGCTCAACATACTTATATAACCCATCACTGTGTCTCACTTAAACTGGCTCAAATTACCTCACCTGCTTTTTCTGTCTCAATTTCAGTGTATACACTCTATACTATACAACCCCTCCTTCTGCCCTAGCATATCTTCCTTAATATCCCATTATACTCCAACATGATCACTCCGCAACTCCGACCAAGACCTGCTACTTATCTATAAATCTAGGAACAATATCATCCTACCATCACTTGGAACATGCTTCCACTTCAAATTAGAATACTAAATCACCCAAAACAATTCAAAGCAGCAGCTAAAGAACACTTAAAAGCTCCCTGGTTCTGCCTCTGTACTCGTCCTCCTTAAACTGCTCACTAAGAGCCCATCTTCTACATTCTTACATCCTTTACTACCTTTCCCTAACTGTCCTGTCAACTTCTTTCATTCTAACCATGTTTTCTTTCCAAAGTCCAAGCTTAACTTATTCTCTTCATTTACATCCCTACCAATCAGTCTAACTGAAATATAACAATACTCATATTGCATAAATTCTTAAGCCTACACTAAAATAATGTCTTATCTACATGCCTATTTTAATTATGACTGTAAATATTTGTTTGTTATATCTTTGTTTATGTCATTAGTAATTGTCAATATCTGGACTCTATCACTCATGTGGATTACTTCTACTGTAAATTTTTGTCTATTGTATTGTATGAGTGTTTTGAAGCTTTTCTCCATGGGCCTCTACTGAAAAAGGGCTATCTCAGCTCAGTTGAACTTTTTCCGGTCAACAAATGCAAAATAAAATAAATAAATACATACAAAATATAAAATTGAATGATGAAGGCCTTACCCACACAAGTAGCTTCTAAAGAATGGAACTGAAAGCCTTTAGAACACAAGCACTGGTAACTGCCTGCAGTATTTCTACAGCGACCATTATTGCACACGGGTGGATTCTGACTGCATTCATCGATATCTGGAAGAATATAGATAAACCCCGTTAATGCTATTATTTATTATCAGAAATAGCTGCATAACACATCACAATATTTTCTGGTATGATTCAGATTAAAATTAAATTGTTAATAATCATTTGAAAAAAAACATTAAAGGATATACTTGCAGAGATGTACAACACGTTCTGTAATCTTTTTGAGCGGCATCACTCGAAATCTTTTGCTACTGCATCCTGGATCAAAAAGATAGTCAATGATGCAGCCAATATCTCAGCTACATCCTTGACAACTACAGATATTGCTAAAATAAACATTTCACAGTAAACGTCTAATAACCAACAGTAGAAAAGTATTATGAGGCTAGTTTGAAAACTCTGCATGAATGCTAAACCCTCTCTCTACATGCAGTTCATACTGACTATTCATTCTAACATGGTCTATACTAATTTTACTTTATACTCAATTGATGCTATTCAGTTTATATTGGCAAGCAAATGCTATTCTTGTCATCTTGGCTGGGTAGAATTTCTAAATGTAATGGTGCTAGAGTGAGAAACAATGGAAACATCATTAAGGTACTAGAAACATTTCAGTTCTCTTTAACAGGGCCATGGTGAAACACCTCTAATGATTTCTTTGGAAGATAAAAGAGTTGTAGAGAGGATAATTCTTTTCAGGAATTGGGGAATAACACAGTATTTCATAATATTGGGAATTTGGTCAGAAGGCAGTTATGTGGCTATGCAAAAATTACACCTTTAAATGATATTTAGCATAGTGAAAATGATTCCATATAGGTTTTAATTCATTTTTATTTGAAGCACGGAACTCAATGACCTGTGGGCTGTTAAGGTGCTGCTCTGCAGGTAATATGGAAACTAGGAGGTTCCTATAAGCATCCTGTAGTAATACTCCTTTTGGTATTTAGTTATTTGCTAATTATAAAGAATAACAAGACTCGAGTGCTGCTTTTCTTATCAAGAAATATCTATAAGTATATCAGACCAAAAATCAGAAGAAGGGTCTAACTGGACAAAGCAGCAGACAAAGACAGATACTAGAGGAGTATGAATGAAACCATACAAGTAGCTGTGAGTACAGATGCTGCTGTTCCCAAACTTCTAGAATTACAGATGTAGGAAATGAAGGCAGAAGAACAGATTTTACATTACCTAAGGCTTCTTTGTGTATGCAGGTGAGAATATGTGAAGCATACAATAAAAGAACATATCAATTTTAGTAAGAGTGGTAGAAACAGAAAGAACAGATGAAAATAATGAAGAAATGGAAGATGAAAGAATGCAATCACTGGATACTAGACAAGGAAAAAAAAAAGAAAAAAAATGGAAAAAGGAAAACATTAAAAATAAAAAGGAAAAATAGAAAAAAGGAATGCAACTTTAATATCTCAAATTGCTTCTTTGAATGTGAGAAACCTATTGTTTTACTTCATATACTAAATGCTGTGTCTAACTGGAATATAAACTTTTCAGTGGGGCTTTGTGTAGGACTGGGGGTTCAAAATTAAATGGGAATGATCATGTTAGACTGTGAAGGTGGTGTTTGTATTTTTTCATTACCAAAAAGAAAAAACATGGACAATGTTATGGCACTTTATGTTGGTATGTTTATTTCACATGGAACAATCAGAGTTTCAGACTGGTCAAGGCTGATTAAAACAGATTACAATGGATAAATTCAAACTAACAGGGCTAGTAAAAGTGTTTATTTAGGAACAGAAAGTGAAATGGGATGGGGATTTAAAATGAACTAGGAACAGGATAATATGAAACTGAGAGAAAATATCGAGTGCCGCCATCCATTTAAGAATGTTAATTACAGCCCATGGGTTATGTGCAACTTGCATATAGTAAGAAAGGTGGCATAGTGCACATCCCAGTTTTCTGGACATTAATCTAAACATCAGCACTGCAGTAAATATACTCAGAATGTTTCTTAATAAAAATATTGGTAGATACTTAATTAAATAGTGAAAAAGAAAGCAGATAAAATCAGATTCCCTAGATGGCTACCACTTAAAGGAATGATTAAAAAGTAATGGAAAACTAAGTTGAAGAAATGGGAGAGACATAAGTTATACTTAAAAGTGTAACCGTAGGTTACTAAAGTCACAGGTACTTAAATTATAAATGAGTTTATTATGAAGCATGCTTTAAGAAAAAAAGGAACTTGTTAAAATGTTAATTCTTTTCTTGTGTTAAATGATAACGCTTACTGGGAAGTGATCATTTTGTGTTGAGACTCAAGGAGAAAAGGGCATCAATAGTGGCATTTCAGAGATTTGTGCAAAGAGAAGAACCTATGCAAATAACAGTATATACAAATGTGTATACAGACAACAATCATGCACAAAACCACAAGATTTTCATGTAGTGCATTTACTTAGCTTCACTCA
This sequence comes from Protopterus annectens, assembly GCF_019279795.1. NCBI lineage: Eukaryota > Metazoa > Chordata > Ceratodontiformes > Protopteridae > Protopterus > Protopterus annectens. The sequence goes on from NC_056725.1 coordinate 687,112,551, forward strand.
GCAAACACTGCAGATGAAGTATTTACATTCACTTATTTATCTGTAACAACAGGTAGGGAAGATATCTTTTAAATGCACTACAATAGCATCAGGGAATCTGCGGTGCACAGGAAAGTTATAAGTAATGGAAGCATACATCAAAGATAACACACATTCATAAATGATACATATGGGAGCAGTCTGTGTCACTACAGAGGAAATGGATGTGTTTCAGTCAGTAGATAAGATAAAACAGATGGTTCAAGTGCATGAGGAATGCAGAAACTAATAATGAGAAGAAACTGAGGTAAACATATTCATGATTATAAGGTCAGAGAATGAAGTAGAAGAAAATTACTTCTGACACAAGTCAAAGAACTGATGAAAAGGATAATTAAAAGAATGCTGATGATGACAAAATGAGAAAAGAGAGACTGTTAAACATCCCTGGAGTAAAATTAAATAATATAATAACACCCAATAATGATGTAACATGAGAGTTGAAAAGCCTTGGAGGATTTATACTGTCATAAGTAAGACTGTTCTACAAAACAAAGAGTTAGGCTCTTCATTTTTTTGTAATACTGCATTCAAAGATGCCTTCCCTGTCTTATTCTGTTTCAAACACCTAACAAGGATAGTCCAGATAATTTTATTTCATAGGCAGGCTTCTACCTTTTTAGAATGGGTTAAAAGGACAATCTCTGCCTACATGCTCCTATACACATTTGACTAAGTGACATTTAGCTGATTCTTTTTAGTAGTTCAGAGTACTGTGGAAAATTTGCCTCACAGCAAGAGGTTCTCCCGTGCAGTTCTCATCTGGAGCGCCTTCTGTGTGGAGTCTGCATGTTCTCCCCGCGGTCGAGTGACGCTTAATGACATGCAGGTAGGTTATTGCGTGAATAGACATGCCTTCTTTGAAAGCTGGGTGTCGGGCTGGCAACTCAGCACTGTAAAATCCACTGCCAATCATTAGCGGACCAGAGTTCTGCTGTGGCGACCCCTAACCAGGAAAAACAGAAAGACAAACAACAACAGGGTACTGTGGAAAATTTAGCAATTCTCTGATATGCTGATAAAAAAATTTATGTAAAAAATATATAGGATTAAGATTGCTCCAAATAGTTTAGATTGCAGACCTGATATAATTAATGTTATTTAAGAGCACAAAGTAAGATAGTGTTTGGGCCTATACTGCCCTTAGATAAGTATCCATCAAGTGATGGCCTTTCAGAAATATTTTTGAACATAGTTGTTAGATTTCAAGTTTTAGTCTAGTCAGATAAGTAGGTGACTGATATTGTAAAAATGCCCAGTGTCGCCAGCCATCTTTTCTATCTGCTCACATTTCATCTACAGAAAAGCATATATTTTGTCTCACATATATTTAAACAAAGACCAGAAACAGCCAATTTTGGTGGAGTCAGAAAATACACTGTAGATGATCCTTTGCTACCAGCAAATATCAGAGGGACAAGGCAAGGTGTGAATTCCTATACTTTTTCCACATACTGCTAATAGCTATGAGAATAAAAATACTTGTAGTACAGTAATCTGCAGTACATCTGCTGATATCTACAAAAGAGCTGACAAAAAACCTTCTTAAAATTTACAATTTTTCCTGTAAATAGCTAGAGAACCAGTTTGTATCAGATGGCTGAATTCCTAAGTAGACCTTACTGGAAAGCAATGCATAGTGATTAATACTGTAAAACATTTGTCAGTGCAAATTATCAGCTTTGCTAACGCATTCCACACTTTTAGTGTCCATTCACTTTTCTTCACTAGAACCTACCTGGAGATTCAGTCTAAAGCTTATCTGACACTATGAGTAGTGCTTCCATGTTAAGAATCACAGTGAAGCCTGTTCCCAATTATTTGTGACAGAAGTTGAGCCATACCTCTCAACTGTCTAAATTTCTGCCTCATATTTTTGGTCTATTTCTCTTAAAATTTGTTGTTCTCTGTCAAATCACTAAATAATGACATTTATTTGATTTTCCAACATTATATACTTCAGAAAATGCATGCTAACACAAATCTTGTTGCATCTTGTTACTCTTAACAACTTTCTACTTTTATAAGTACAATATTTAAAATCTGTCTCTATTTTATAGCCTTTGTCCTCCATTATTTTAGGCTTTGTCCAGATTTCTTGAGTGCTAAGAGTTTGAAAGGTATGAGTTGAGCTCAGCTACTACTTATTTGTTCGCTATTTGTCATTGGTTAAGTGAGTTGGTCAGCTAACCCTTTTCAGCCAAGACCCATAGGAGGCTCAGAAAGACTAGCACAGCACAGATAAGCCCAGCATGAATAAGTATCAAAGTCTACAAGCTAATCTAGCAATAAAAAACAAAACGTGCAAAAATTATACAGGTGTATTTGCAGTGCTTCAAAATCGAACCATTCCTGAGAATTATCTACAAACACAAGGAACAGTTGGCATTATTATTCCCCACCACAGATGAGGGCTATTTATCCCACTGGGACATTCATTGTGTTTGTGCATACAATCTCAGGAATACTGTTAATAGGCACTTGTACTGAGGGTGCTTGTCATTCCAAGTAAGCAGCTGGATAAATGCTTCATTAAGTGAGGAAAAACACAGATGAATCATTGGGATTGATAGAAAATAAACTGCTCAGTGTAGTTTTTCTTGACTTTATTAATAAAGCATTTTCTACACTTTTTAAGTATGACCTAGTAGTCTTAACCAGGAATTGTACTAACTATGATGTTACAGTCAAAAAATAACAGAAGTTTAAAATTCACATATGTTTACAGTAACTGGCTTCTATCATTTTGTGGAAATTGTCATTCATAATGTCTATTATGAACAGTTTCATTGATATAGCAACTTGTGTCTCGCTACAGTGATGAATGATTCAGTCTGATGCAGCTTTTTCTTGGAAGAATCTCTCTTTTTTCCTGCAATGCTTCTATTAAAGAGCTGTTGTCCCATGGTTGAGAACTCTGTCTCACAGTGATGGTTGACAGAATAGTTTCACACAAGTACACAAATCACTGAATGATCTAAAGAAGCTGACAGAATTTTAGTACACACCAGAAATAAACTGGATACAGATGGCAAGACTGAATGATGTCATTGTAATATGTTCAAGGAACATATGTCTACCGGTCTATGTTTTCATTCCTCACCATCATGCGATCACGTACAGTATCTGACATAATCTCAGCTGCTAAATATGGTATAGGTGACCAGCCTAAGGTAAACTGGCACCCTAAACAATCTTCAAGTGGGCACCTTTGAAGTTTGTGAGGAAAATTAAAAAATCATAATGACCACAAGTTTCTAGCTTAACAAAGTATTACTGACATTTGAGGATTGAGAGGAATGTTAAAGAAATAATGACATAATCCCAGGTTCCCCACACAAATATAGAAGCCTTCTATTCTGCATACAGCTATGAGCAGTTTTAGACTAGATGGAGTTCATGGTAGAAGCAATTACTAGGTCCATGTCAAAATCCACTTATACAGCCTTGGTGTGTGGGAGGCCACCAGCGCCCAGAAATTCTGAAGGCCTGGGTATTCTGTTATGCATTTATCCTTTAACTGTTGATTGATGAGTGTTAAATTGAGCAGGTAACAACAAAGCCAGTTACTTTCATGCAGACAACCCCCAGCAAGCAGTTATAACCACTTCCATGTACAATTCAGATGTAAGATTGTGATAATACAGGCTGACCATGTAGTTTACATTTGTTCCAAACAGTTGCTACACATTAAAAGATTGTACATTGCTTCATATAATCACTTTAGTCTTGCAAAACCAAAATAATACTCAAACAGCAGCAGACAGATAACCATTTACTTTGACAGAAGACAAGTGTCCCATTAAGCATACCATCTTACTTCTCACAAATGTACACTAAACCTTCTAAGCCAAAGGTGACTGTTTAAAATGAGCAAATTACAAGAGGACTATTTTATTTCAGCCAAACCCAAACCCTCCACTCTGTCATTATAACCACAATGTCTAATGGCTATGTAACATTATTTTACCTACAGACATACCAATAAACTGTCAAGATTTTTGCAAAATATCCAGATTTTTGTTTTATACTGTTGGTCTTTTTCTCATAAAATGTGTGGTTTTCTGGCAAATCACTGAGGACTGAAGTTGCAAACTAATGACAGACATTTGAATTTTAGAGTTCATATTTTTCAGGAAGGGCTACCATTCTACATCAGGTAGTGTGACAGCCACATCTGGAAAACAAGTAATCTCTATCACCACTTTCTGTTTAGTGTAAGGGCAATTTCTTTATTTATTTCAGTACTCTTCACCAACACCTTTTGAAAGGAACAAATTATTGCTTTCTAAAATGCAGTGTCAAATGCCAGACAAAGAGACATATACTTCATCTGTCTCTGGGATGTGCAATACTGAACTTCCACATGACATTTATATAATTGTGAGTATTTTTTCATTTGCTTATATTTTATCTGTACGTTAACCAAAGACTGGATGCCAAAGCTTGAATTCTAAGACATCTTGTAATTATTCATGAGCTCTGGTTAGATGGTTCTAGGACCAGATATTTTTTCTCTTGGCTTGGTATGACCTTAGGGAAAGCAGTCTGCTTTTGTTTCTCAACAGAAATAACCCCAAGGATTCAGAAATATCCCCACCTCTGTCAGTAAGACATTGCATTAAAGACGGGACATTTCCACAGTGCAGTACTTTGAGATTCAGAGCAACATTAGCAGCAATGATGAAGGACCTCATTATCATCTAATTTGCAAGCTTCTGAGCTGCTGTTAATCAGCACTTGGTAGTTCACAATGCATTGTGCTGGCACAGACAACCCCTATCATTCACTCCCCTCCTCCACATGCACAAAAGATACCCAATACCCATCCCTGTGTTGTCAGAATTTTCCTAATGTCTCCTTTTTCCCTAACCTTTTAAAGGGGCATTGCCTTGTTTCCTGAACTCGGTTTCTTGCCAAGGACCAAAGTTAAAACTTTGCCACCCACTTGGCTAATCACCTTTTCCTTTGTGACATCATGCATGACATTACTACAGTTCCTCCCACAGCATCAACTTTTCTTAAAATGTGTGCAAACCTCTGTTCCATCCTGTTTTTCTTCCCTTTGAAATAAGCTACCAGCACTTACGTTCCCATGCTTCACAATTTGCATTAGAGTTGCTTATTTGGCAGACTGATGCATCAGAGCTGCAGCTGACTGCATTTTTCTGAGCGCTTATGAAGTCTGAAACTCAAATATATGTCATTACTTAGTGACTTCAGTCCTTGTGATTTGCCATAAATCTACAAACTGTATGGGGAATGAACCAAAATTATAAGGCAAAAATATGGACATTCTGCGAAAAGTTAGACAGTTGAGAGGTATGC